>NW_024043372.1:20156976-20708621 GCF_014851395.1 Micropterus salmoides
ATAGTAATGGGGGGGGGCTGCGGTGACCTTTCACTGAAGCAGAACATTACTTGCAATATTAAATAATTTCTCATACTAGTTGTGTTGATGCTCATATAAATGGGCTGTTTGGCTCTTTAATTGATACATGGAGTGCATGCTATTTTTCTCCTGATTAGAGTGGGCTTGAAATGTCTACATAGAAGCAGTCGCCATGAGCTTATCTGGGCTTGTTATATTAATCTAAACTCCTCACATTGTTGGCACAATAAGTGGGATAAATATGAATAATTAATTGTAATAAAAATGTGTAAAGTTACAGAAAGTCAAACCGTGAAAAAATAAAACTGAAGAAATATCTTTATTACCAGTGATAGAAAATGAACTTAACTTTCTTGTTGTGTATTTTCTGCCAGACAGCTACAATTACCAACATCCCCATTTACATTGATGGCCCATTATACTGCAATTACCACTACAGCATCATGCCATAACTTAAAGTAATGATCTAAATCTGGCCAGCTGCACTTACAGCTTCTTCTCTATGACTCATTGTATTCGTGACCAGATTTTGATGTTCAAATCAGCCTATAAATACTGACATGTTTATATAAAATGGGCTTAAAACAGGTTCTACCGATCCTCCGCTTCCACACTGTCGTCAGTATAATCATGCTTGCATATGACCCAGCACACTCGGAGAAAACCACTCTCCATCTGCTGCTTTAGGAAACGAACACAAGCTGTTTTCGGCTCAACACATCTAACTCACACACCTGTTAGACAGACTTGCAGCTCGCAAAATATTATAAATTAGCTTCCTGCTGCCTTCGCTAAATGTAATGGGCTATATCAAGTTTACCAAGGAAAATTGCTCTACTCCTTCATGCTACTGTGATTCTAGGTGATTGTGACCTTTACAGAAAATAACTTGTCATTTAGATTTTGTTAGCAGCAAACTTTCTCCCATTTCCACCCGTTGTGTTCCCATGGTCACAAAATAAAGTGTAGGGTTATACTATTAGCACCTAGTGAGGATGCTAGTGAGAAGTGATGGACCCACTTGAGGACAGTTTGACATTATTACCATGTATGAAAGCTATTTACACCCCCGAGTCACTTTTACCTCCAATGACCCTGCAAAAATGATCTCATCATAAAATGTTATCTACCTATCAGTTTTACAGCTTTACCTTTCTGTGGAAAACAGCCATTGTATGGCAAAGGCTTTTTAAGTTAATTCTGCCTACCACATCACATCATTGCCTTCTATTCTAACAAACTACATTAAGTGATGTGTCCATCAGTTTATCAACCTTCAATGAGAGTAAGAGAATATCTCACCAAAGACTGAACATTAACAAATGTCCATCCAACAGCTTTTATCTTTGTAATAATCATTAAACAACACGTTTCCTTTTTATATGTCACGTTTAGCTCAAGCGCAGACACAGCAAACAGGGGAACGAGCCAAAAAGGTACAGGCTTATGGTGATGAGGCAGGCAAGTGTCAAACAACCAGGTAAGCAGTCCAGAACAAAAGCGATTAAATCCAACAAGGCACAGAAAAATAATCTGAAAGTCCGCATAAGATAAGATCAAAAAGATAAGTCCAACAAACCAGGCAAAGGTAGAACACACGAGGAAACACTGAAGATATGGCTGGGACGACTGATGAAGACAATCCGACAATAGACAGCAGGCACAGGTGGAACTAATCAGGGAGGATCAAACAATCACACAAGAGGGAAAAGACAAAAGCAGGAAGTGAAGTGAACAGAAACGAGAGGAGAGGTAGGTAGCAAATTAAAACAGGAAGCACAAAACAAATGAATAAATGAAGGACAAAACACAGAGAGCTGGATAAGGCGCCGCTACCCAGACTTGCTGCCAATCTGCCCCAGTGGCCACTTGCGGAACTGCAACAAAGAAATCCCACGTGACCAGAGAAACGTTTAAAGCCTAGGTTGCACTACTGGATTTTAAGCCCGATTTGCCAGTCGCCGAGCATTGGGCTGTGATCGGGGGGAAATCAGTCAGCAATTGACGCTCGCCAACAGGACACTTTTTACTCACCTCCAGCTCTCTCTGTAGCTCAGACAATCCCTGCTACCTGTGTGTGTTAATCCATTTATTCACCCATATATTTTGTCTTCATCATTTTTGTCTTTATAATAATAAACAACTCTGTTTGTCTGTAGTTTCGCATCTTTTCTCACGTCACTTTTCCCATGTGGTATTTTGACAAAATGTGGTTTGGAGACGATTCATGGGTTGACAATCTCAATATCCATCATTGTTGATTCATGATTTTATCTTTTCAGTGACACTATGAATTTGGATTCTGTAGGACATTAATCAACCTTACTGTTGCATCAACTAAAGCTCTTCATTTTGGCTCCCAAAGTAACCTTAACATCCCATTTGCACATCTGTGTACACCTGGTCTGAAGTATGTGTGAGGAGCACACATTCTCACTGCACGTTCTTCTTTTATCAATACCATTTTATGTGTGGCAAATGGCATACACATGTTTTTTGTGTAAGATTTTTGAGGCAGTCTGGAGTAGTAACTGAATTTGAAAATGCTTGATTTTTCCCTGCTGCTTATTTAATTTGTTAAAAATGAAGCCAAAAGGCTTCAAAAGGTACCGAGACATATTCCCGGAAGTGACTAGCCACTTATGTTTTTCTCAATCTATTATTCACACAACAACCAACTGACCATTTGCACAATCCATCAATACACATGCCTTTGGTTTAACTGTTTGGCCAGTAGTCAAACACCTTTTTTTTTTTAAATCCTTGTAAAGACCTGGAGGTTCCCAAAATATGCCAAACATGCTGAATTTGAAGTTTGTATAAAATGACGCACATGGTATCTGGGATTTTCTATTTGAGGTAATGGTGCAGTCATGAAAAATATCTTTGAGTTGAATATTTCACTGGAACAACCAGATACCGTCTTGGGTAAAAGCAATGTTTTTTCTAACTTTGCTGTGAACCTCCTTAGGGAGAAATTAAATTAGAACACCAGGATTAACAAGGTTCATTCAACTAAATATCTGCACATTCAGCAAGCAATTACCTGTGAAGACACTGACAACATGTACTCTTTATATTTTTTATGTCTTTTCCATTTTTTACACAAAGGCACTAAAAAGGATTAGTTTAGTTTTTTGCTCAGATTCATCAAGCCCAATCTAGTGGTTTTTGTTCAGAATTTACAGCTTAAAATACATTGTGAATTTACAATTTTCCAAATTAAAGAAAAAGATAACTCTCAGGATGTGTAGTTTGCTCGTTGACAAAATGGCTTCTGTGGTCAGCTTGAATTCCAAAAGGCACCAGTTTTCATGCTGAAAAAAAGTATCAAAACGTCCAAAGAAACTTCTGCTAACAATATACTCCTATTCTACACTATTCAAATGTTCTGTAAGATCCAAACAAACATTGTTTTATTGCTTCCCATACTTTATTATGATCTCCTTTGGAAGTTAAATGGATGTAAATCTAAGTGGATGTGAGAACTGATTGCATTTTTATCGACTAATAATAAAAATATGGCGAAACTATTGACATGGGGAGCTACTGTAAGTGACATTTTACTAAATAAAATTATTAAGAACATGAACTGCATGTTTTTCCACTGAGTTTCTGTTGTACAAAAATAAAAAAAAGGAAGTTGTCAGCTGCAAGCTTCAAGAGCGATGAGAGTGACCCATAACATTAAAGCTGTGGCCAAACAGCTGAAACTTGCCTATAAAGCTCATTGAAGCCGAGGGGGGCTGCAGATTCAGGTGATAATGCTCATCAGGTTCATGTAATGCTCATCACGTTCATGTAATGCTCATCAAATGAGCGACCCCTTTCACATTTTCACATTGTTATTGTATTGTCATTTGATTCAATGTGATTGTGCTGCAAACTAATTTCCCTAAGGAACCCAAATAAAGATTGAATGATTGATCGACTGTTATTGTAGAAAAAACACTTCATAGCCGCTTTAATCCAAACAGTGTTTTTACATACAAAACACACACGCCTCTTCTGCTACATAAAAGGCTTCTTTATATTTTGGTTAGGTTGATGAGCGTCATCTGTTCTTGTTTTCTTTCCTGCCAAAAGCCTGCCCGTCTTGTTATTTACATGTCATTTTGCTTGCTAACCTCAATCTTGATATCTTTGCTAGCATCAGAGTGCATTTGTTTCTCACATTCATATACCTTTTTAGACATTTTTGCCTCTCATGTTAGGCACAATGATGACTCTGTTCAAGTAATTACTGGAATGCAGTGCAGCATATACTGTAGTTGTGTTATCAGTTACACCTGTATTTGACAATTCAGATTGTTTGAAGAAGGTCAATTCAACATACACTCCCCCCGTAGTGGCACTATGCCACCCCAGTAGCTCCAGCTCCCCAGTTTGAGAGCTGCTGCGCTAAAGGCATGTAGACAGGAATGACAGGGTCTGTGGTAAACAGTGAGATGGTGGGGTAGACTGGAGATACAGACAGCAAGGCCTGTAGCAATGCCTAGATAAGTAATAAGGATGCAGTGAAAACATGAAGATGATGCTGACAGATCTAATTAAGCTCTGGGTGTTGTATGGTGCTAAATGAGGTGGCTAAAGGGTCTAAATATAAGGCTGCTATTGTTTCTGTTTTTCCCTTATACAGCACGGTATCTGATTCTATTTGAAGCACAGAGGAGCCAACCAACAGATCGCACAAAGCAACCTGAAGAAAGTGTTTGTGTCTCTCCCTGAACCCTGACACAGAAATGGACTGCTGAACTTGAAGGAGGAGCAGATAGGCCCACAGCTGGGCCTTTGGTAGTTTATTTTATTTTATTTTTTTTCTGTTTTTGTCTTTTTGGCTAAATTGGTGCCAATTAGGGGGTTCCTTCTTCAGTTCGATGATAGATCCAAGTAACGTTAGAAGTTTGAATTTGCCTTTTGGAAACTTTTTCACCCGAGATGATAATAATGAATAACGTAGAAACTTACACCCCTAGAAAGTATTTCTGCAATTATGTGCTGTGACTGTCCAATAATATGGGAAATAAAATCAGAAATGAAATCAGAAACTTTTACAACATGGAAGCAATGGTTTTAACTGAAATCGTTAACACAACACTAAACGTCATTTAAAAGTTATGAACTGTTTTCTTCTAACTTTCACTCCAAATGCTTTGGTATAGTTTCTTTGTTTTAGTCTAATAAAAATGATTTTAGTTTTACATACATCTTATTATTTATTTCTTTTTTTCTGTCTCTATTACTTACTTACTTACTGCTTTCCGTGTGCTGCTGCAACAACTGAATATCCTTGCTGAGGATCAATGAAGGTTTATCTTCATGTTATCCAACAATCAGAGGTATGGCATCCAATACAAAGAAGTCTGATTTTAAACATAAAGAGCTTTATTTTGAAATATGTATTTACCATGCTAAAGATGCTGTAGCTTTACTCTGGCATTCTTCTTGAATGGGTTTTTAAAGAAACTAGAGGAACACAGTTTGACATTCATGGAAACACTTTCTTGCTGAGAGTTACAAGAGAAGGCCGATACTACTCTTGCATCTGTGCGGTAAAGATATAGCTGGAGCCAGCTACTCCTTAGCTTAGCTTAGCATCAGTACAAGAAACGGGGAAACGGCTAACCGGCTCTTTCCAGAGGGAACAAAATATGACTACCAGCACATCTAAAGCTCTAAAGTTCTAGTTTCTTTAATCCATGCAACAGCCTAAGTGTAAAAATGACATTCACTGAGTGTTGTGTGCCGGACTATTTTTTGGCTGGGATCAGTAACTGATCCCAGGACAAGAAAAAGTCAACAAAAATCAGCAACATGCAAGCAGATAAATGACTGGACAAATAACCCTTTAGTCCAAAAGGACATCATACCAACTATATGCAGGAATTACAGCTTGCAGTTAAGAAAACCTCCAGTCAGCTGCATTCTCTTTCATTATTTTATTCATTATAAAAGTGCCAGTTTTAAGTAAGAAAAATAATTAATTAATTAAAAAACTGTAAGAAAAACATTGGAAAACTACCACCAGAGAGTTCATTCTGTAATGATCTTTATGTCAAGTCAGTTGTTTAGTTCTGTTGTTGTTGTTGTTGTTTTGTTTTGTTTTTTTCAATCCAGCAAACTGATGAGGCATTTAATCTACCTGTTTTCCTTAGTGATTGACTTGATGATGCAATAATAGCCTTATCAGAGATAAATTCAGGCTACCTTTTTTTAGAAAATACCTTTTTCTATATGTGTTGACGTTGATATTAGGTTTTGACAATAACTGTGCAGCATCTGTTCTAATGTGCTAATGTGGAGATCTAAGCATATGTGAAAGTACGGGCGTATCTCCTGCAAATGTTGTCCTGTGTAATGTGATCTGGTGAACAGATTAGCATGCGTACCAAACAATTCTGTCTTTATTGAAATGTTAACAAGGTAGACTGTTAATAATAACTTTGGGGCTGTTCCATATGTCAAGTATACAAATCATTTGTGAAGTGGTCCAACTTTCATTTTCAACTTTTCATTAATCATAACACAATGCAAAAGACAGTTTTCAGTTTGATAATGAGCATATTTTCTTACTTTCTGAGGCCTGTTGGGCGGATTCATGTTTGTTATTATTCAGTTAATGGACACAAACCTTAACCTATTCTCTGTTGTTGGCTCAAACAATAGACTCATTAATGTTTAATAATCATGTTTAATTTTCCAGAGAGACACTTATCTTTTTAAAAGTCAATAGAATAAGTTTCTTCGGAGAAATCTTTCATCATCAGGCCAATTCCTCAGCTTTGATGTGAGATAAAGCAATTGAGAATCACATTAATACCAAAACATGGTGGGGTAGATTTATCTCAACCAGCTAATGAGCTTGGGAATGTTTCCAGTGTGCATAATCAAATGCAGAGGAAAATACAATACATTATTAGCATATAACAAATAAATACTAAAACAAATCTGTCACTGTGGGAACAAGGAAGAGACAGACTGTGACAGAACTGGAAAGATTATAGAGGATTTACCTGTGCACATTAAAACTATTATAAGAATACACTTGCGTGTCTCATCGATATTTATCATTGTTTTCTTAATACAACCAAAAGAAACCAGCTTAAACAGTGAGAGTAGCTTGGCACTGACATTACTGGGTATTTGTTTACAAATGTATTTTTATTTTTATGGGGTTTTTTTCATATAGCCCAGTTGACAAGGTCAGAGAAAACCATGGTCCACATACAACTTACAACTTGAGTCTTATTTTCCTAACTTTGGACATAATTTTTATCAGTTACAATATCATTGAACTCCCTCCAGGTTAATTGGAATATCGCTTAAGGCCATAGTCTAGTCTAGTAATATAGTTTACTCTTCTCTGGTTGCTTGCTGGCCACTCTCTCTTTTTCTCTTCCTCACTTCCTACAACATTTTCTTCGGTCTTCGGTGATATCCATAGTGAGAACACCGAGCTAGCTTCTTTCAAAGACTATTCACATTATATACTCTTTGCTTGTTCTTATAGCTAGCTTGCTGAAGAGTTCTGTTGAAGAGTCATGGTGCCGTAAAACTTTACTCTGTTCTAGCACTAGAAATCATGTCCGACATTTCAATCCTACATAGTGCCATAGAAAGCTTCAACTTGCCAGAGAGGCAATTATAGTGATGTCATTCACAATGATTACAAGTCAGTGCACCATCAAAATGATTTTGAAACTGATAAGGTAAAAATACTTCATAGTGTTGCTTTAAACTCTTTGTTCCTAAAATATTTCCACAGGATCACGCTCAATGAAAGAAGTCATGTGACTTTGCTCATTAATCATCACCACAATTAGTGCCTCACGCGTGTCACACAGTTAGTGTTGTACAGTCACAGCATAGGCTTTAATGTAGGCCGTCAGCTCACAACTAACTGCCAGTTAGAGTGAGAAAACACTCCCAAGATATAGGAATGATTAGATTGGTAGCCTGCTAATTTACAGAGAAATGTGTCTTTCAGCCAAGGATCAAAAAGACGCTGTGAAAACATTCAGAATTGCAGATGATACTGACAGAGCTAATTAAGCTGTGGGTGTAGTGTGGTGCTAAATGAGCTGGCTAAAGGGTCTAAATGTAAGGCTGCTGTTATGCTACTGTCATCTCTGCACAGTGTGTGATTATCCAAAGCAGAGAATAACAAATTAAAGTGTTTGTGTCTGTCGTTTGAACCAACCTGCCACAGAATTTGACTGCATAGTTTATCTTAAGCATGCAGGAGCAGGAGCCGAAACAAGGATGAATCCGTTGTTAATTTTTCTGTTTCACTTGTTGATTAAAAAAAATTGAAAGCGTGATTAATTGGAAATATTACCCCTGTGATTTATATCTCATTGTACCTGTCCCTCCACATTATTGATGCACAATTTGTATATGAAACAAGAGCAAGATTAACGATCCTTGACGGTAAAATATTAAATGATCCAGATGCAAATTTGCTGTATAGCTGTGCTTTTTGTAATTCAATTCAAGGGCAGAAATTAGACTTGCAAAACTACACCCATGCACAGGGAAATTACACTGAGATGTAGCCTTGCTGTTAGTGGCAAACAACAGGGAAATGAAACATGCACCAAAAGGAAGGGACCATCAATCTAATGTGATTCTGCTGCAAATTCTCTGCATTTCAGTATTGCCAGCCCTCACTGGGGATAGTCAACAGAGGAATGGCTTTCAGACACTTCAGCACCGACGCAGGAGGACTGCAGCGCTCCAGATCCCACATAACAAGCATTAATGCATGTAAAGCAGTGCAATGAATGACATAAAATTCTCTATACAAAGAATAACATCTTGGAATATAATATTGTGGAATCCACTAAAAACCAAATCAGCTTCATTAGACACGGTAATAGCCTGACTCGTGATCGCAGTCCCAATGACTGTGGCGAGCGTTAACTCTGCTCATTAAGGAGATTTTGAGCTTCACTGTGATCAACACATGCCAGCATGAGATGAATGGCACATTATGACCCATTTATTTATGACATCTCTGTACTACACTGTAATTATCTTTTTTATTCTCAACCTGAATACGGTTATGCATCACGATGTGGCGAAGAAATTTCACTTGGATTTGTTTGAGGGAACTAGCAGTGTCACCATGGTGCAAAAATGGAGCTTGAGAAGCATGGGCAGATCGCAGCACTTCCTGTGTGTATATGTGTGTGTGTGTGCGCGCTCATTTGTGCTTGAAAAGTGTGGGGTTGGATGACAAATTTGGAGAAGGGAGCGTGATTACAGAGGCACTGGCAGAATTGGTTGTCACTTCTGTAAAGCTTCAAAATACAGCCATCCTTTTCCAAACCCCCAACTTCTTACAAGTAGTGCAAGAAAGAGGCGAATGACTTAGAGCTGCTTACATATTATGGCTGATAGTAATACATGAAGGTACCATTTGACCTTCTTACTCCTTCAGTAGATATCTCAGTGCAGTCATGTCACGTCACGCAAGATGAAAGTCCAATAACCTTTGCATCATTCTTGCTCTCAGCTACAGAGAGACATCCTGGGAATGAGATATATGGGAAAAAGTGTGGGCTGATGAGAAAATCCACTACAACACAGCTGTTAGATAGAGTACAAAACATTAGGAGGCGGCAGGACTGCAAACCTGTACAGCCTGCATCTGGGTCTGTGTTCCCAGCTACTAAGAGTATTTTTCTAAACTTAATCCCCTGTTAATGGTCATTACTTGTGGGATGTTAGGTTAGTAAGCTCACATTGTTAGGCTAACAATATCACCTCCCCAGTTGTATCATCTTCCTAGTGTTCATGTGTAGCAAAACTGGTGGGTCAACTTCATTGAACTACTGTTGGACTAAGAGCAAGCATACTTTTTTTTTTCTAAAGACTGTTAAGAAACTACCTCCAGACTGAGACTGTCCTCCCAAGAAGAATGACAGCATCATATATGTGCCCCAAAATGACATGACAACATTATATTTACGTTCAAGTAACAAAGTCCTCTAGTGGCTGGAGTAATAATGATGGGAGCAAAGGAGGAAATCAGGTATTGTAGAGTTCCAAAGTACGCAAATGAAGGAGGTCGGGGCGGGTTCACACTTTATCTTAGAGCTGCTGATTCATGATGCAATGCTATTAGCTTAGAAGGATTTGTGTATTCAGATGTGGATTAGCCATGCTGTATTGCCTGTCAGTAAAACAGATGTCTGTATGGTTTTGTTTTCCAGCTAGGCTTATTGTCAGGATGTATATACCGAGCAATGGGGACTGGACCCAAACGCAGACATAATAGGCTGACTGGTGCAGTTCATTATTTTATTGCAGCATAAATGAGCATGTGGACAGCCTGAGGACTGGGCATTGCAGGAGACCTCAAGCAGAGGACCTGGGTGCTGGGTGGAGCAGAAGATCTCATGCGGACAGCCCGGAGAACCAGGTCGGGAGGGCGACAAGGAGGACAACCTGGAGGCCAGCAGAACCCCTCTGGAGGCTGGCGGCAAAGGCGCAACCACTCAGGAGGCCAGCAATGAAGCTGGGGTGCAGAACAGGAGGTCACCAACTGGAGTGCACAGCAGGAGGCTAGCAACTGGAGAGCAGAACTCGAAACCGGCAACAACTGGGAGTCCAGCAGGACCCCATGAAAATGGCCAGGCGAGTTCCATTAAAAGGTGACTGCTCAATTTCAGGGCGGTGCCTTAATTCATAGGAGTCTTGGAGCATACAGGAAAAACAGGCATGAGGGTAGCAGAATCAGGACAGGTACGTAGACACAGGTACGTAGACACAGGTACGTAGACACAGGTACATAGGCATAGCTAGCTTCCAGACTGCTGGTTACTAGCAATCTGGAAGCTAGCTAGCTAAGACAAATCATAAAGTTTATCTTCAAATCATCCATCTGCCCTGCCCATCTGGTTGGTTATGACGGACAGCGGGGATTGGACCCAAACGCAGATGAAATAGTCTGACTGGTGCAGTTCAATGATTCATTGCAGCACAAATGAGCTTACTAGCAGGTACAGACATGCAGACAGGGCAATCAGGTAGGTAGGCAAAGAACAGGTAACAGACAGATAGGCTGATACAGGTCCAGGCAATGCAAAGCAAAAAACTAGGGATGGGACGCTCAATACTGATGTTTCGACACTGTTAATATCCTGAAGCACAGATGTTTTGAAACACTGCTTCAAAGTGTGGTTCAAAACGTCAATGTCACATGACCATGCTTAAGTGACGCTTTGGTGTGTTTCACCCCAGTTTTGACAGGTGACATGCTGCTTCTACACTTGATTGACAGTGTTTGGAACAAACCACACATCTAGTGACATATATATAGTGATAGAGAGAGAGAGAGAGAGAGAGAGAGAGAGAGAAAGATAGCTACAGATAGCATGAGCTAGGTGAGAGATAGCAATTTGATAGGTGTGTAGATAGCAAGGGCGTCACTTTGTGTTGAAAAGTGGTGGGAACATAAAGGCTCAGATTAGGGGAGTGATGATACAAGTCGGTCACAAGACGTGACGATGCACAAGAACAAGACGAGACGGCTTTTAACACTATTTTCAATAAACATGAAATACTGGAATATATGAGCTTGGGGTCTGGGGGTCCCCCAGAAAAACCCTTGTCCCCAGTGTCCCCAGTGTAAATGAAACCTATGGTAGATAGATAGATAATAAATAGTTTTCATCGCCCAATCTCTGGTGTGGGGACATTTCCATTTGGAAATCCCAAATAATGTGAGGTGTAGGATTTGTGCTACGCAATTTGCAGCAATACATCCTTTACGATGTGCCATTTGAGGAGTTCTCATCCTGCCATTTTAGAGGGTACAGATGGAATTAAAATTCTCCCTGTACATCTAAGCAAGTTGTGCATTGTTTGGAAGATAATTCAGATTAAATCCCAATGTGTTAAAAACTAATTGAGAAAGTCCTCTATTTTAAATATGCTGACCTGGTAATGCAACAACAACGCTTCACAATAGTTGAATATTACAATATAACTGATGGCCAAAACAGGCCTTGTTTTTAATCAAAAATGTTTTAAAGTCATTCATCTAAGCAACAAGCAGTAACGGTTCCATTGTTGTTTGTGTGTTTTACGTAATAGTTATTTTAGTTAACATAATTATTTGGAATTTGAAATATTACTGCACACTGAGCAGAATCTTTACAAAAATAATTTATTGTGTTCACTATATTTGGGCAATGTTTGTTACGATGTTACGATGTTTGTACATCCAGCTTACAAATAATAGCCTATATTAATAGTCTACCACTATTTTAAACTAGATTTACTCACTTTCAAAAATTTTGTCCAGCAGTTGGTTTTGTGTTCTTTTTAAAAGCAGACAAACGGAGGTGGATGAGGCTTTAGTGAATATGGCGGTTAAAGATCTACTGCCCTTCACTACTGTGGCGGACGAGGGCTTCAGGGCTTTTGTCAATAAGCTGGATCCAAACAGCATCCTCCCTTCTACACTGTAATGCGAGAAAAACTTGTCTGGGTAAGTAATGTTAAGTTAGTTACCTTAAAACCGATCAGGCATGTTTTTTCCACCTGGTTCTTTCAAATAGATTACGGTAGTACAGTGTTTTGTTGTGCACTGACTACTCCTCTCCCAAAGTGATTTTAACTTAGCTTACACCATAGTTTTAGGATACAATTTTATTACTGATTTGTTTTAAAGTAACACACGGATGCCTGGATCATTGTCGAGAGCATCATCTCCGCAGTGGGGTAAGTTTTATATCCAACTTTCTTTGACCCCAATCAAAGCCATACCAGCGCAGTGGGCTCCATTTTGGAGCCCCTGCCTGTAAGTGTCCACGCACTTCACTTTGTAGCTAATAAATAGATCGCCTTTCTACAACTGCCTCCCTCTGTTAGCCCTGTACTGGCCTTCTCCTTATTTCTGTTCATCAGCCACCACCTACATCTGCCGAAGACAACACATGGCAAAATAAAAAGATCTCTGACCTTAAGGAGGACATCCGTCGCCTCTCAGATGAACTGCAGAGGAAGTACTCCCTGCTGACCAGCTTCTCGGCCCATCTCCCACTCATTTCCAGCTTCATGATAGCAGAGCACTCATAAAACAGCTGAGCTCAACCAATCAGGACACCGTCCTATGGGATCCATCCACCGGTCATCAGCCTTCCTGCTCAAATCCAAACCAAGGGTCAACATGGGCTGAGGTAGTGATCAGGGGCCTTAAGAAAAGCACGGAAAGGACCGACTCTCTCCCTTGCTTGAACCTCTACAATCGCTATGCTCCACTGGCTGTTTCCAACCCGGACTATCGAGCCGAATCGCAAGCTCCCTCATCATCCCTCACCTCACCCCCTTTGCGCCCCTACCACTTTGATAGTGGGCAATAGCATTATCAGGAACATCCATTTCTTCAACACCACCACACGCTGTCTTCCTGGAGCCACAGTCCCGACTCTGCTCAACAAACTACCTCAACTGCTGCACTCACTCCCATCCTCTATAAACCGGGTGCTTGTCCATATTGGCCACAATGACACAGCTCGTCGGGAATCTGAGCAGACAAAAAACTCTGTCCCACTTCAGCAGACTCCAGTCCACCTGCCATGCTCACAACTTTGGTTTTATTGAAAATTTTAATCTGTTTTGGAACCGTTTCTGTTTTTATATGACCGATGGAGTGCACCCAACAGACTAGGTAGCTTGTTTTTAGCAGCCAACCTACAACATGCTGTACAGTCTGCCTCACGTGCGTGACTATTTACACCACACATCGTTTCCCTGAAGTCTTCTTCTCTGCCCACAGTGGCTGCTCCCGGTTCAATTACCCTCACCAGCTCCCCCTTGCGGCCTCACGTGTCACTACCCCTTCCTTCACATAAACGCTGTTCGCAAATTTTCATACCACTTCTCAGCGCCAAACTGTATCCCCTCAATGTGGTCAAAAAGCATTTCTCCACCGTGTCATCACAAAAATTCACAGGTAAATCTCTTCAACCTCCGTCCTCTCCCCCAGTCCTCCCAACAAATCCCAAAACAATGTCACCTGAAAATGGTCCTGCTCAATACTCGATCATTAAGCAATAAAACTCTCATTATGAACGAATTCGTCACTGACAATTACTGGACTTCCTCTGCATCATAGAAACCTGGCACAAACCCCTGAATTACTTCTCACTAAACCAGATCACACCTACAGGATTTACCTACGCAGACAAACCTTGCACGGAGGGACGGGGAGGTGGTGTGGCCACGATCTCCAGAAAGGACATCAAAATAACCACCATCTCCACCCCTGCAGTTCTGTCTTTTGAACATCCCACCTTCAAACTCTCTGGTCCCACTCCCCTTCTCACAGCCATCTAGCAAACCAAACCCCACCTTTCTCTCCGACTTTTCTCATTTCCTGGCCCCAGCTCTCTACCATATCACCCACTGTCCTCTTCCTTGGAGACTTTAATTTCCACATTGACGACAAATCCGCCACTGAATTTATGGAACTGTTACACTGCTTCAACTACACACAGCACATCAACTTCCCCACCCATTCCCATGGTCTCAATTACAATAAATCTGACATGATCATCATCTGAATCCATCCATCCATCCATCGTCAACCGCTTATCCTGCATACAGGGTCGCGGGGGGCTGTAGCCAAACCCAGCTGATATCGGGCGAAAGGTGGGGTACACCCTGGACAGGTCACCAATCCATCGCAGGGCTGGCCCCAAATAATAAACAAAAAACACCAACAACTTCAGCCTTTCCATCAACAACTCCATCTTGTCTCCATCCCAACACATCCGCAACCTTGGAGTCATCTTTGACAGCAACCTCACTTTTGAACGCCACATCACCCCTGTCCTCCAGAATCTTCACTGACTCCCTGTTCCCCAACACATTCAATACAAAATCCTTCTCACACATTAAGCCCTCCATAACAAGGCCCCTTCCTACCTCACAGACCTGCTCCACCACCACAATCCCTCCTGCAATCTCTGCTCCTCTGACACTAACCTCCTCTCACCACAAATCAGGACCTGGGGCGACAGAGCATCGCAGCGCCCTCTCTCTGGAACTCCTTACCCATACACATCTGAGATTGCAGCGACTTGGAGTCTTTCAAATCACTTACCAAAACCCACCTTTTGAGACTAGCTTTTAAAATCAAATAATGTTATATTACACCTGCTGCTGTTTGTTATTTTGTTATTTATATGGTCGCCCCTTTGATCTTATGTGTTTCCGCACCACATGTTTTTATCTACTGTTCATATATTTTATACTATGCTATTTATGTTTTTAATCTCTTTTAAATGTACATAACTTCTGCTTTTACTGTAAAGTGTCTATGAGTTTCCTGAAAAGCGCTATAGAAACAAAATATATTGTTATTATTATTATTATGATGTAAGGTATTGCTTGTAGTGACGGTCAGTTAGAATAAACAAGCTGTATACAACCTAAGGAACAAACAAAGACAGTGACTTAGGTGAACATCTATCAGATATATTATTATAATATATTTATATTAGGAGACTGCAGCCTTGAAGGTCCTTCTCTTGTATCTCTGTGACAGTCAAGAGAAGAGGTTCAGGAACTGTCTTGTGACTGATTGTTAGTAACATTAAACATGTCTTTTTATAGTGAAATGAAGTTTCGAACATTTGTAGTTCCTTCATTGCTACACACATAGAAAAATATAATCAAATTCATAGAATAATATAAAATAAACAAAATAGACTAAACCAATATATACCGTTTTTTAAATACAAACTAAATAATTCAAATAATAACTAAATAATTTCTTTTAGATTTGGCTGACCTTATTGTGGGCATCCTCACTGTGTTGGATGATGATTCAGCTCCTGCAAGTGTCGTGAACATTGCGGTTATCATAGATGAAGACATCATCATCTTCCTGACCTGCCAACAGCGTTTTCCTACCTCTTTAGGCTGATCTGTGCTTTAAACCTTAAGTATCCAAAGAAACTGGGGTACATATTTGAGACAATTCAGAGGGTTTTATTGGGAATTGGAATTGATCTCTCTGCAAGAGTCAGATCTTTCAAAACCAAACTCCATGCGTGAATCCAGTGTGTTGTTGTTAGCTGACAGTTGTCAGCTGTTGGTTGGCTGACTGTTGGATCCTGGACAGTTTTGAATTTCATAAGTCATTGTTGCCCATTGCATAATGATGTTTTAATGGTTCATATCTTTTTAATGAGATGGATTCTCCTCCACCTCACCTGATTTGCTTTTCCCCCTCTTTCTCTGTTCTTTTTCTCTCAACCTCTCTTCTCTCACCCTCCTCTCCCCTCTTTTTCTCCTGTAGTTCTCAAGCTCTCTCTATTCTCCTTTTCTTTATTTCGTTTCCTTTCCCCCTCTATTCTAGACACTAGTTCTGTGTGCAGTGTACACATTTCAACCCATGAGCTACCTCTTTTGGTTGCTGTTAAGTTTTGTCGGAAGGCGATGTACAACACTGCCAAGGAGAAAGCCAAGGCTGACCTAGAGATGTGTTTATTCATTCATATGGATGGGTACCATGGACAAACTTGCCATTACATAACACCAGAGGCAAAGTTGGCAACTGACTGTACTTGGAGTAACCAGGTTCCACCAGTCCCACAAAGCCCAGTATATAATGGAGGCAAAAAGTGTGCTCAAAGCTGAGTGGGGAATAACCTCGAAGGTTCAATGCCTTGTGACGGATAATGTTGCAGCACAAACTCAGAGAAGAAGATTAAACATGCAACACAAGAGCCAGCTGTACAATTAGGTAGGCTGCCTGGACCGCAATGCTTATGTAATTGACCAAAAATGTCATATTATGTTAATTAATATAATTATTATGCCATGTTTTGCTCCTGTGGTGTAAATAAGGATGGCTTCCACTCCAGATGTGGGACAAACAAATCATTCCAGTTATTGGCCATGGCCACAATGCTCAATCCAAGATTTAAAAATGTGGCTTTTGGAACTCCAGGCAAAGCCCATGAAGCTGAGAGTGGAGTGTGCTTCATTAATGCGTTTATTAACAGCTACCAGATCAACACCTGATGGTAAGCAGTTTCATTCTTTATTTTATTGTATGTATGTAATCTAAAGAATAATGTACGTAATATGTAAGATATGCCTATGCTGTTTATGTAACTGCAATTTTCATGACATCGGAACCACAGCCATCAATGCTCTCAGGCCCACCACCACGATCAGCACCACAACGATCAGCAGCAGCAGCAGCAGCAGCAAACACAGCAAGTGACACAGACAGTTTGATGGAACGTTTTGTCAGCAAGACACATATAATTCATAGTGCAACTGCTGATGCCACTTTAGAGTTAAAGTTGTTCCAAGGACATACAATCCTTTGATTTATTGGCAGGAGCGATGTTCTTTATATCCGCACCTGTATATGATGGCAAAAAAATATACCTATTTATGCCAACAACAAGTGTTGGAACACATTTTTCCAGGGCTGGACATATCATATGTAAAAAAAGAAACTGACCAAGCCCCAGCAGAACAACTAGACAAATGTGAGTCATTGTTCCTTAATTAATCATTCTTGAAACAACTATGAAACAACACAACGGATTTGTTTTATTTAAACACATTGTTCATTGCAATCCCAATTTGCCACCTCTGACATTCTGAAAGCTTTAGTTTGTTTGTTCTATGGAGATTTCTCCAAAATCCTACTGGTCATGTATTGATAAGACATTTAGAATTTGTAAACGCTTGTCATTTGTTCTTTCACGGAGACCACTATCAAGATGTGACAATATTAAAATGACCAGTAGGTGTAACCGTGGAGATGGATGTTGAATTGTTTCGAAGCCTCGACAACTAAGAACAAGAAAACAAGGCTGATGGTAACTAGGCAACTTTGATGAACTGGCAATGAACAAAGGAAGTTAGCTGGTACACATGGTGAGTGGCTTATGAGGGAATGAGTTGCAGGTGAGGACCGGGCGGAGTAGGCCAGGTAACTGCAGGGTTGAGTGAGAAAAGGGCCGAGTTCAGCTCTGGCAAAACGTAGCAAAACGTTTATTTCAATGGAAATGGTGGTGCCTTAAACACCCTGTTGTGTACTTAAGCGCACTACACTTTACTGCCTTTTTAATACGGCCCTGTTTATATACATGTCGCTGCTGATTGGGTAACACCTCTGACACACCCTCAAAACAGGAGAAAACATATATTGACTAACTTTGGACAGGTTTGTGCAGTGGTGTTCACCAGAGAGAGAGAGAGAGAGAGAGGAGAGAGAGAGAGAGAGAGAGGGAGCTAGCGAGGAGGTCCTGCATTAATATATGCTCCTCAATACAGCTCCTCAATGAAATATGATTGTAAATAGGCCTAGTAAAAAAATGTGAAAATCCGTATGGTCAGTGTTAATAATTATCCATATTATAGGCTAATTATGGAAAACACTGCTTTCACTACCACTCCCCTTCACCCCCCAAACAAAGCTGTCTCTCCCATCTTTTTAACTAATAGGCCCATCATAGTCATTACAGCAGCAAGGAGTATGGTTTTTACAAAGCATATGGCCTAGGCCTAATGCTTCTTAACACCAGCGGCTGAAATAAAAAAATAAAGCAAGTAAATCCCGACTTTTAAA
Source organism: Micropterus salmoides (assembly GCF_014851395.1). Classification (NCBI taxonomy): domain Eukaryota; kingdom Metazoa; phylum Chordata; class Actinopteri; order Centrarchiformes; family Centrarchidae; genus Micropterus; species Micropterus salmoides. Next base: position 20,175,611 of record NW_024043372.1, read on the forward strand.
CAGCTGTTTTTCTGCACATGTAGTCTGTTCATAAGAGCAGTATTCAGTTACAAAACGCTACGTTAAAGCCACTCTCTCCCTACATCATCAGTGGCATGAGCTGTCTGAGTTTCTTTCTGTAAGTTTCATGTTGCTGTGCTGCTTCAGCAGATGCTTCAATAAATCAGATGTAGAAATGTTTGCGGTTGAAAGCTTTTTGCTGGTCGCACACAGTTTACACTAGACACAATGTTCTTTGCATCAGGCTGTGACACAATAATGGCGGTAGCTACTTACAGCTGTGGAAAGAACGCCTCTCTCCCTTGTTCTCCTTTCTTCCTTTAGTGTTTGGCTATCAGTGGACATGAACAACGAAGTCAGGTACCGCTGAGCTGCCGCACAGTTGTGGATTCACGTCAAGGATGGTGCGTTCAGTAACGAGCAACGCAGCGTTACTTGCATTAGTAACTACTAATAATATTAGACCTACTGTTATAGAAAAGTAATTAGTTACACTACTTAGTTACTGGGGAAATAATATTATTACTACCCATACAAAAATTATAATATATTGTAATAATTATAATTGTATCTGAAATGATTCATGTCAAAACCATGTTTATTTGGAAAGCTGTAGGAGGCTCCCACAGTTTGTCTCGCTATATGCTGTTTTGCACGATGCCTCATTTTCCCTGAATCTCTACAATGGAAGTGGTGAGTGCAAGTTTTTTTTAAATACCCAAATGTGACATAATCAGCCAGACAACCATTTAGCTGTATTTGAAGAGGAGACCAAAACCTCCTTGTTTCCACCCTGCTTCCGGCAAATGTAGTGATTATTTCAGCTCCATTTATGTCAACCCCCATAGCAGGATAATCACTAGAAGGGGTGTCAGTGTTACTTAACAATGCATATCATAATGTCTGAATGTGTGTGATTGCCATGATGATTCTTAGCAGAATACTGATCTGATGTGAAATGAAAAGTGAACTGTAAGGCTACTAAAATGCTGAAAATTTAAAGTTATAGTTTGAGGCCAGGCCACAAACTAGTTTACAGTAGTTTTATTTTTAAAACAAGCCCGTCTAAGCATTATTCTCATTACTGCTTGGACTCTTTTCAGTTTCAGGTCCATTACTATGACTTTCTGTCAGCATCTGAGTCCAGCTTTGAATTCACTGCAAACTGTTGAAATGATGTCACCACCCACAGTCTCGCTGAGTTAATTTGACAGTGCTGAATGGAGAGAACATAAGCTCAACTGTGGTGAAAACATTTATCCTCACAATTCAAAACTAATGAGAAGATGTTTGGAAATAAAACAGAAATTACTGTACATGCAGTCAGCAGTCTCCATCTACTGCCGCTGTAGGATGATAGTTTTTCATTGCATATCTGCTACCTGTTTTCGATGGATTTGGTGGAGTGAATCGACAGCGTGTTTATATTTACATCCCAAAACTTTGGTTTGTTTGCTGTGGCTCAGCATGTACATCTACTACAACATCTGGTGTGTGCAAAAGTGTGCCTCCTTCTTGAATGAGTGAAAAATCTTGGTAGTGGAAGAGGTCTAATTGTTTTCACTGCACTTTAAATAAGGGTCAATATCTTGAAACCAGGCAGAACAAGCTGATAATTAATCAGTCTCAAGAAAATAAGAATACTTTGCACTTGACTAAAATCAATGAAACAAGTTCAATTAAGAGTATGAACTCATCCCAGAGGTACATATTATTTATTTATTTTCAGTGTCAGCACTAGATTAAATAACCAATAATGTAATATTCTATATTTAACCTCAGTGCTTCACAAACCTTTGGAAACCATTTTTTAATTACACAACACTTTTTGGGCAAAACGTCAAATGAAAAGGGGAAATAAGATAAACAAATGAGACAGTAATCACTGCAGATTGTTGCAGTTCCAAACACTTTGCAACTCCCAGATTATCATGAGGTGCTAATTGTTGTTACATATGCATCTTGTTTGGGGGCGGTTTAACCAGTCACGAGGGATCACATCCATAATTCATTATTTTACCTATAAATTTAGATCACAAAGAGGGAAGAATTACCTTTTCTGAACATGGTAGAAAAACAGCTTCTGCATTAAGATACTCTGTGCAAACACAGCATCAGCAACTTAAGTGAAAACATCAAAGATGGTGAATTGATTTGAGAATTGTCATTTCCACAGTTCCTAGTAAATACTCATTATATTGTATTATATTTTTCCTCTGATTTGTGTTCTGTTTTGTTACCGTTATTTTTATCCAGCATTTAAAAGTGGTATACCACAATATAATGTAAGCAGATATAAGGACATCTCAAGTGTTTATTATACTGTGTTATCAGTCATTTGTTATACATACTTATGGATGCTTGATAGGGGAAGTTATCAATGCTGGCAAATATGTTAATAAATATTTAGAATTCACTTGTATCTGCTTAAAATTACATTACTGTGTATTGTAATAAAAAACATATGCTATACACCAATACTTAGCACACTATGCTAAATAGGGGGTGTAAACTGTGACTCTGAATTGAATTGTAGTGAATACGAGAACAGTCCATCCACCCTGTACATCCATACAGGGTGGGTGGACTGTTTTTGGCAACATCACCTGAAAACATACAAAGCCTGTCATCCGAGTCAGATCCTGCTGTCCATTTGTCAATATCACTTGTCATTTCTGCTTTCAAGGGCACACAAACGAAAGGTTGATCGCAGACATTGAACCTAATTATGCTGATGGTTGTGTGACTCTAAAAGCTGTGGGTCATTAGCTCTGATAAAGGTCCACATGCTGTCCCCTGAGTGACGTTCTGCTGAGGACAGGGAGATGCATCTGATGCATTTTTATGATAGACTCCACAATGACTGCGGCGAGAGGTTGGTCGATAAAACAAAGGCTTGGGGAGTGTCAGGAGTATATTGTTTTTTCAACTGTCAGGCCTGGCATCACGTGTTTAAATTGAATCTATGCTCTGTATGCAGGCCTGTATCATATATCTGCCGAGTAAGCCACTATTGTCGTCGCAGCAGTGCGGTGAAGAAATTCAATGCATGATTTCTGCTATGAAAGGGACTTAAAAACTAAATAAAACGTGTTTGTCTGCCTTCCTTATCACAAATATATTTCTACTTCAGCTGAGGATATTTTCCTGAGAGCTAAGTTTACAAATGCAAGACAGCTGTGCAACATAATTTAGAAAAACATGCTTCATTTCTTGCTATTGAAAACTGCAGCACTTTAGTGTACTCCCTTTAATTTTAAATTCTTGTGCATGTTTTGAGCTGGCTGTTCTCCCACGGGACATGTATCTATCTCCTCCACACAATAAAGCTTGATTTATTTTCAGTCTTCGCTGTGCATTGGATAATGTAGTTAAATCTGATTCAAGGCAGAATCCTGGCATCCAGGTAGGGAATGCTTCTATTTGTCTACTCTTGGATTTGGATCCATCTTTTTCTCTGGGACCTAAAACAAAGCGTGTGCTGGATGCAAGCCACTACACAGACGAGTAGCTCAGAAAATGATCTTCAGCATGCATCAATCCAGCAATGATTCAGGTGGGGAGACTGAATGGAGCTCGTCTGCAAAGCTCTCATTGCAAAGCAAACAAATGAAGGTGTCTGGATAGTTCCTCTTCGCATAGCATTGGATGGATAACAGCTTGTGAGAAAATAAGCTTTATGATTAAATGTGCTGTCTGTTTATATATTTAAAACATATCCAACACATTTCAAATGGAAGAAATACTAGGTCACGATTCCATGCATTAAGTTATGCTACCACTGCATAATACTTCAAAGGTGAATTATCTGTTTCATAAAGGTCACACATATGGATTTTAATTGGATTTCATTGTTACTGTACAACCAGACCACCACAAAAATGTAACAGTATAAGACAGTTTAAAGCACACAAAGACTTGTGAGTGTGCATTGATGGTAAAATTGATTTTTCCGTCCTTCTCCATGTGATATCACATCTCCTATATACAAAAATAGTACGAACAATAATCTCACACTTGACTGCAAGGTTTTATCATGTTATCCTTCGCCCATGAACAATAAACCCCAGGTGACATATTTCACTGAGAGCACACAAAGATTGCTTCACAGGTGATCTTGTGTTAGGAAGAATCAAATGGAAAACAAAACAAAATTAAAAAAATATAAAGTATATAGACCTGGGTCCAGGCATATTTGTCACGGCAAAATAAGATGCTCATTCACTTGGCAAGGAGATGTTTTAAAAAACGGTCTTCATGGGATTCGACTCATCTGTTCAAGCTCAGCTGCTCAGCTGTGATTTGTTTCTGTTTTTTCCCTTCATTCCAGTGATATATGCTGTACATCTGCATGCTTTGTATACACCAGTTTTACAAAGCATCATACTGGAAAACGACCCTGAAATATAACATAAGCATGACAACAACAGCAGCACTACATTTAACCTGTCTTCTGCATGTGTGAATGCTGTCTTGACAAGGTCTCCCTTACAAACGGATGGTTGATCTAATGGATTGATCTGGGTAACAGGTAGTGAAGTAACATGAGCAAGTAAAATAAGTAGAACATAGTCTTTGTTATCAAATACCATTTGGAGGTACTGAGCCGACATGCTCAAACATTGAACTTATGATGCCCTCATAACAGACATCAACACTATTCTGAAATGTTTACAAATAAAATTCACATGAACTAATTATTTTTTGTAAAGGCAATAGCCTTCTCTATAGCAGGACTATTTGTCTCTGTTAGATATAATAGCCCTTGTTAAATATGTTCCAGAAAATGTGAATTTAAAAAATCAATCTTTATAGACATAAATAAATAATACATGAAGTATTTGCATGGAGATTTTTTTATTTATTTCTGTATTAATTTCAAAGGACAGTTATGCTCAGGGTCAACTTGACCCAACGAACATCATTAATGGGTCCGAAAAGTGTTGTTAAAGAAAATATAATGAATATAGAGATGAAGGCAACAGGATTTACGCTCAAACCATATCAACCTGGGCAACAGTGCCTCCTAACAGAGGAACAAAAGTGTGCCAGGTCATCTTTCCAGACCTCCGTGGTCCACCTGGAGTTAATTGAAGTCCACTGAAAGTAAAGGTTTTGAACATGTTGAATTTAATTCAATCGAGCAGATAAAGGGCAAAATAAATGTAGAGAAATGGAATATGTATCACTGCTGTCCTCACTGGAAAGGTTCAAAATGTGTCCTTGTTGATTGTACCTCAGCATGTTTAATTAGTTTTGGAATAAATTGTGTATAAGTTCACTGATGGGATCAGGTTTCACATTAGTATATGGTGTAGACATTAGCAAGATTCAGAATTTTTTACAAATAAAATTCATATGCAAATGTCAACTGATTACACACGGTATGTTCTACCTGTGGGTTAAACAGATAAAGGCTGTCTAAAAGCAATTTAGTGTTCAGACATTTAACACTTTCATTTAAAACCGCAAGGAGAGAAAAGATAGATTGTTCCATTATAAGAGTAAAGAAACCTAATTCAGACTAATAAAGTGCTGTAAGCAGTTTGACCTTGCTGCTGGGTTGTTTGTAGAGCTAAGCACTGCCAAGCATGGCTACTGCCTGGAATCTATTTTTCTTTTCTTTTAACCTGATTGGGTCAATAAAACACTGGACACATAATAGCAGTGAAGTTAAGCCTGTTCCACACATATACAGAGTTATAGTTTCTGTTATGATTCTTCTTTTTATTAATGTACATGACAAGAATAGAGGACAACAACACATTTCCCAATAGCAATACTTTTGTTCATCTGCATAACTCCACTTTTCATAATTGCATTGCTCAAATGGAACTCCAGGCACCTGCCCAGCAGCGCTATTTGGCGCTCTCCCTTATGCTGGATTCAGACTCTGGCTAGTGATTTTTCACACTTAGATAAAAAATATCGGAGATAAAAAATAATTAAAAAGCAGGCTAGTAAAATATTCATCCCTCAGTTTCGCATAAATTACATCTCATTATCAGTTGTGCATACAGTTGCGTACTTTTACAGATATTATTGATGTTATAGCAATGTAGTCTCTTCTGGGTGAGTTATGTCATTTCAAGCTACGTTATACTCTCACTCTACTGAATTTTGTCAGATATTGGACTTTTTACTTCACTCCATTTATTTGATAACTTTGCATATTTAGATTTTTAATACAAAATATAATTTTTTTTTATAGGTTATGCTACCGCGGTGTATAAAATAAGTAAATGGTTGTGAAATAGGCCATTCAGCAAATTGAGTACTTGGACAGTCATGTCCAGGGTCAATTTGAGCCAGCGAATATCATTAATGGGACCAAAAAGTGAATACTATAGAAGGATTAAAGAAAATATAATGAATATAGAAATGAAGGCAACAGGAATGAGTCAGAACCTTCTGATGTTGTCAAATTGAGGAACAGAACCTTGTAACAGAGGAACAAAAGTGTGTCAGGGCATCTTTCCAGACCTCCTTGGTCCCCTGGAGTTAATAAAGGTCCACTGCAAGTAAAAGCACCTGTTTTGAATTTATTTAATTCAATCAAGCAGGAAAAGGGCAAAAGAAATGTAGAGAAATGGAATATGTATAACAGCTAGCCTCACTTGAAAGGTTAAAAATGTGTCCTTGTTTATTATAATAAAATTCTGTATCAGGCCAACACTCGCCACCTCAGCAGGTTTAATTAGTTTTGGAATAAATTGTCACTGATGGGATCCAAAGCCACGTTTGTATTTGGTGTTTTATATTGGTAATTATGCAGGTGAGTGGAGACTCATTTAAATGATTAGTTGTGGCAAGAAGACCCTGGGATACCTGATGTTCGTGGGAGGCTGTGGATGAGCTGAAGTACATGATACAAAGTTAAACAAGATTAGCTCTGAGGATCTTCACACTTAATGTGCACAGTTGTTAACTACCAGAAAAGACTTAGCTGAAACAGTAATGGGGGATATCATGCTCAAATCATGTTAAGGATGCGGTGTACAACACAGAGGATGCAGTTCTCTGATGTGATGCTGACAGACTGATTTCCTCGGGACACATTACTCTGACAGCTTATTTTGTACAGCTCTGTGTGCCCATGTGTCTAAACATCTGCCAGCTCGAGCAGTCACTCTGTGCCTAAAAAGACGCCAGCTATTGCCAGGAGGGAGATAAATGCAGCGACTTCTGAATTATTGATGAAATTCAGAGGTATCTTAATTTTAATGACTTTGGACATGAGGGGAATTTGAGGATTGTCATTGCTCTTTTCAGTCAGAGCAAGGACACAAAAGCATCCTCTAATTTAACAAGGAGCCAACTTCTAATCTATTTTAGAAACAGTGGAGATCCCACAGCAAGTGGAACCAGGCTTAATGATGAGACACAAACCTGTGTAGATTGTAGTGGACGACCATGATGCAGCAGCCAGAATGTATTACTGTTACCGCCGTTATTTAGAAACAGCTAAGGTGAGAAATTACATCACATGTATAAAGACAAAATGCTTGAAGTTTTAAACCCTAACCGTATTATTTCCCTCTGCATCTCAATATCCAGTATAGCCATTTTGTATCCATCCTAGTAAGCATTAGCATTGAATCTGTTGAGGATGATCCATGTATGCTAATTCCTCGAGCAATTCAAGAAAGATTCTGTTATTCTCTCTCTCAGTTTTTTACAGTTGTTTTGCATCATTTGATAAATGGTGATAACATTCAACAGTCCTCTGTGACTTGCAAATTAACGCAAGTTGTTGGAAGTGAAATGAAAATTGATCCCTGAGCTTTGCTGATCCTGGTACAAACTTATCTGTAAATGAAAATAAATAAATTGCTGTTTTACTTCACAAAGACAGAAATGGAATCTTTTTCTGTATGACAATGCACACAAACAAAGGCAATAAACTGGTGTCTCACAGCTTGATATTATAAATAAGGTACAATCGGAAAATAATGTTTTTCTTCTGTTTTAACTCTTTTGATACTAAATACATAGTGGGCGTCATCTTTTAAAAAGTGATTACCGGTGCAAACGACTACACAAACACTGACTCTATACACCATATCAAGTCAATTAATGTGGCTTCAATTTAACACGTTGATACTCTGGCTCTATATCCTTGATTTCTTGGCTATGAAGTCATCCATCCAAGTTCTTTGCTGGGATGCGTTTCCCTACTGTGACAAATGAATCTATTATATTCTTCAGGAGCTTCGTTGATGGTCCTGGGTGGTTTGAACAACTGTAGTGATTAATGGCAACATGAATTTTGCAAACACCCTCTACTGGCTTCAAACAGGAACTACTACCGCCTAAAATCATTTGAGTCATAACTCTTCTTTTCTCTCTCAGCCAAACGCTTTTTTTTAATCTTAATTCTCAGATCTCCTTTATCCAATACTGACCACCCAAATCTAAAACCTTCCATGTTTCTGTCATTATCTCCTCATTACAGAAAATGATTCTCCGTCCTCTGTAATTAGGTCAACTGCACCAAGACATTACATCATGGCAAAGCCGATCTGATTTTGACGGTACAGTATTACTTTGAAGAATGAAGTAATTTGCACATATGAAACAACTGTAGGATCTTAAAATGATTTCAAAACTGTGAAAATGGGAAAACGGTCATTCAGTTAACACTTTCAGTGCAAGAAGTGCAGCATCTCTGACTGCCAGTGTAAGCCTTCACACCGAGGGAGACAGATGACCAATATAATATCATTGATAATCAAAATAGGGGACAGTGGTTGCACGTCTGTAGATGAATTCTCCTGTTTCCACAGGAACTGCAGAGATTCCTTTCTGCTCTTCTCAAGGGAAACTGTCTTGATGCATGATTGCAAAACAAAAAAATCCCTAAATCCCTGAGGGGAATTATGAGCACATTCAATATCCAAGACTTAGCTGGCTGCTACAAAAATTCACATTTGATTTTGCAACATCTACCTATTTGCTTATAGATTGTCTTCGCACCTTTCCATCAGCATGATGAATGCAATCCTGTTTTGGCACCTGGCTTCTCACAGCGCATGAATGCACCACACAGGCAGACTTCTCAAATCAATCCATGCATTACAGCACTATAAAATCAGACGTAATGTTCTTTGTAATGGAGTTGTCTGTCATACCCTAAGAAATACTGAAAAAAAATTAAATGCAAACAGTGATTGCCAAGGAGGCATCAAAAACACATTAAAAACCGTGGCAGCTATCCCTGTCACATTCTGCTTCTCTGTCTCCTCCCTCCAGCCGCATTTCCACTTTCCCACGGCCCTTCATTGCCATTCTCTACCTGTCCACCAGATGCCCTCAGACATTTACACCTCTTTCAGTCACCTCCTCCTACATCCACCTGCTCACATTCCTTGGCCTTCAAGCCTCTGAAACCTTAATCCTGAACCTTGTAACCTGCACCCTGTAACCTACCATAACCCTGCTATCCTATGGATTCAATACTACAGTTACTACATGTTTGGACATGCCTGTAAGCTTTTGTATTTTCATTTTTAACAATAAATCACTGAACCCTTGCTGCCTTGTGCTCACCCGTGTAACAATCCCGAATACTTGTGATTTCAGTAAATTGGCTATAACATGCGAAACACCGGGTTAGTCCTTTAATCTTTGAATCAAAACTCAGCAGTTGTCTTAGATTTGATGTTGTCATAGCCAAAGTGCCTTTTTTTCAGACTCTGAGCCTATTATTGGCTCCTAAATTTGGCTTCAAAAACACCGCAGCCTCGTAAGGCTTAGCGTTATGTAGTTCTAACGCAAGTATAACATAACCTACATTTTTCATATTAGTTGGAACGCCACTGATGAAGACAGAAACACACTGTCAGGAAGGAAGCACATGAACTGGAGTGCTTCCCACTTCTTTTACATTTTGGTTTTAAAGCATTTTTTAAGAAAAGAAAACCAAAAACTGGTAATGTCTTGCCTGTGAAGGAATTTAGGGGTGCCGTAGTCATGATAGGGTCAATTAAGCTAAAGTAAGCCAAAGGTGACTGCCAGGGACTCTCCAAAACTGTAGGTCAGACTCTCTCTGCTTATTGACTGACTGCTGCAGTTGCCTTAATAATGATGCACTGTTATCCACCAAGATATCTTTATTTTGTTTCATTACAAACAGAATGACTGGCTCCATGTAGAAAGTGTTGCATGTGGATTAAATAAAACTTTGTCTTGACCAATTTGAACCAATAACCAATAGACTCTGTATCTCCTTGTCCGGGCTCAATAAACCATGCTATGTAAGTCTTTATAAGTCTCCAAAACTTCTTCATCACACCTGAACCTGGCTCACAATATTTTCAGTACACTGCTTACTTTTGAACCCCTCTTCACAGTTTTAGAGCGCTACCCTTTTTAAGGACATCCTACCCCGGCTGACAGACACTCGTGAACACCATCCTGAAGCATTAATGCAGAGTAGATTCAGTGCAGAAACATGACACATTAATGTGGAGAACTAAGGGATGGACCAACAAAAGATCAAACTATTTGGGGAGAGTAATAATGTTAAAAATATCTTTTGATTAAATAATGTATGAGATTGAGAATCAAATAAATTATATATGGTCATAGCCTGAATTGCATTACATAATTAATGCACACAGTCGTACATTATGTACCAACTGTCAACATGTGAAATGTGTTTGAAAAAATAATACAAGTGTGATCCTCAAACCACTTAAGGGCAAAGCGGAAGGAAAGGCCCATGGGACATCGCTGGTGTCATGACTGGACTTGCATGAATCATGTATATCTCAGCTTTTCTTTTCCTTTTTTAATCCGAAGCACAATTGAACTGTCAGAGAAAGTGTTAGGGTGCCTTTATGGCCTCAGCTCCCAAAGGGTGAAAAAGATTAGAATGTCGGAAGTCAGAGGACATGTTAAAAATTCCTCATGAAACTACCAGAAAGTGCAAAGAAATACTGTGGAGAGTGAAGGGTAGTTTGGGGAGTTTTCAAGGTCTTGGCATGAAGCCCTGCATGGCGCTTTAAAGACAGAAGAAAAATAATGGTCATGACTCATTTTACACTATATTGGCTGTGATTGCTTTTATGTGTTTGCAGCTATCTGCATGAGAAGGCATGACGTTGACCAAATGAATGCAGCGTCACCTGGGTTCATTTGTCAGACTTCCAGGTTGGGTGCCATGAATGCAACATATTGCTGTAATATTAATTATACTGTTATTTTATTTCCCATGTTTCAAACAACAGTGCACTTCATGCAGAGAGGGTAATAAATGTTACTATTCAGGAGAAAATTGAGTTACAACAGGGGCTGCGATGCAACCACTAAAATTAGTCAACAAGTACAAACACTCATCTGACAAGAGAGTCCTTATTTGCATTTTGTTTTTAATATTCTCAAGTTAAGATTTACTACGAAGAACATGTCACCCATATGAAACATTGTGGAGCTCTTATGTTCCCTTTTTTTAAGCTAATAAGCCTGGATAATGTCACGGTTGATTTCAAAACAGCTGCAAGGCAATGTTTTGCACAAGACACAAAGTATCTCACAGCCTTGGCACTGTGGCTTAAAATATGTCCAGAAATGTTACCTTTGCCTTTTCATTTTATACTGTTGATTACTTAAGTTTACACTGATTGCTTTTTGTGCGCAAATTTTCCGACTTAAAGGTTGCACATTCTACGACATGAAAAGTAATTTCCTGAAATAGCGGTGAAAAAGGACACTCATGGGGCTACTGCATGTTAATGTTTTAACTATAACATAAGGGCTGCATCTTCCAATTATTTTCGTGACTGACTCATTTGTTATTTTAACAATGAATCTTTAAGATGGCAGAAAATAGTCAAGATATCCATCCAGACATCTTTAAATAGCTTGTTTTGTCCGAACAACCATCCCAAACCAAAATATATTCAGCTTAATGTCATGTAAAACAAAGAAAAGCAGCAAATACTCACTATTGAGAAGCGAAGTACGGCATGTTTTGGCATTCTAACTTGTGAAATGTTGCAGAATGATTTTCTTTCGATCGACTAATCAATTAATTGTGTCATCTCCATGTGACAGATATTCAACTGAGCAAACGCCACTCACTAATAAGATGCGGTTAAAAGATCTGAAAAGAAAATGTGGAGTTTGAGTTAAAGTTATTAAGTCAAAATGAAGTGGTGTTCTTACAATACATGATGCTGATAAATGTATAATTTACAATGGGATATATTTATGTTCATGTACTAATATGAACTATGAGCGACAGTTAACGTTGTTTGGTTATTCACATATGTTTGATTTGTGTTATTGGTTGGGTGACCTCTACACATACGCGTATATGTGCTGGGTCTACTGCATGATTCATTTAAAGGGCCATCCTGTTGTGTCACCTGACAGACCAAGACAGAAAACAAAACTGAGAGTAAAAGTTCTGTTCAGGTTAATTGCACTTGATCAGTCAGAATACAGTCAGCTCTGGAGTATTGTCAACTGTGGTAATGTTTTGCAGTGTGTACGGAGGCAGTGCAGCCTGGAGGAACGTGCGAGGATGCCCACGAGGCTGTGGGGGCTTTGAAAAGGTAGGCATTTTGGAGAGGAAGCAGATGGCCCACATTAAAAGCAAAGGGCCCTTGTGACTGTCTTCAATGGCCCTGCAGAGAACTAGGTAATTAAATGAGAAATTTAATCATATTCCTCAAATTAAATGTCCAGCTGGATAGTTCTGCAAGAACACCACTGACTACACATTTACCTAGGGGAGTGTCACCGGTGGATGCATAATTCTCCAATCAGTACACACTCATACATGATGATATTTCAGGTGATGATTACTGCTAAAGTATTCCATTCACAGTTCTGCCAGCAGGAGGCAAAGGGACATCACGGTGTGGCCACAGGAGGGTCATTTTAATAACGGGGCCTGGGAGGAAGCAACAAAAAGATTAAATGACAGGATGGGGGGTTGGAAACAGTATCTTTAGCAGGAAGACTATTTTCTGTTTTTGAACAAGGCTTCAGTCCACTGTATTTTCTGAAACGGCCTCGGCTAGATGATATTCTAATAGTATTTCATCATGATTGATGCAACATGTTTGATGCAACATGTTTGATGCAACATTTAAAAGAAGCGGTGGAATCCACGCTGGACTTGGTGACTTGACAATATGACATGAGCAATTGATTTCTGGAGTCTTCATCATCGCACCATAGACAGAAACCAGCCTCTCGGTCCGTTCCGAGTCATTTTGCATTCAGCAAATCCGAGAACCGCCTCCCCCCTCCCTCCTCCCCTCTCCTCCCCTCTCCTCCCCTCCGCTGCTCCCGCCCAGTGCTGGCTCCCTCTCACACGCAGCCTGTCCGGTAGGATGGGACCAGCAGCCAGATATCCATGCATGCCTGACCGCTAGTCTACTTCCTGGATGGAAGAATGGGACATTTCCAGCACCACTTTTCTTCGCATTGTGCATTGCTCTTCGCCACGCTGACGCCGCGGACAATCAGTTCATAATGACCATGCGTAATCAATATTATTCGACCACTTTTCCCTTGTAGTTAAAGACAGCGATTGATCGTCGATTGACCCCTCCACACTTCGGGAATGTCGCTATCTGGAAGCCCGCTACAGGCACGGTGGAGTCCAGCAGATTTTGAGCTGTTTTTGCACGGCTGTGGTGTACGCAACGTTTCATTATTCCTCGAAGCTGAAAACAGCCCTTGCTCGGACCGGAGGCGAATAAATGTGTCTTTTTAAAAAGACAAAACAGTGACTATATCGTCGAACCGCTAACCATTACTTTGATGCTCTGCCTTCGTGGCTGCTGTGCCAACTTCGTTTCAGCGTCGGACGTGTGTGTATGTGATTTTTTTTTTCCCCCTGAAGAAGAGAAAAGACTGAAAAACTTTGTCATCCGTTGCCTTCTTGTTACTCTCGATGAGTAGTCTAACATGTGGAGAATACGGGAACCGAGTTACTGGTGGATTTTATCCTTAATGTTTTTAACCTTGCCCAAACACAAAGATTGTCACCCTGGTAAGTAACGTTACTCGCAACACGGGATAGTCGTCATGTGTGTAGCCCAACTATTGTGTTGAATTGGTCTTTTATAATCAAAAAGCGACTTTTGGTTGTCGAGTTAAACGGTTTTTCAGAGGCAACCTTTATGCTGGCTTGCATTAACGGTTATAGGGCCGAGTGTAACGTCCAACGGTTATATGTTCACGCCGAGACGTTTAGCTTCCGTGATTTGTGCGCACGTTATTGATTAGGCAGCAAGACTATGGCGCAAACTAACCTCCTGCTTTACCGTAACGTCAAAGCTAAACGTAGTCCTGGTTCTGGTCCTTCAACTCCCGTTTGACCCCGCCGTGTTACACGTTAGCTACGACACTGGTTGTTCACACGACACGATCACACGAATCCGTATATCTCAGGAAATGTAGCTACTATAACATTCCTGCAGGCACTCAGAAGATGTTTGGTAACGTTATTCATTGAGTTGGTATACTTGATCTCCTGTGAAATTGCCAGGATTGCACTGTCCGTTAAGCCTGTAGTTTAGTTGTGGTGTTTATGAGGTGTCCCAAGTTGTATTATAGGCTTACTATAGTTGTGGTCTCGGTTTATGTGGACGTTTAATCTATGTGTCTGCTTGTTGTCATGTGCGTAGGTAGAAACGAGGATGAGGGCGATAGTTAGCGCTGTTGGCTCGTGGATGGATGTGCATGTATAAAGGGCGATTAATGCCACCGGGAGCACAAATGTAGTCCCGGAAAATCGGCTATCAGTTTGGGATTATCGATGTTCCACTGCAATTTGTGACCCATCAGATTATATGTTGTTACACAGATTTAACTATTAAGAAGATTGATGGTTTTTATTGAATATTAACAAGTGAAGCCACAGCCAGAGCTTAACACTACTGGGCACTGCTACTGGAATTAAATCGCAGCCACCAAAATGCGATTCTCTATAGTTTTTAGATTACGTCATATTTTCTTAGGTGTAACCATCTGCACTCCTGACAACAGCGATGCCAATACAATATAACCATGGCAGTCATTGCCACAGATATAAAGCTAAAATTTCAAACAAGTCACATAACATGGTACACTGGTCTTGTGTCAAAGTCTGTTTTCTCTTTCAAATTGTATTTCCCAAATTGCAGCTTTCTGTGGGTTTGGGATAGATTTAGGTTAGCATGATGTAAGTTTATGGTTGGGCGTCACACAGATGACTGGTTGGAGGGAGGGCTAAGGTTGGGTTGAGGTTAAGCATGGAACAATGCGACTGGTGGGGATTAAGTTTGAGATTGCATTCAGTTCTAGATGGGTTGGTATAAAAATCAGTGTAAGTAAAATGTGTATCTTTACGGTAACCCAAAGGAGGTCTGATTGCAACAAAGGACAATGGAAGTCCAACACCTTTTTAACGAGTTCAGATACTAAAGATAGTTTTTTTTCTTCCCACTTTGAAGTTGAAATAATTTAACATATTCATTTGGGAATAAATTATGACATCTGTGACATTGTTTGGTTTTTATGTGCCGATATTAAGGCAATTTTAACTAAATCCGTCAGAACTAAGATAGTCTGATAGTCTCTTGAATCTGCACCACACTGCCGTTTCCCATTCATTGATTTTTTTTTTTTTTTTTGTGGCGACACGACATGCCACAATATGAATGCTGACTGCCACATACTATATACCATTTAATGAGTAAAATCATAATTCATTGTGGAGCTGCACACAGTGCATAGATTTGCTCAGCAACTCTGCTTGCTTGCTCCCTCTCTCCCTCACAAACCCATTGCAACAGAGCCGTGTTTATGTAGAAAAATAAATGCAATCAAGTTAACTCTAAGAAGTTATTCTATTTTACTTAACACAATGCTGTTAATGTCAGAGACCCACCTTCAAATAAGTTATAAGCAAGCATGTAAGGAGCCTAGCTAATAAGGATAGTTAACGTTGGAATACAGCTGGGTTGTCAAGCACGCTGTATATAGCTTCTACTCTGTATCAAATGCATTAAATTTTGAGTGGTGTATACAATTTTCTGTCCTCAGATTTTTCCCATAGCTCTACTTTTTATTTTTAACAATACTGGATTTTTGAGGCAGATACCCATATTGACATTTGAGAGTTAAAAAATCTGATCATACATAGGCTGACATGACTTGACGTTATGACACATGAATATAAACATTTCTTCTGAGCATCCCTTATATTTGGTTAGGAAAGAATTGTGGAAAAATGTACTGAGTGAGAAATTTTCTGACTTGTTAGTGCTCACTTGTGGACAGACTATGCT
The DNA here is from genome assembly GCF_014851395.1 of Micropterus salmoides. Lineage (NCBI taxonomy): Eukaryota > Metazoa > Chordata > Actinopteri > Centrarchiformes > Centrarchidae > Micropterus > Micropterus salmoides. The sequence continues at coordinate 20,191,903 of NW_024043372.1, forward strand.
ATCTAATGGCGCAAGTGCTTCAGTATTGCTATAAACATTGGTGGCATTTCTTATTATCAGACAACATACGTGATTGGCTAATATTGGCTGATGATAATTGCACTCCAGTCTCAGCATGATTCTATTATCGTGCCATTAGTAGCATTTGAAGAGTAGTTCCATTGTATAATATGTTACACATTTCATTTTAACATTGTGGCAAATGGAGTGACTGTGTTGTAATGCTTTTTTTGCATGCATCCCAAGTATATTAGATGTTTTCAACTCAGTGGCACCAATCATCCTCCATAGCGAAGAAGCAGTGATGTAACACAGGAGAATGGTTCCTCTCTGAGTCACCCCACTTCTGCCCCAAAATCCCCCAGTTCCATGCTTCCACGTCCTTAGTTTGCTGTTTTATTGACTAGTAGCCTTCCAAGCCCCTAACACAGCTGAGATTTCTCATATGGTGTGTTTCACCAGACCTCTGACACACAGCAGAAAGGCAATACAGGCTGACTGGCAGACCAGCTAGATGGTGGTGGGGGATAAATCCAATTTAACTACTTGTACACTGTCACGTAACTGTACACATCTACCACTTTAGGCTGGGTGACCTCAATCTTTCTCATCATAGATAGTACAACTAAATCAGTGCTTAAGTTAACATGAAAAGAAAAGATTTGAAAGGCAGAGGGATTATTTTCTTTCTTATATCAGTGCATAACAGATTTAAAGCCATAGCTGTCGATAAAATTGGCCTGATTTTCATGACATCTTAGAGAATTTTGTATATACGTAGAGGCAATAGACAATAATGTAACATTTTCAGACCTATTTAGAAAAGCAGTCTTGCATGTCTTTTCTCATGAACACAAATGTCCTTGGGTGGTTTCCCCCTAAAATGTCACTCCCTACAATAATATGAAGATAAAAAATTCTGTTAGAAGAATGCCAGGAGTTACAGTGTTGCTGAAAACCGATAAAAGTACACAACCACGTTTGTTTTAAAGTTGTGTGGTAGGAATTGTAGCTCCACAGTCCTTGTCAGAGGCATGGCTTGTCATTAATTATAGAAAATCTTCTGATTGCATCACTTAAGTAATGAGGAAATTATTGCATGTTTTATGTGAATATAACTGTACAAAAAAAGAGTAAAGCCTATACCGCTGGGGAATAATTTGTGGCATAGACAATAAGATTTTAATAGGGGTGGGAAAATACGTTTATTCTTAGATGCATCGCGATGCGGACGTGGAAGATTCTTACTCGATGTGGGACGACAAAATTGATTATTTAAATGTTTATTGATAACATTATGTAGACGAAACGCAAATGGCGGAAGTGCAGCGCCCGGACCGTCTGTGGCGCGCACATAACTGAGACCAGTGTTCCCCCTTTATTCGTCACACCACCGCTGCAGAATGAATAACCACTCTACTTAAATGTCACACAATCATTTATATCAACGCGCAAGTAATTGATTTTAACTCGCACATTGTGCGAGCATGGTGACACTCAGCCCTTGGCTAGCTCACTGCGTATCCTGTGTGTGAGGCCGAGTGAGTGAGATAGAGAGCGAGCAGAAGAACATATTAACAGTAAGTGTCAGTCTGTTAGTAAACGTGCAGCGTAAGTGTGTCAGTTAATAAAAGTCTATCGTTTCCCCAACAGCTGAAAAGTGCAGGCGATTAGCGCGAGCTAACATCTCCCTTGTACAGCATGTGTGTTTTGGCCCCTAAGATGTAACACCAGCTAAATCAGTAACAAAGTAAACGTTAATGTTAGCTGTATGCCATTATTACTTACATGTCCAGGGCTGAGAACATCAGGTACTAGTTAAACTGGTGTACAGCTCTGTCCTGTTCATCTACTGTACATCCTGATACTAGTTAAATTATATATCAGTTTTAAGAAGAGTCAAAAAACTGGTTATCAAAGAGAAGAAGGTGGTGACCAGGAGGAGCTGTGGTTAGTAAAGTAAATTAGGGAAGCAAGCTAGTCCTTTTAAGCTAAGGAGTTTCTTTTAGATATTACTGTGCAAATTAAATGCATAGTAATTATCCAGAAATCACATTTAAAACAAAAGATGCATCAAGATGCATCGATAATCTTTTTATAATCGCATTGCAGCCCTCTGAATTGTAATCAAATCGTGAGGTGCCCAGAGATTCACACCCCTAGAATTTAAGTTTAAAAATAATTATTACTTTTTCACAACCATAATGTATTCTATAATGATTTATATAGCATATATCATATTGTAGGGATGTCCTTTTCAAATTACACCATCATGGTCCACTAGGCCACCAAATAGAATATTAGTGAGCAAACCTGTTATTAGTTTTATTAATGAGGTCCTGATGCACCGCCGTGCCAGCAGGATGCCGGCTCTCTGGACATCACTGATGTTGGCAACAGCATCATTATCATCAGCGTCCTCCTCAGCCTTCTCTGGATAATTGGTTCAATATGGGCTGTACTGACAGAACATCTCAAAACTAACTTTCTCCTAGTTTTAAAAATAGCATCAGTAACATGTGCTCAGTCTCGATCATGGATGGGCTCAGCGCACTGTTATCTGTTGTCTCTCCACCAGCTGCCTGTGCCACCCACTAAATGGTCCAATGGGAAAACATCGCAACTGTAATCACTTCTCATTCATGTGCAGATAATTCGCTGTTTATCCTTTTTGCTAGTGATGCTCATCCTTTGCTTATTGCTTTCAAATTTAATGACTAGCTTATCTATCTGTTTAATTAGACTGGATAAACTTTAAAACAACATTGCAATTTAGTTATTAATAACAGCGTTTGAACTATGATGGTGCCGCCTTGAGACAGAGGTTTTGGAGAACAGTTGTGACTGAGTGTGTTGTTCATAGTGTTATGGTGGTTAAGCAGTGATCATCATTGTGATTTGGGAAATGCTTGTTTTTCTTCAAACTGATCAGCTGTGAAAATAGCCTGTGAAATGAGCTACATTTGATTATTCCACAGTTTCCTCCATAAATTATAGTTACTGATAACAAAGTTAGTTTTGTTTATGCTACAACCCGGCAAATTAGGACAATTAGACCTACGCTAAATTGCTATGCTAAAACATTTAAAGTACCCTAAGGTAAATGGAACCAGTTTTTTTTTCTTAGGTCTGGAAAATGAGACCAGCTTTTGCCTGAACGCTTGAGGAATCATTTAAGGTTTGAAATGATTTCTTGCAGTAGTGTATTAATTATTTTTTGAACATGCTAAGTACTATTGTATGTATTCATTTCTGACTCCTAATGGCTGTGCTGCTTTTTAAAGGTAGAGTGGTGTGAAGTTTTTTTTGTGTCCTTGAGGTCTAATGTTGAATGTATTTTCTTCATCATACAATATTTGCCAAGCAGATTTAAAAAATAGATCTCCCCCGCCCAACAATTCGGAACACAGGCAAACTTCAGATTCATTGCAAAGTTTAACCATCATAGTGGGAAAATCGTTTTATTGCCGCCGTTACTTTCTAAAGTAATAATTAAGTACATCGTGATGCAGAGTTGCTGAGAAAAGACGGATGCATGCTCTGTTTAACTCTCACAACTGATTTAAAAGCCGTTGCTTTCGCCTCCACTGAGTGAAATCCCGTAGGCTGTGACTTGGGGCATGTTCAGTGGTGTAAGTGGGACACTGGGCATGCTAGTCGTCATAGAAACAGATCTTAAGATTGTGATGTTTATTGCAGCTTCAGTAATATCTGCCGCCTTGCCTTTGACACACCGCTCCGCTCGCTCACTGGAGCTGCTGGTCTGTTTGCCTGTCTGTGGCACAGCAGCATTCATGTGTTGATAGGCTATTACTTGTGACGTTTGACCAATCAGATAGGGCTGTGGGCGGGACACGGAGTGACACTACACTAGTGGCGACTACTGACAGAGAAAGGCAGCTATGTCAGATCCAAAGTAACGCATTTTTAAATAATTTAACCCTAACTTTATGTTTTGTGCTTTTCAGAAAAATGTGACTCAAAATCTTGGTATGGTCCGAACCGTTGGTTTTGTGATCTGTTGCACCCCTAATTTAAATAAATAATAATAAATCGTTCTTCTTCTTCCCAGCTTTGTTAACATGACTGTTGATCAGCAGAATTGTGTGAAATAAGCAGCAGGATATATCATGTCACCTGCATGCTCACGCGGGTGTCCTTCTTTGCATCGATGCTTTGTTTAATCCATGTAACTATACAGCACAGTGTTTCGCACGGACATTTATTACTGTCGCACATCGCGCTTACGCTGTGAACACGACGTAATTTCAATGGAGCTGTTTGCAAAGTCGAGTAATAGAGAGAAAATAGCGAGGGACAAAGAAGAAAGTTTCCAAAGTATGGGATTTTTTCAAGCTAAAGAAAACAACTCTGTAATGTCACAGTCCATCCACCGTAAAACGAAACTTATGTCACCTCGGCGACAACGGCAGCTGAACAAAAAGCCCCGGTTTTCTGCCAGCGGACCACAGACAAGGTAACAGCAACTTTAGCAATTAACTGAAATCCTGATTGATTGTTGAGTTGAAGGTTAACCAAAGTAAGCCGCAGACCTCAGCTGAAAATGTACACATGTGCGTTTGTTGTTCTCCTTTTTGGCCCGTGAGTTGTAACCTCACAGTAATGAGTTAACTGGCTGTTGGGGAGCGCCTCCGCCGCCAAGCAAAAGTACTTGACCATATGATGGCAGTCATGAAGATGATGTGGCATTCACACTACGTGTCACTATGGGACGCACACACACTACAGGAGCTGACAGCAACTGTGTCACCCGACGCTGGTTTAAACCAGAAAACACGTCAAGAAAACACGTGAAATGTGAAACGGGAAATGAGGGATCCTGCACACGAAACAGCTGGTTGTTATTATAAAGATGGCAATTATAAAGACAAAGAATCTGGGTGAAAGGATGGATTAGTACACGCTGGTAGCAGGGATTGTCTGAGCTACAGAGAGAGCTGGAGGTGAGTTAAAAGGTGCAGCTCCCCGACACCCAGTTAACTCATGACTGTGAGGTTACAACTCACGCTATTTACTCTCTCTTCTTCCACTTTGCAAACAGCTCCACTATAATCACGTCGTGCTCACAGCGTAAGCGCGATGTGCCATAGTAATAAATGTCCCTGCGAAACACTGATTGTAAAGTTATATGGATTAAACGATGCAAAGAATTTGTGTCGATGCATTTTATTAATTGATTTTATCGATTGAATCGTTTCAGCCCTAAACAAGATGGCCCAGTAAACTGTTGTTGAGAAGCTAGTTGTCTAGCCAAACAGATATTTGTAATTTTCTAAACTTAATATAAGTTGAGATAAGTTAAGATAAGTTGATCAGATAATTTTGTAATTAAATTCAGTAATGTAATTAAGATTGTGTCAATTTTCCCCCGTGATATCCAAAATTGATATTTTATCAAAGTTGGAAATTCCAGTATCATGACAACACTTCTTATCATTCAGATTCAAAGTGCTACTAGTGGTCAGACACTCAACATGGTGCCTTTTAACACCTGCTGGATCGAAGTAGTTAAGACTGACCAAAGACTGATCACCAGCAGGGCGAAACATGCATGTAGAAGTAATAAACTCTAACAGTATACATACACTCTACCGCCTATATCCTGTCTCTCCCTGCTCTTCAGTTGTATGTTGTTATAATTCAATTACAAGGGAATCGATACCTATTATTTTGTGGAACATTAAGAAGTTAGATCAGTGCCAAGGTTGACCCACTCATGTCCACTGGGTACGACTACATCGATTTCCAGTTGTGCCCCAGCTCTGTCACGTCGTGATTTGAAATAGCGTTTCAGAAGTACAGTATCCTTGAGCTGTCTTTTCTTCCGCAATCACATTTCCAATTTCCAAATGTTTGTTTATCTTTTTAGTTATAATTTTTTTGTCTGTTTATCCTGAATATCATGAATTAGCAGGAAAAACCATTGCAGGCATTGTCCTGCTTCCCAGTTACAGGAGACATAAAGAAACAAGACATCGATAAAGACCAAGTCGGTAACAAACAAATCGTCAATACTTTTTATACGTTTTCACAAGTGAATTTCACGCTTCAGAGAAGTGATCTGCTCCGGCAAAAATAGACCCGGTGCATTAAAATAGCTAAGCAGGGATGGTTGGTTTGAGATGGTCCGTTCACACATCTGGTGCACATGGGCACACTGGCAGTGTACCATTTCCAGGAGGTGCAACTGAACCGGAACGACCAGTGGACATTACGGGTGAGGTCGTCCTGTCTGGAGATGCAGGCATTATTAATGAAGTGGAATGTTTCAGTTTATGTGAGCTGAATATTATGGGAACAATGCTTTATTTTATGTGATAATTATAGTAAATTGACATTAATTGTGATTAAACTGTTTATTTGTTTAACTTTATGTTAATCAAGGCAATCAGTCATCACTTCATTACTCGGTGTGTATGGTTGAGTTCACTCGCTCTTTCAGCCAAGATACTCCAAGCTGGTCACAGTAGCATTTTAATCATTTAGAATGACTCACAGCCACTTCACTCCGAATCATTTCATCCGTCCTAGCAACAGCCAACCCAAAACACGCACACAAGCACACACGCACACACAGAACACAAACTAGATTCGACCAGGCTGGTTGAAACAAGGGAAGAAAAATGCTGTTGGGGAAACTATTGTGCTTATTTCCTGTGCTTCATGACAATAGTGATTAATGTCCAGGCAATAAGGCACTGCCACCGAAGGACATATACTGCTGCACTCAAGGACTTGGCCATATCAATAAATGTCCCATGTCCTTCAGTTGCCACGTCCTCTTTCCCCTTAAACAATCTTGCCGTGATGTGATACTGTGTCAGCTTTACTTACAGCTGAACTGTCAGTCAACGCTGCCCTGTGGAGAGAGGAGACAATGGAAACCTTCAGGCTCCTTTTTCCTGCATTGTGTTATTGTGGGTCAACAGAGCATGTGTTTGCTTTGTGCTCATTGTTTTAAAAAAAAATTTTTTTGTGGGCAACATTCAAGATTGTTGGCGAGGAAAAACAAATTCAAAAGTAGGCTATCCCATCCATCCATGAGGCTCATTTCCCCCGTTGTGAATTATGGAGACAATCACTGAAGATGTAGGACTGGGCTGTGCATGTTTTATCAAGCTCAAGGTGCTCTACAGAATGCAAAATGCGCTTGTTCAATAAGAGTCAACTTGCATTTGATGAATTGAATTTTAACCGTCGCATAAATTATATTGTCATTTTGAGCGGCTGTACAAAAAGACTAAAATATATCTGTGCTTAAGTGATATTGTACATTTGTTGCTAGGCATTCAGGTCACTTTTAGTTCAAAACGCACTCACTACAGTATTTATATTTAAATATATAGTCATTTCCCAGCTCTTGAAACTCTACAGTGGTAGTCACTGTGTATAGTAGTCATCACTGTCAGGACAGACAAGTGTTTTGTTCGAAAGGAGCAGCAGCAGAATGCTTAAATGACATTGAAACGATGCCATGCAAACCTGACAGTCCCTTAGATCTTTGGCATTGGCTGCTTTTTCAGCAAAATCTGCAAAACAACACCCAGGGGTATTGTTTTATGCAACAGAAAGCTTTAACTGTGTCATTCCTTTTCAGTGAGCTGCTTTTAAATGTATTGATATATATATATTTTTTTTTAATTGTGTAAAAGACTATAGTTTTAAATGCCTTTTTATTATTTAGTGTTACTGTCAAGGCCAATGTCAATATTTGAGAGCTAAAGACAATGTACTGACAGATTTTCTGACATAAATGCAACACATTAACAGAAATTTTATGATTCCTTGTTGAGAGAGAGTTGTGACCAGGATATGTACTGAGTGGGGCATTTTACAGTTTACAGAAAAATAAACTTGAAAGAGCTCACTATGTAATGACAACTCTGTTTCTAAATGACTGCAAACATATCTTGGTTACATAAGCCGACATGTGCCAGCACCGATATATCTGTGATAAGCTTTGGGCCAGATGATATATCAGTTTTGACTCTTTACATATAAATTGGTATGAAATTAATATACCAAAATATAGCAATTTTACCTTCAATGTTAGAACATAATCTTTACATTTATATACAATTGCTGTTGGCTCTGTAATTTCCAGTTTGGCTGTTTTTGATCACTTTATGGAACTAATTTAAGTCACTGTTACAGAAAGAAGACAAACTATTGCACCCTGTTGCTCTGTAATCAGCCTCTACCTTTTGAAAGTGTTGACTGTAGGAAGTCTGAAAAGGGCTTTTGCTAAGGGAGGAAAACAGCTGTTGCTACCCAACAGCCTAATACTCAAAAGATTTCGGGTATTAGACTTAGCGATGATTAAGCAGCTTCCAATCACCAGAATCAGCAGACTGAAGCGTTTACAAATTTGTGCTCCTGGAATTTAAATGTGTTGGAACCATGATAAGGAAGTAGCTTCGACATATCGCATCATAGTTTAAAGATATAGTGTTTAGTTTGGGATATAAACTAAACATTGTACTGCCGTTTACACAGAATTTTACTAAAGCTCACCACATATCAGACTTGATAATAGAATAATTATTTAGAGGTCATTCATCATGGGCATATGACATAAGTGGTAAATAAAGAAGAATGGTTGTAATCAAATACAGTTTGGCAGGCTATGACCGTAACGCTGAGTTGATATCCACTTTTCCACTCCAGTGCTAAACCCATTTCATTAATTCCTTGTCGAAGGCATTTTTTTTCCCTCCCTAAGTTAACACCCTGAGAGATCAGTCCCCAGGCTCTTTCCTTTGGGTTTAAAATGAGATTGATGTTCTGTTTGTTTCTCTCACACACTTTGACGGTCTCTCTGGGAGCTTTCTCCATTTTGAAAGAAAGTCCTTAAAACAACAATGGAAGGGGGTCAGTAGTATTTAACCATGTTAGTAAAAAGACGGCAAAGCATTCCAGGTGGCGGTTAGGCCCTTACTAGGTGACTCACATATATATACTATACTATTCCATCTGAAAGCTTACCTTTCGAATCTGTGGTATTGCGAAACTGACAGAGAAAAAAATTTGTGGAGAAGATGTGCTAAGTTAGATTTAGGAGGCAGAACACTGGTTTAGAGAGTACCCTATCGATCCTGTTGACATGCTCCCCCTTTGGGGAATGCAAATGTTTCGGTTCTTCAACACAAACATTCAAACCCTCCTGGTAGTGGAACCCTAATTAACTAGGGATTTGAATACCGTGGCCTTTTCATTTGACATTTTAATATTTCAGAAAGACCACTGTTCCACGCTTCCTCAAAAAAGACAACTCTCACATTTATTAGACTGTGAAAAGAACTTGTACGGCAACACGGTCAACAGTTGAATTAGTTGAGCATTGAAAAACACAGAAACTAAAACACCTCCCAGGTGAATCTCGGGTCACTTTAGCCCCGCTGCCATACAAATTCTGCCTCCCTGCTTATCTGTCATCCTCTGGTGTGAGCTGAAGGTGTGACAGCTGCTGTATGTTATTGTCACTGCTAATCTAAACCTCACAACACAAGTGTTTATCACAGCAGAGGAGACCCATCCCCAGGTAGGCGCTAATCACTCAGGGATTCCTGAGATCATCTGTCCCTGCATTTAACAGTCACCGTGAGGCAGGTGGGAGCTAACAACCACTCTGCCTCACCAGCCTCACAGTTTTCACGACAATCATCTGTGTCTCTGTAATGTGTAGAATTTAATGCTTTCAAGTGACATTACTGAGTGCCATCTTTATAAAATGGAAATTGTTGCGTTTAGATAAAAGCCTATGAATATTGTAATTGCCCCATTGCAGATAGATGAACATATTTTTTTATTTGGTGAGGAGGATTCAGAGGGCAGTATTGAGGCCATTCAGCATTGCACTGACAGGACTCACCATTTTGTGGTGAGCAGTTGTTCCCATGTCTGAAGATAACCGTAGATGTGACTGATTTGTGTAGAGCAGGAACAATTAGTCATTTAGTTGACTGACAAAAAATGAATTGTAAACTATTTTGATAATCAAAAAATCACTTTAGTCATTTTTTTTAAATGGCAAGCATTGCCTAGTTCCAGCTTCTCAAATGTCAGGATTTGATAGTTGCTCTTTGTCATACATGGTAGTAAACTGAGTATTTTTGGGTTTTGTAAAATTGGTTGAACAAAACAAGACATTTGAAGACATCAGCTTGAACTGTGGGAAATTGTAACAGGCATTTTTCACTTTTTTTCCCCTGATATTTTATAGACAAGGCAAATAATTGATGATTGAGATTGATTGATGATGACAGTAATTGTTAGTTGCAGCCCCAGAACTCAGGAATGTACTGTAAATTTTGTCCTATTTTTTAAAGGTCAGGATTCAAAGCGTATTCCAGTGTGTGTCCTTACTGTGTTATGATCAATTACCTCTGACCTGTAGTCAGGTCAGGCCCACAAGAACTGCAGTATAAAATGATAAAAGGGCACATGGCTCTTGCTCATGACGTGAAGCAGTTTAGGTGCTTGGGTTTAGAACCAATAAGCCAATATGAGCAAAATGCAGATAAATCAGTATCTGTGTTTATAACCGCAGATAAATGACAATTAAAAATGAAACGAAGAGGCAGGTCCTTTAATCATGTTACGAGTGTTGCCGTTTAATAGTTTGTCCTCCAGAGGGCACTCTGCAACTGCAAAGGTTCTACTTTATGTTATGTGTTTCAGAAAAGCAGGGGGGAAAAAAAGAATATTGGCTGTTATATTGGAAGATTGGATTTTAAAATTATAAAATATCATAATTGGCATCACTCTTAAAAATCCCATAATGGTTGGGCTATACGTGGGATGCAAGCGTTTCCGTAAATGAGTCACAAGTGTTCGATAGTTGGTTTATTTTCATTCCCAAAGTAGAAATTATGTAGATCAACAGATTACTGCAGATGACGAATGGCACAGAATATGTTTTCCAGCACATACATTTTTTACATTCAGTTAAAATCATTAAATGTAGAACGTAACAAGTTGACTAAGTATCAGCAACTCATGTTTGAGAGGGCAGTGCGGAAGTCTCTGATATTATAATACCTGATATATACTGCTGTTGCTAATCTTTTTTTCATCCCCGAGGTGGAAAGATGGGCTGTTGTAAGATAAACAAGACAGCCCCGGAATCCTAAAGGAAACTGAATAGGACTTGAATATAGTTGATATTTAAAAACGAGCCCTGCGCTATAATCATAGACAACAGAAAACATGTCCATAGCATTTGTGACATCATCCATATGTTTCTGTTCTGATGATACACCGAGCAACTTTTAGAGCAATGGTTCTGGGCAATGTTGCCGTCAAAGGTAATGAGTAAAGATTACTACTGTAATCCCCTTTCCCCATCACTCTGCCACCCTCCCCGCACCACCGCTATCTGTTGAAAACATAGTCGGACTTGCCACCAGCCAGATTGCCCAGCAACATTGCTCAAAAAGTTGCCCCTAGTATCATCAGCTTAAAGGGATGTTTTAAAACCTTGATTTGGGTTTACTGTTGGGCTGCAACCAACATTATTCACTAAATGAATCAAATACTATTTCTTTTTGAACAAATTGTGAAAAATGTCTGTCAATATTACCCCAGAGCCCAAGGTGACATCTTCAAATTGCTTGTTTTATCTAAAACATGGTGATATTCCTTTTACAATGATATAAAACTGAAAATCTCACATTTGAGAATCTAGCATCAGAGAATGTTTGGCATTTGTGCTTGACGAATTACTTCATTTTTTCTTTGAATTTGGTACAAATGCAGTCCGGCATTTTCCTGGACCAGCATGTATCTGGCCAGCAGTGCAGCTAAATGCACATGCTCCACCACTCAGCTGTTGTGTTGCTGCTTGATTAGAATCATTACCTTGAGTCACGGCCAAGTACGGCTCAATTGAATGCTGTTTTCCAGCCTTTGTTTGCTCCTGGTCTTGTGTGCATTATATCTCATGTTTATTAGCCTTGGATTTGTTTTGCTACAAGTTTTACTACATTTAGGAGATGAAATCTGTGCCAAGGTGGCTTCAGTAAGTTTGATGTGAAATTGTTTGGTCTGCTGTTGATTGACCGGAATGGGATACACTTTCATATCAACAGACAACCGCCGGGCAGCCATGAATATGAGCAAGGCCAAACAAGTGTGCGAGTGTGGAGGAGCCGTGGTCTGAGCAGATGTCCTCATTTGTCATGAGTTATATGTTGGCATAGCTGATGGGTACTGTAATAGTCTTGTAATCCCTTTTGGCTAATTAGCCACCATCTTATTGTGACATGCCAAAAGATTTCATGCATCGCAATACCTCTTAACTTAAACAGCGGGAACATCTTGTTGTTGATCGTGGCTATAAAACTCTGTCCCTATCCAAGATTTTAAGTGTGACATTTCTTTCCCTCTCAACAACTTTATATACGGACTCAGATTTTATTAGTTTTTTAGGAAACTGAATATGAGACCGTCAAACTTGACAAAATTTACTACTATTAGTAATTATAATGGTGTTTCTTTCCCCCCTTTCGTTTTAGAAAATGTCAGCAAAATTAATCAGTTTGAACAGTTGGAAACAAATACTGTAATTTGAGTTGGCAGAAAGGTAACAGTGGGGATGAGGGTAACTACAGGAGACTGACAGTATCATGGTGTGAAAAAGAAATATTTTCCTTTCTTGAACTCATAATTACATTTTAGCATGCTATTTTTGGGGTATTGTAATGATACTAAAACCTGACAGTAGGTAATGAATACATCAAGATTACTAGGAGTACTTGCAGCTTTGGTGTGCATGAAAAAATTGAATTTACTGTGCAGAATACATTTACATTTAATTTAAATTATAAAGTAAAAGTAAAAAAATAATCATCTGTAATTTGAGATGTTATCCAAGGGAAGCATGGACCCAGCATGCAGTAAATACACTGATAAAATCCAATTAATACAGTAGTAGTCACATGAAACATTGTATTAAATCATAAGAAGCTCAAATGACGCTTGGGTAAAATGTATGTTGGAACCTTCTGGCCTGGCAGGTCTATGCGGTATAGAGTTTTACAATGCGTACGCCTCTCATTACTTGCAAAGTTCCTAAGAAATAAATAATGAAATGAGTACAGTAAACCTTACATACTAATGAGGCTGCTTATAAGGCTGTTGCCAAGACATCAAGTGCATCTCTCTTCGTGGTTTTATTTATCGTTTCTAAATTCTGCCTTCGAGTATTGATTAGAGTCCAACATCAAAAAGCATTTAAAAAGGAAGGGAGGAGGTCTGACTGCTTGTATGGCCCTGGGCAGGTGTGAAAAGCCTAGTTGGAAGTGATGCATGCTAAGTCCTAGTGCAGTGGTATTATTTATGGATAACATTGAGTCATTTGGCCGGTGAGCTGCAGGTTAGGTGTTTTTCATCCGTACTAGGCAGATGTTTTCTTCTCAAGCACATTTCCCCAGGTATTTGATTCCACTTGAATTTGCAGCTTTATTATAATGGTATTTTATGACTGCCGTTTTGTAGACGCTTTTACTTAAATCACCAAACTGTAGCCGTGACAACATACATTTTCAGTCTGGCTGGGTGTCCCGAGCTGTGATCAAATCACTGGCCTGGCGTTTTCAGTGCCACGCTCTACCCGTTGCGTTACATGGACCCATTTACATCGCCAGTAATCAACCATCACCATTCATGAGTACCAGTAATGTGTGAGGAGTGTAATGTATGAGGCAGAGGCAGCTGAATTTATTTCAGAATCAATAACTAGACAATTCATGCGAGCCTGCACACCGTGTCCTGAGGAGTGACCTCATAAGCTCTTGGCACTTAAGTGATCCAATTGCCACATATTGAAAATTGAAAACCTCACTTTAAACAGTAAATTTTCCTGACACTGTCAGAGCTGTTAGGTGTGTGGAGACAGTTTTGAGGATTGTTTATTGTAGTCTGCGGGGGGAACAAGCTATAGCTGGTCTGGTAAAGAGGTCACTAGCCCTGAATTTGTTTAATCTTGTTAATGGTTTTCATCAGAGCCCCTGATGCACTCAATCAGTGAGCGCTCCAGCTATTTATTGCACTTAATTCACTGTACCAGCGTTACCCATCGAAGCACACTCAACAGCAGATTGACACAATTCAGATTTACTGTATAATTTTTCAGAAGTAGCTGCTACTGTAGATACAGCCTGTATGTGAGTGGTTTTGTTAAACATTGACTTCTCCCCAGGAAGTCATGCAGTTTTAATTCATAAATGAGCCAGTTTTGGTCAGACAATAGAACAATAGTTCTTTACCAGCTCCTTATGAATAGAGAATAAATGCCAGGATGTGTTTTTTTTCTTTCTTTTCTGTCTTTTTTTCTATTCAAGGAAGACTGAATACACTGGAGACTTTCATCAAGACCTTTTCGCCCACATGCTCCATCAAAGTGTGACATTTGATGTACTGTGTTTCTCACTTATTCCTTGTAGTAAAAGGTTGAAGAACAGTGTAACACGCGACACATTGCGCTGCTCAGGCTTCATCACCTCTGACTCCTGTAATATTATAGCACAGATAAAATGAATCTTCAAATATACCTTTTAAAGAGGAGAAAAACTGCAGGGAATGCAGGTGTCTGGACTGAGAGTGGGTTGAGAGTCGGTGACACATTTGGATTTGATTATAATGAGATGGCCTTATCCACTTTTCATCAGATTCGTTTCGAGAAAAGACTGCAGAGAAGGTTTTTGCATAATGAGAATGTTGAGGATATCTCCTTTGCCCTTCCTCCTATTCTGCCGTCTTTGTTGTTCTTCAAGTTATTTAATGAAACACAAACAAAAAAATGTTTTCTGTTTCGGAGGGAATCCAAGGCCGTAATGCACACAATACAAGTGTGTATGTGTGTGTGTTGGCATTATTTTGGACTTATTTAAAAGTTGGTTTTGAGTTTCTGTCACTTCACTGTTTCTACTTGTCTCTGTATCTCACTATGAAGATGTAGCCTACTTTGGGCTTTCAGCACCCTGCAAGGCATTGACAAAAACATCTCATCTGAGCTCTGTTGAATGTGCAGGAGCACATCCTGTCAATTACCATGATGAACAAACAGCCAGACAGGTCTTGACATGCACGCAGACATGCTCATACATGCAAAAGGAGGGGAAAAAAGAAGATTAAGACAAGATGTCAGGGGGAATTTTTTATTTTAGTTTATTTTTCAGTCAAGGAATAATGTTAACTCTAGACTAATGGGCTTAATTTTGCTGTAATATGGCTATATTTTTTTGGCCCAGGGGTGCTGTTGCCCTCTTTGCTGAAACAGCTTGTTTGCTTTTAGCTGTGTACGCCTAAATATCTGCATTGGGATTTTATCATATCTGAGCTTGATGTTTTAGCCTCGGCTGCCTCTGTGCCGTGTCTTTGGCTGATCTTAGCAGTTCTCATGTTCGCGAGGCCCTTGGTGTGACTCGAACACTTCCGGGGATATCTAGCCACGTCGCCCACTTCCCAAGGAATGAGAAACAACATGCACTCTCAAGATCAAGCTCCACTCACCCCTTTTCTATGCTCCTCTGCTTCACGGAGGGACTCCCAACCTCGTTTTACCACAGTTACTTGTAATGGTAACCATGTAAAGCTCGTATATTTGGCATTTGAAATAACATGAGCACATTTGTGTGTGTTTGTCATAAATAGTAATTCACCAAAACAGAGAGCTAAGCAGATGTCCTTACGTTTGACAGTTGACTCCATGCCTTGCAGATGAGATTGTACAGACAGCAGCTGTCTCCGTCAGTGTGCACACTTGTTTCTTATATACATAGGAATTTTGCATCAGGAGTCTGCCCTTTATGCACTCATGATGCCTGTGAAAATTACAGCTCCCTTTTGTTCAGTACAAATTCAGACAGAATAGTGTAAAAGTCGTTTAGACTGTTTGTCTAATTACATTTAATGATATGCCTATATGCCTTCTCTCTATAATTAAAGGACAAACTAAGTAAGTGGGGATAGGTAAAATGAATGCTTCCCTCTCCCTCAATAACTCCTGTCAAAGTGTCTGTGTACGTAACTGTATGACTGTAAAGCGGGCCGATGCTGGAGGAGAATGTGAAAGATAACACTGACTGACGTGTTGGAAAAGTATTCATTTTAGCCTTTACCTTTTGGCACATCACGCTCATTAGGCATGTGAAGGTGATGTGGTGAAACACGTTATTTATTAAAGGATATAATATTATTTGAGGAAGTTAGTCATTTTTCACTGATTTTTCTTCTTTTTTTTTGAGCACCTGGTTGACTGGCGAAGTAGTGTCAGGACACATAATATATTGCGGAAAGAGTGCAAGTGAGCTGAGGCTGACTTTCCCCTGATAGTTAAGTTAAAATAAACGGAACTTCTCTCGCTGATAATGGCTTTTTAACAACACAAAGTAACACCAGTGCTGTGTGGCCACAAGGGATTTCAGCTGTTCCACTGCTAAGTGTGACACCCGGTTAAAGGTTGAAGAGGTTTCGCTGTGTATAAAACACAGCAGAATACCAAGACTATTCCATTGCCCTTTTTCTTGGGGTCAACAAATCCCATGGACACATCAAAACCAACAATGAATTGATCCTACTAACAAGTAATGTCTTGCGTTGCCAAAGCCTCCTCTGTGCCATAGATCTCAATTTATGTCCAAAACTGTCCAAAAACACATCAGTCATCACATCACACTATTGTTCCTTTGTGACATGTTCCTTTATTACCATTACCATGGTAACTGTAGTTTGTATTGAGTCAATCCCACATACACTATCCTGTTTCATTAATTACTCAGTAACGCTCACGGCTGAAAAATAGTCCTCAACAAATACACCATTTAATCCTGTTGTAGAGTAAGGCTTGCTTAAAAACTACAGTTCCCAGCTGGTCTGTAAAACAGGCCTAATGTTTTATTTCTAGTGTTCTATTTTCACAGTGTATATTAGCCATTAGCCACCTATTGCCGCAATGAATCACATTTGTGAGCGGAATAATATTTTTATCACATCTGACGCTGTTTCTGTGTATTGATAATATGCTAAGCACTCACACTATTTTAGTGGAAAGTGTTTATTTTGCACTGAAATGCTGGCATGCATTTTCTTTAAAAGTGGCGCCACACAATTAGGACAGCAGTTCTCACAGTTTTTGTATGTGGGTTAATGAATCTGGAGTCAACTATATTAGACAATCTGTAGGAAAAAAAATGAGAAAGGATAAATCTACCATCCCTAGAACTTGCGAGCTTAGAACGTCATGAGGCTCGAGAAAGTTGATTGCTTTAAGTACTTTAACAGCAGCGCATAATGTATAATTTAGAGTTGTACTTGTAGTATAATTCACCTCCTCACGCACATGTGGCATTGCTTTGCCACTCTTTGTTCACCCACATTACATGGACATTGTTACTCGGGATGCATTTTGATACCTTAATCCGTCCCCTAATAATCCTTCCGGTGACATGGACGTGTCAGCCTGGCTGTCCCTCACGTACCTGATGCTGACATTGTAGATGAGATTGATATTTCAACTCCAGCCCCCAATGACGAGTGCAAGTTGAACGGTCCCGTGGATGTTGTTAGGCTGCTGTTTTTCAATGGCTCTCAGGGGTTCTTGGCTTGTTGTTGAGTGTGATATTATGGAACAAATAGCAGGTGTAGATGATTTAACTGCCCTCTGGGCAATGAAAAAAGGAAAATGATTTTTTTTATGCCTAGGCATCGTACAAGGTGTTGTTCTGTAGGTGTTTTTGAAGCCTTTTTATTTTCTCTGCACTTCCTAAAAACATACTTGGATGTAAAAAATAAGGCAAAGTTTCACTATGTATGACAAAGTAAAAATACCTTTTAGGCCAAACTCTCTGTATAGAACATGTCATTCAAATTACCGGTTAACCTACATAATTGCTATTCACTTGTGTTTTAATTTAGGATTTATGAGCGTCGTTTGGGTGCAGCGCGGCTCAGCCTCAGTCTCCTTCAGGCCCAACACTGACTGTGTTGTCTGCTCTGCTCTATCATAGATGCTGTGGCTTTAATCCTTTGCCCACAGGGGACGGCTGACATGGATGAGTGTAAACTGTTGACATGGTGCTGTCTCCTATGCTCTCTGATCAAAGACGGTGTAGCCCAACCTGCCTTCAAATATGCTCCAAGTCTCTGCCACAGAGGCTCCCTTGCTCGCCATTTCACACTTTATGTTAACCTGTGTTTCCCCTTGGTGAATTGATACAGTACATCTGATAATAACAAAGCAGCCATTTATGACTTCACCCATTTAGCCTCTGTGGCTTCCCTCCAAGCAACGAGTTTGACTTAAGAAAACGGCGTGTAAGTGGCTCTTACCATAGCAGAGCCCATTTTTGGAGACAGCTATGCACTGACTTTAAGTGAAAGGAGCGACTTGGCTTGATGTAGTGCTTAGTTTAATTAATCCCCGGTAATGATGCAACTATTAGTAAGAGCTGAGCTTGTCTTAAGTGGCTGGAGGTGTGTGTGTGTGTGTGTGTGTGTGTGCGTGTGTGCAGATGCTGATCACACCAACTCCATCTCTCTAAAATGTAGCTTCAGTGAGCCCTGCTGTTGTTCTAAAGTTACCTTCAACTTCATGAGACTCTTAACAAGTGTGATGTACAGTAGTTGTCATGGTTACATTGTCATGATGTAGCATAATGTAGTGCTTATACAATCTAAAAAAGGAAACGTGTCACATGTACACTGTAAATAGGGATTTTAAAACTGGTATTAATGTTGTAGGAAAATCTATAAAACAAGCATATTCTGTATCGATTGAATCTTATGTGTAGTATATAAATATTTTTATTATGACATTCTTGTAGGTTTATGTACTTCAACGTGTTGTTAGTGTTTTTAGGTCGGCGTGTTGCTGGTAGAGCTCTTTTTGCTAGTGTTAGAATGAACTTATGCTGAGACCCTCCTGAATAGACTAGACTTTAGTGCTTTTTGGATGCGGTATTAACCGATGTGTGAAGGTGCGTGGCAACTGTGTGAAGAGTTTTAGAACGACGCGCACAGTATTGAGTACATACAATGTGTAACCACTTGTACAACAAAACTGATAAAACATGGATTATCTAAATGCATTGAGAAACAGTACCTCTGCAAGGAAACCGTGATTTCGGCCTCCATTTTGAGTACGGCAGATTGTCATCTTTGTTTTTCCTGCCATTCCCTTTTTATACAAACAATCTGGGTACCCAATTGTTAGAAGGATGCTAACAATCCTTCAAGCAACCGGGAACCAGTATTAGCCAATACATCCCCAGGTTTTGAATGCCACAGTGGGTTTTGACTGCTTAAAGCAACACAAAACACTGACAATGGCTTCAGCTAGACATTTTCCACTGGCACAGGCTGCATCCGTTGTGGAGCACATTCTCCCCAATGAGTTTGATTATTGCAAGTCTGGGACTATACGTGCTCTGGGGAGTGTGTATGCTTAAGGACAATTTGTGCCTCTAGCCTTCGCTCTAATTCTGTTGACAATGTTTGATTTCTTTCAGGCCATTTGCCCCAAGAAGCTAAAGAGACTGTGCCCATAGGCTGTCTGTATTTTACTAAATGAAGTTTCCACAGCAGGGAAGCTGTTGTGGCATTATTATATCCATTTATATATATTATTAAATCCAGCCTACTTATTTATTTTTCCTTCCCAGCCCAGCTGCTGCTGTGAAGAATATGATTGATTGGAGCTGTAAGAGAGCAAAAAGCATCATAGGAGGAGATCCCTGATGGTGCTGATCATTACTACCCATTAAGGCATTGTGTCAAATGATGGTGCCTGGGCCTAAAACACACATGCAGTAGTCACCACAGTTGCTGCTGCTTCTGTTTTCACTGGTGCAGCTTGTAAGGCTAGGGAGTTCAGGAAGCCGAAATTTTTCAGAATAGGTAGACAGACCTGAAGATAAATGGTAGAGGTTCTCCTTGTTAAAGTGCGTTTCAGTTGCTGTCATCGGGGGGGTGGGGGTGGGGGGGGAGCTACAGTCCCTCGTGTAATAGCTGCAATTTGGGAGACGATTTGAGGCACTTTGACTGAATGTTGTTATTAAACTGAAGTATAAAGGTACTTTTAGCTGTAATTACAATGTAAATTACAATTTTGAGCATTTTTAAATTATATTTGTGTAAGTATTTACAACCCATTTGCAAAACAGAACATTGATCTCGGATGATTTCCATGGCAGTATGTTTTTTTTTTTTTTTTTATTCTGTGTTTTTCACATGACAATTACAGTATGGTTAAGAGCTAAGGGAAAGCTCTGGGATGATATGGTAACAGGTGATATGGTTCAAATCAGTATCAAAATATGAGTATTTTTCCATAATAAATATATATTACAACAAGGCAAATTAACTTGCTAAATTGTAAAAGAAACATGCAAATGATGATCACTGTTGTGCATTACACCAAAAACATGTAAAACACCTTTAGGACCTTAAGGAACTCAATTAGGTAGTTTTATGATAAACTTTAAATTTAATAAATAATATATGTATATTATAATTAAATTTTTCACTTTGGCCACAAAAATGTGTAAACTGATAACATTAAGTTCACATCATCATGATACTGCTGCTGGTTGATTAAAGATAATTCTGAGTTATTGCCCACCACCAGGCTGCACACCCATCCATCACCCCACATTTCGCTAAGCTGCATTAAGGCCACACTTCTCTCTGCACTGGCAAAATACAAAACTGAACTGACAAAAACTGAATTCGAAGGGAGACTGGACTTTACATTCAAGAATTTATTTATATTATTTATTTTTCTTTAGAAATCTCTCGCTATGTTGACAACTTTTGACATCAGCCATAGACATTTTCTCATACTTTTAATAGATTGCTGAATAAGTTTCCGCACAATTTTTTTTTCAGGTTGTGAATGACACTTTTCTTCCCCCGTGTATTTTCTTACCTCTGACTCTGACCTCCCGCAGTTGCATCGGGTGGCCACCCTCACCTCCACGCTGGAGACGGGTACCATGGGAGCACAGTCGTAATGAGGGAGAGGAGGGCAGCTGGTGACCCCTACTGGTCCTATTCAGGTGAGCTCTCATTAGTGTGCCGACCGAAGCCCTGGGTAGAAAGGGAAATGCATTTACTTGCCCAGCGGTGCTCTATCTTGCCTATCATTTTCCCTTTTTTTGTCTACCATTAACCCCTTTTCTCTCTTCACTGCCGTAGCCAGAAGGGCTGAATTAGGCAGTTAGGATTCATATAGTTCATACCTGTACTGTATGTTTTTATTGCTCTTAATAATTCTAATTAAACTAATGCACCGGAGAGAAGAAAACACTGACATATGGCAAAGTGAGTTGATGTTCAGATTATGTTGTAGCCAACTGTGATTAACTGCATATGAAGAGTCGGCTCGATTAAATTGTATTTATTTATTGTCAGGTTTTGTTCAGGCATTTAAATTGTGTGGATTGAAATGCATGAGGATCAGTTTGTGTGTGTGTGTGTGTGTGTGTGTGTGTGTGTGTGTAATTTAATGAAAACAAATTAGTTAGTGAACCCTACTCCGCTTCAACAAGCAAATGCGAAAGTCAAACACATGGCATAAAGGACGATTACAACCTTTAATATGCCACATTTAGTCATGCAGTTGGCAGCTGTTTTCAGCAGACCTCCATTTGTATATTGTGTCAGAAATACAATAGGCCTAACTGTGAAAATCAAGCTCAGTTGTTTTTTTAATTCCTGCCTCTATAATTGATAATGTATGCTTTAAATGCTTCTCGGAATTTAGGCTTTCCTCCTCCTCTAATCTAAAAATGGACGGATATTGCAGCCCAGAGTGAACAATCAGATGTACTCTCTAATGGATGATTCATTATGTCATTTTTGTGCTGGTAAATATTATCAGAGTATTATGTGTTTGCATATGTGTATTTGGGCGCTAAAGCTGGGGTGTGTTTTCCCAGCCAAAGTGGCAAATTGATGCGACATGGAGTATTTTGCAGTATTTATACAGTAGACTAGTTCCGTATCCAACCACTTATAAAATTAAATATTTTAGTTACCATAAAGGTTTCTCATGAAAAAATTAAATTGGAGAGAAAGATGCAACTTCTGTGTTATTTATTCCTATTTATGTTTAATAGTATGATGCTGTTATTTATTTATTTATTTATTTTTCATTTTACATTTTTAGGCATGTGAATGCAGACTTGAAGGTGTGGTTTTTTTTTTTTGGTGAATAGTTCTGATAGGCACACATTAATGTTCTTTCAGAGCACGGCTTCACATTCAGTCATACACATTCACACCTTACTGCAAAAACAGCCCTCTGTTGGCCATTGAGCAGCTCTGGTGGGAAATAGGGGTTATATGCTTTGATCGAGGGCACCTCATTGGAAGAGCTCAGGAAGGGGAGAGCAGTCAGTAGAATTTATATTTACAGGTTCCAAGGTCCAAAAACATCACCTAGCAAATAACTAACTTGGCCCCTCTGCACAGCTCTGAAAATAATTATACTGATGGAATATTTTGTCTTTTGACACTGCAAAAACATGTATGTATGTATGTATGTGTGCGCGCATTTACACATCAGGCTTGATCTGGACAATTAAATTTTAGGGCCGTATGTCTTTTATTTGACAGATTGTTATGTGTGCAGCGTGTGTGCAGAGCTGCATGCATGTGCTTAGCAAGAAGCAGACTGGTCATTAGAGAGAAGATAGGATCTCGAGGGCTATGCATCATTCTCCCTCTTTTTTTAAATGTCTGTACAGCGAGGGTGGATAAAAAATTAACAATCACTGGGTTAGGGAACCGGCTGACATGGGTTGACTTTTGGACATTCATTTCAGGCCTGTGCAGAGCACTAATTCCAACCAGTGAAGGCAGCTGGCTGATTGTACTGAGAAAAAGGGAAGCATTGAGGGAACACAGAAATGTCCATTGCTTTGGAAAGGTAATTAGTGGCTAAGGCTGTGAATGGGGGACAGACAAGCGTGCCTTAGCAGCTAAATGGTTATTAAGGGCATTTGCTCTGAGCAAGTGAGTGTAAAAGAAATGCACACAGTAGGGTTAGCCTGAAGCTAGTAGTAACTAACTAGTGCAAGGCAGACTTAAGCTCTATGAGCGAGACACACATAGAGTACATAATGTATAGTGGAGTATATCACCCATTGTTTCACACATACTTTCCACACCCTTCACTGTGTATCCCAGTCTACAGAGCTGTCTGAAGAATGTGGAACAATATGAGTCTCAGAAACTGGAGCAGTAGCAAATAAAATTCAGTAGCAATTTTATGAAGTAAATACTTAAATTTTTTTCTGTTGTTTGTTTCAGTTGTGAACGTTAAAATGTACAGCACATGTTGTAATGACGGTGGGAACAGAAACAAGTTTATACAGTGCTTTAAATGTTTGGTAATACATGCCATAATGGTTTGAGGTTTTTACATTACTTAATGATATTAATCTCATCAGCATCCAAATATATCCTGCTCTCATGATCAGGGAGATTGCTAAGCCCTTATATTTTACACGGTCTCACAGACTTGCAGTCCAATGCGTTGAGACATGAGGCACACAGTGCAATGAGAGCTCTTATCATCCCATGATGTGTCACCTTCCTGTGTGCTTTGGTTATGAACCTCAATGCGGTAGCCTCGAAACCCGCACCCTGAAATTTGATTAAAAGTTATTTAAGGCATGCTGTTGTGTGTGTATATGTCTGTCTCTGTGTGTGTGTGTGCGTGTGTGCGCGCATGGAGGCATTTTTCATAAGAGGGATGATATCATACTCACCATAACACTCCCACAGGAACAGGGCTATGCATCATTTTCCCCTTTTTATATCCCTGCAGGTTTTCACATCTTCTCTGTTAGTTTCTCTGGCTTCCTTTATCGGGAGTTTTATGTTTTTGGCCAGTATGTGCAGTAGTTTGCTTTTGATTGCACTCTAGTTTGATTTATTGTTCTAGTTTAATTACAGCACAACAGTTGGACTACCTTAATGTGCATTTGCAGAAGCATTAAGCTTGATCCCCTCTAACAGTGTGTAGAATGAAAAACAAAAAAGAAAAACCAAGCACAGAAATAATGGAATTAGATGTAAGAAAATATAGATTAACGCCCTGGAGATAACCGTGTACTCTACACTCGATTTTTGATTTTCACTGTGTTATGAGATTTCATCAAGTCCCTGAATTAACTCGCATGTCATTCCAGACTGATATGAAGCAATTATGCCTAATAAAGGATTGATGTTCTTGCTGTTCTCCCCTGTGCATAGTTGGGGGGGGGGGAAATGCATTAAAGAGCACATGCTACTGCAGCCCAAATCGTTTAGATGATATGGTAGTGTGCCTCCACAAATGAATAATAGCTATTACAGCACTACATCTCAGTGATTTTTCACATTTATAACTTACTCTGAGCTCTGTGCTTTGTACAGACAGACCTCCTACTGTCTATTTTCATCCAGCAGTCATGGATGTTTGGATGGGAGCCACCCTGACAAGCTGTTGTGGCCACTGAAAGAGCCTGCGATTGTCTGATACGTGTGGATTGTATTTCCCCTCAGCCTGACTGTTTTATTCCACTTCACCGAGGTTGCCTGTGATCATTAGCAATATTTCCACTCATGTCTCACATAATGAAGTGAATGAAGTGTCATTTTCAATCAATTGCTATGTTGATCCAACTTAATTAGTACTTAGAGGATACAAAACAAGATTAGGTAAGTCACGGTGATTGCCAGGGCTGTTTGTTTTGGCTTTGAATTAACCCTCAATTCTCCCGCTGCATGTTCTTTCTGTGGCTTTGCGTCGTATTTCTTCACTACTTTAGCTCTATCTAATTATTCCCTTAATTCTTTGGTAAAAATATGTAGCTAAAAAATGCAGTAATTAGGTATCCCCAGCTTTTAGAGTAAACATGTCAATCAAACATTATTCTGCAGATGTACAATTGAACTCATTAATAGAAATCTTTACAGTGAACCACAGTTGTTTGAACAAATACACCACGGGATGTCAGAGCAGAGTTTTTGGGGTTGACTTCAAAATGTGACTACGCCTCTCAGATTGATTAGTTGGTTTTTGACATGTTAAACCCTCTGATTCGCATAACCTTAAATTGGCTGGGTGCTTGTGAAGGCAGTGCACTTTGTCTCTTGTGGCCCGACACCCTCCCTACAAAGGCTGGAGGGAAAAGAGCGATGCCATGTTGTCATGGTGCCTGACAGAAAGAGCTCTGCCTCCTGGAGGTAATGAAACAAGGGGAGGATTGGTCCCGGTAGACCTTCATGTATGAGAGGCACTTTGCTTTAAAGCAAAGCTCCCTGACTATTCGGCCTTACGGGGGGTATATGAATGAAGGATAAAGTAATGCGAGTTCTATACAGGGTTTGAGGGACATACTCTTCAGGGATGAAGATAAAAATACCAGTGTATCCCAACGTATGTTTTCATCTGAGTTTTTCCTGATGAAAAATATGGAGGTAATTTTTACAAGAGCTCCAGGGAGCCTGCCCCACTCCCATTTGATGAAATCTGATTTATTCTAAATAATGATGTTTTCCCTCCTGATTGTTTTGAGACAATCAAATAATGGATATTAAAGCTATTGTGGGATTTGTATTGTACCATGAATCATGATGCGCAATTTTTGTTGTCCAAATGAACACAACAGTGCAATTGTTAAATCAGATTTCTGCCAGAATGAAGTACTTTCAATGGTAGCGGAAAAATCACAGTTGAATTGAATTTCCAATTATCATGCAGTCCAGTGACCATCAGCTAGACAATATGCCCTGTGATTTGCCAAACAAAGTGACTGTAAGTGATAGCATTAGTCGGTCCACAGGTGAATATATGCTATTGTCAACAGCATCTTCATTTTAGTTCAGGGAGGATTCGCTCTTCTCTTATACCTACCATTTTATCTCCATGCACACCGACCACTATGCATTCACACAAGATTTCCCTCTATTCAGATGACCGAACCTTGCATTGATTCCTGCTGGCACCCAGTCGGCTGGTTGGTAAAGCTTTGCCTCTGCCCACCAACCTCCACCCGCTAAAATCCAGTTAAGCCTTTAAAGTGATTTCCTGCTCTATTCGAGTAATTAATTCCCCAAAGGGACTGTAGATTGTGTTGTTTCTGGTGTGTCACTCCTAACAACATCAATAGTGAATGTTTATCAAAGAAATTATTATTATATATTTTAGCGGCTCGAAAATGGTGTAGTGTTGCCAGAGCCGTCGTTTTGGAAGCCCATATGTTTAGTGTTGGCTAATGTTTCTGTCTGTATGGTGCATTAATGTGTGCTACAGGTTTCAGTCGAAGCAACGTTACGTGATGGGGCTGGTTTGTGTTGCATAAAAGCCTCCCCTTTTCCCTTTATTTCGAGAAAAAGAACTGTGTTCATTTACAGTGGTGTGGAAACCTTAGGATCTTGTGAACTTTGTTGTGCTCATCCTGCACAGTTCCTCCATTGCCTCCTGTAGCCCCCATGCTTTCTAGACTTGATTAATTTCCTCCTCCTCGGAGAACAGAGCGAGATTCATCTGTCTCACACCCCTGCATTTATAGTCACAGCCATTCTCTGTGATGATGGAAGCTAAACACAACATCATCTATATTCCTCCAATCTTGCTGATGTGTTGTATCAACCTGTAGTTGTGCCTGCACTCATTTTCTGAGAAAATGAGAAGTGCAGGTACACTAATTATTAAAAATGAATTTTGCTGGGGCTTAAGCTGACTCATTATTCATCTTGGTTATTGCTAACAGTTTGGATCAGCCTTCGTCTGCCAGAATTGGTCCATTTGTCTCTGTCAGGGGTGGGCCCTTGACAGATGTGCCAATATGGCTGCCGAAGTTCTGCGCTGGGGGAGAGGCATCTTAATTCTCCATGATGTATCACACTGGCAGCAACCAATTTAGCAGAATTGAGCTCCAAATCATCTTACTTCCCACTGCTTCTGACAATCTGTTTCCTTTCTCTAGATGAGGTAAATATGTTAAGGATGGAAATAAATTAGGGATTCCTGTGCCCTCAGCTTATACTGTATCAGTGACTTTATGTTTGAGTTGATTGTTTGGATTGTCACATTAGCCATCCAGAGAACAATTCAACTATGATAAATACAGCCAAATTTTTACTGGTTTTCCCTGTTTAGGGCAAAATGATGAATTGGACCGACAGATTTGTTGTGCAAACCTAACTAATTGAATTTCAGGTGTCATGTGGTTTCGGTGTGCCTTGTGGCAGCATATTAGGCCTTGTTGGTGGCTAAGATCCACCATAATGGATGTGGACATGCTTGGCCTGCTGGGATTGCAATATTGAGGAAGTGTGAGATTGCCAGCACACAGGTTTCTTCTCTAATGTGGTTATGCTGATGAGATGAAATGAGCTAGCTAGCAGCTCAGCACATTTTTAAACTCATAATCATGATGACTTACTTTGTAATGAGTACTTACCCCCCACCCCACCCCCACCCACGAGGTGAGGAGTTAATCGTAGGGGACAAAGCCATAATAATGGCATAATGGCACAGTGCTGGAAGATGTGCAATGCTTTTTTGAATTATAAAACGGTGTTTGATTGACAATCTTGTGTTCAAATGCTGTATGGTTGGTATGAAATTGCACATGTGACTGCGTGGCACTGAGTAGTAACTGTATAGAAGCAGTTGATTCCATTTAGTACTACATCACTAATAGATCACTGACGTTCCCAGGCTTGTTAGATCATTTATTCTGTGCTACTATCTCTAGTTTACTGAATTACACCACTAACTATTGATTTCTGTCTGGATTCTAAATTATAGGGACACTTGCTGTGTAAACATGTAGCCATTGTTGTCCCTGCTTAGCTTGCAGAACAACTGCAACATAGAAGAGTAATGGCTGCTGAGGGGGTGAGCTGGGCTTAGAGAGGGCAGTAGCTCAGAGTGGTTCAGGCTTTATTTTTCTGTGGGCTAATGGTGCCTTGTCTGGTGATATGGTTTGTTTAAAAAAAAAAAAAAAAACGTTCAAAATTTACGGATTTGATTTTTGTAATTGCGTAAATATAGTCTATAATTTGGTTTATCAGTCACACTTATTGTTGGTTAAGTATGTTAAAAACCTGCCCACACAATTCCACAGTGAAATCTGACAACCCGCACCATTATCTTTCTGCAAAGACCTTTATGTTAATTTAAGGTGATCCAGCTTCATATTCACACAGTGGCAGGCAGAAGGAAGATCACTCAGGCCTGTCATTCTTTGTCTTGTAGAGCCTCATGACTCATTTAAGTGGGAGCTCATATACCTGCAAGGTGTAATAAATAATGTAGATGTATCATGGAATTATTGGGGTAGAAGCTGTTCTTTGCATATTGCTCAAAAGGTTTTGACTGTCACACATTTTAGAATGCAAACACCTTTGTTTCTTGTCATATTTTCTGTTTTTTAAAGCTGAAAGCTGAAAAATATGACTTTTCATTTAGTGACAGCAGCATAAATGGATCTTTTTAACTGGAGCAAAAAATAATCCCCATGTTGGGAAACATGAGTGTGCGAATGTGTCCAGTTTTCAGGAACATAAATAGACCAATTTCCCTGTTCTTTTCTTTTTTTTAAATAATATTTTTAACATCATGCAGCAGAGGGGAAACTTTCAAGCCAGAGGGGAAAGGTCCACTTTGTCAGTCATCCACGTGCACACCACTGCCTCTGCTTCTTCAGTCAATAGCTGCTTTGGTAACATCACCGAGCTCATATTTCATTTCTTTAGTCATCATTTACAGTAAGCTGGACTCAGTGCATGTGTCTGTAGGAAGAAGGCGTGGTAAAGGTACAACAGAAGGAGTCAGTGGAGGGGAATTTAGAGGAATTGTTACTTTTTCAGATAACTTTATTTTTAATTCCATACCTAGTGGAGACCTACCCATACCATACATTAATTATGAAATTAATTTAACCGATCCTCACCGGCACTTACCCATCCTCTCCGATCAGTTTTCTGTTATGAGCTCCCAACCTCCTCCTATCCCATAATTTCCCTCCTCATCTATCTTTCCTAATGCTGGCCGCATCTCAGTTGTGAGCAGGGGTTTGCATGAGGGTGCTATGGCAGGTAGTGAGGAGGGTGAGAGACACGGACTGGATTAAGCCTGGATTTAAAATGGCTGCTTGCCGTGCTTAGCTCACCACTCATCTGGGGATGTGGTCATGTGCTGTCTTGTGATTTGAGGCCAAATTAGCAGTTTCGGGGTACCCGAGGCTTTAAAATAATAGAACCTGCACAGTTTCTCCCTGGGCTACACTCAGTTTTAATTTCTTCCGCTCTCTTCCCTCTCTGTGTCTCTTGACGGACACATGTAACCCGCATATGCACACACTCACCCATTCTCAAGCTGTAAAAATACAAGCAAAGGTTGTGGACTGTGTGAAGGCAGTAGAATTGAGGGTTTCGCTGTGTAGAAGGAAGCTTCTCTATACAGCCAATTTGTCATCGTCTGCCGGAGTAAATAAATACATGTCTGTTTAGTTCAGGTCAAAGTGCACAGGTGCAAAACGGAAAGATCATTTGGCTAAAGTTGATTTTTACCTCCTCCTCCAAAAAGGTTATGTTAAGATGGCCTCTGGCTGTCTGTTTCAGTCTGTTACCAACATATCTCACACTAATGGCTGGATTCACTTGGATTTTATTATGTTCACCTGTGATCTCTTTAGAGAGTTAATGCAACAAACAGGACAGCACCTATTAGACGTGGAGACTCTAGTCTGTGACCTTTCCTACACAATCACCATCATCCGCAGTGTGGCTATATACAGTTCTACTGTGTTATCTGCCCAAGACACTGTTGATTATGAACGTAATGGTTAGCTCTGGAGGTTATTAGGACATGGTCGAGGTTTTTGGTTACCTGTTTTTGCTTTGCCTTCCATATGCTTCTTGCTGATCAGTCAACCTAAACTTTTCAGTGAGTGAAAATATTACACATTACTACGACTACTGTGCTACTAGTAACTAGCACATAGTAACTAGCAATTACTTCTAGTAGTGCGTATAGGAGAAGTTGTAGCATTTCACTGTTGTCTCACTGTCATTTTATTGTTAGTTTTTTTTATCTTACCTTTGTCAGTGAATATCTGTCCAATTAACTGCCTATTTGTGCACATTTTTGTATTTCTGTTTTCGACGAATAGAAAAATAAAAGCTCAAAAACCTTTGGAAGATAATTACAGTGTCAGGACAGTGCCTGCATCTCTGTCCCAGACAGCTGGCGTACATGTGATTTGCAGATATCTCCACTTTGTGATAAAAGATGAAAATCAGACTTTTCTCCCTGATTTCAATCTGTATCTGATATTGAAAAATAAAATGGCCAATATTAGAGACAGGTTGTGTCCTCCACACATATTGTAAAGAAGACGTACTGTATGTGTAACCACCGTGTCACACTTTAGACATCTTGAGAAGAGATAAGCTTTTATATAATGGGCAATTTAGGGAGGATTTATTGAGACACATTTGCCGTTTTTCACAGAATAAAATTGCCATTGTAGGACCGAACACTTAAAGTAGCAGCTCTCGAAAAAAATAAAATGTACAAGCAGGCGAAAAAAAAATATATAACCGATAACATGTCATCT
The DNA here is from genome assembly GCF_014851395.1 of Micropterus salmoides. Lineage (NCBI taxonomy): Eukaryota > Metazoa > Chordata > Actinopteri > Centrarchiformes > Centrarchidae > Micropterus > Micropterus salmoides. The sequence goes on from NW_024043372.1 coordinate 20,222,547, forward strand.
TAGGGTTCACTGCGTAGGTGGAGATCTTTAACCTCCACCTGCTGACTGTGACTAATGGTCTGCTTAGTGGTGACCTCATGCTGCGGGGTCGTCCCGACGCCGCGACAGGCAGGTAAGTGAGAGAGCTTGTGAGACGCACAGAAGCCTGTCCTCTGGGAGACAGCAGCCTGCCTGTCTTCTTATGCCTGTCCTGGTTTATCGCTCTGCAGTGACCCACACTCATCCTGCTGCCATTGCGTACCTCAGTCAAGGAGACGAGGGCCCTCTGGCAGGCATCTACCTGCGCTCTCTACCCTCCCCCCCTATCTGATGGCCAGCTGCTTTATACAGGAAACTGTGACACAACTGGTTCTGTAATCCTTTTGTCTGACAAAAATAATCATCCCAAATCATACCCATCTGCCTCAGCTGTGCTTTGTGTTTACAGCTAAGTAGAAAATGTTAGCATGCTAACACGCTAAACTCTGATGGTGAAAATAGTAAACACTTCCTGGTTAACATCAGCATGTTAGCATGCAGATGTTAGCATTTAGCCTAAAGCCCCGCTGTGCCTAAATACAGCTGCTAGCATGCCTGCAGACTCTTAATCGTGTTTCCCATCATAATATCATGAACACGATTGGTGTTTTTCACTCCGCCATAACAAAATGCATATTTAAAACTGATACAAGACAACAAAGCCATAATCTAGAGAGCGTTTCTAACTGATTTACAATCCAGCATTATCATATTTAAAGTTCAGCACTCTCGTTAGTCAGTTGAGGAAGTGGCCGCAATAATAGTGAGGTGCCGAAGTCCTATAGATTAGGGGAAGTTCCTAGAGCCAAAGAAGAGATAATTAAACTAATGGTTGAAGCTGCATAAATGGAATATGAGGGTATGAGAGTTCAAAAAGAGGTGATGGCTTAGAGAGAGATAAGGTGCTCTCTGAAAAGAAGCGTAACAATGGGAGTAGATGGAAAGGGTGATGTGACAAATTGGAGATGGATTCCGTTATATTTTTGCTGTGTGTGTGTGTGCGTGCGTGTGTGTGTTGGTGCACAGTCCAAATATGCAGGACCCTGATAGGTTCAGTTTAGAGAAACAGATAATTTGCTGTTTCATCTGAGGACTTGCATAAATACATATTATGCAGATGTCCTCACACATTGCATGCATCTTATCTACTTCAGCTTCAGTGCATCATCTCCATTTTAAGGGTCCTCTGAATTTCATAACTACTGAAATTCTCACTAATTATTCCTTAATATAATATTGACTGTTGAATACAATCGCTGTTTCTGATATTAAAACGTCCATCAGGCGACCAGCTGCAGGACATTTATGAGTGCCGAGGTTAGCGTCTGTGCTTCCGACAGTTAGCTGATATGAAGCAGTTGCCCTTGGACAAAGCAGAGTAATGTAGCGTCACTAATCAGTGTTTCACTTTGCGGCTCTACAGAGGAGATCGGTGTTCTGCTCGACAGAGTGCTCACCTCTCTCTCCTGTTTACAATTAGCAAGAGGTTTCCTTACACCAATGCAGCATTGGATTGGTGTCAATGAGCACTGATACACAGAGAGGGCAAAACCCAAGAGAAAACATTTACTGTTTCATACTGTGTGGAAAAACAACTTCTTAAATGTGTGGAAAAGCAACTATGAACTTTAAAGAAACGAGCTTCAATTTACTTGCTTTAATTACTTTAGTTATGCAAAACCCTCTCTCCGCAGACTTAGTCATTATAGCCAGACAAACATAAGGTTTGTATCCTAAACTAAATGAGCTAAAGTAGAGGGAAGTGTGTTATGTAACATCTTCACCAAATACAGCACTTATGAGCACCAGGGACCAAACTCATTTGAGCTGGATCTAAAAAAAAAAAGAAGAGACAATTGGTTAGACAAAGATATGTTTTCCCACAGAGCTGTGTTATTGAAAAGGAAGGTACCAAACATGAGCAACGAACATTGGTACATATTACAATAACACCTGCTTTTGAAACCATAGGGTTTTATTAGGGATTATTTTTTTATAACCGCATTAGGGATGAAACGATTACTGGTTTAACAGTAAACCATGGTAAAATTCCCGACGGTTATTATTACCGTACACATTTTAATTACCGTGATAACTGGGTACGGTTAACCGTACTGTTATAATCTCACGGCAAACACTGTCCAGCGTCTCCCAGAAGCAGGCGTGCATGCGCAGAGTGCAGCGTGGGTTTGTTTGGGTCAATGACAACATGGTGGAAGACAACGCTGCAGAGATTTTTCAGTCACTCTGAAGTCCAGTCATATTTTAGTTTTTATGAGAGCGCTGAGGGAAACTTGATTGAACAAAATAACCTTATAGTGAACGCAGGGTGAGTTAACTTTTAGCTTTGGTTTGTCTCTCTGACTTGCTAACAGCATGTAAACTGAAGCTCTCAGTGTTGCTGCTCTTGTAAAAACGCTACACATTGTTCTGTTGCTGTGTGCGTCGTTTGTCGGCAGAGTCTATTCGTCCACTGCACATGATAACACGTTACGCAGTTTAGTCAACCAACCAGCATATCTAGAAACACGACAGACTCCTCTATATTTATGTCAGTTTTTGGGCTCATTAAAGTTACTATCATTGTCTTCTAAAGACTTATTTGTTTTCATGTAATTGTCCACGGGGTCATTGTATTACCTATATAATATACCATGGATATATACCTGGATACCATTACATGACAGCATCATAACAATGCCTTCATACACATTTAAATTGCATAACTAGATGTTTAAATATAAAATGTAATCACCCCTTCCAGTGTAGTTCTCCAGAAGCCACACAGCATTTAGGCAGCTTATTTTTTTTTGGCCAAATGCAATTACCGGTCAGCTTTTCTTTACTAGAGTTTGATAATGTGATGACATGAATCTTTCTTTTAAGCTTTGTTTCCCTTTGGAGATGTTGAGCTTGTTTGAGTGGAGGTCATCTTTTTGACATGGTGAATGCACAAAGATAATGAACAAATTTGTCTACTTAAAACACTACAATTCTCATAACAAAGAAAATTGTCTCGCACTCTCAGTTCAAACATGGATCAGATTTCATCCACAACCCTGATGCACCAACAGAGGCTGACTGATCAGTTTGTCTCACTTTTGATTAAAGTTGTATTTAACTGTTTACATTGGCTGTTTACAACACAATGAAACATAATTTAATTCACAAGTTAAACATGCACAAGTGAATTATTTGAATCATAAATGAAATATTGTCATCTCTGTGCAGCACTTAAAGCCTAACTCATTCTTGGGTCAACAAAAAGGGCTCTAGATTAAAATTGCTCACTATCATGCAGAAAAATAAAGTGGGCTGCTGACAACAGACCTTGGTCTTACTGGTTTTTATGTAAGAAAATGTAGGAGCTGTAGGAGCTGACTGTTCACTCTAACTCCCTGTTGATCCAAATTTGGCAGATCAATTTTGCAAAGGATAACCGTGGACTGGGAGGGAATGGGGAACAGCCACAGTAAACTGGTGAGGTTCACTGAGCCATATTCAAGCCAACAGTGGCACAAGACCATCTTATCATAGAGAACACATGTAATTATTTGCTAGGAGATGAGAATGCATAGGTATTTGCTACATTTATAGTTTATAAAAATGTATTTTGCCTTTTAAGGAAGAGGTGCGGACACTCACTCACTCCCTTAGTACTGCTATTGATTTTCTTGCCATCGCCATGTAAAGCTTGGCGTGCAGTAAGACAGACATTCAGTATTTAGAATTCAGCCTTAACTTTTACTTGGTGTTAAATTTGAGTGGGTGCTCTCACTGCTAAGCAGAGATATCACATACAGTGTTTTTAGCTTTACAAACTGGAATGAGGTTAAAAGTGTGGTTAACTAAATAAACGTGTTTTCAGGGGGCTGTTAACGCTCCCACATTGAGCGAAGAGACTCGCAGAGTGCTCTTATCACTCAAGTCACACCCACTTCTCTTTGCTTTGAAAACTTGATATTGGTTTAAGCTAATTATTTTGTGGACGTAAGTGCAGAAAGATACTACAGTCTACAGCTGTTTGATCTGACAGACCGAGCTGTCCACCTGCTGCTTTGTTTCCAGTCACCTGCCTTGCCTGTCGCAGAACAGCAGCTGTGCAGTGAGGCAGAACAGACAAACAGGGACACACAGAGAGTGATGGCCCACAAACCATGTCCATCTCGTCTTTCTTCGGCAGGCTGCATATAAGTTAGCTGTGTAACACCCATCATATTCAAGAATAAAGGTGTGGAACTCAAAATCGAAGTCTAACTGGGCCTGCGGGTATTTGTTTATTCTGGCTGTGTGTGGGCCTATTTCAATACATACTGGATCTGTGATTGCAAGCTACCCACTGCCCCCGTGTTCCTTCCCCCTACCTGCTTCTAGCCCCCATCGCTCAAGGTGTCTGCCTATTAAAAGGGAGTTTTTCCTTGCCACTGTTGCCAAGTGCTTGCATACGGTGGAAATTGTTTGGTCTCTGTTTATAATATTACAAAAAGTACAGCCTAGACCTGCTCTATCTGAAATAACTTCTGAGATAACTTCTGTAATGAATTGGCACTCTATAAATACAACTAAATTGAGCACTGAGGGCTCAAGTCAGGTTTAGCTATCAAATATAATTTTGCAATGAGGCATTGTTGGAATGTAAACTGATTTTGTCATAGTCTTGCTCCATCCTCATCAGATCTTTTTGCAATGTGTTTGCAGTTAAGTTAACAACAAGGTGTTGATGAATCTTTAGGTAGCACAGTAATTTCTTGGGTAATGGGCCTTAATGAGTATAAATGTAACCTTGTTGGAATTCTGTCAAATGTATTTGCTGACCATCCAGAGTTCCCTTCAGAAGCACAGGATCATTTGTAGGCATGGCCCCTTGCCACATTGAAGGGGAAACTGTTAAAAGTTTTTGAATTGTAGGGGAAGCTCTTCCTCATGGGACAGAATGTATTTCTGTCCCTCTCTTTCTTCACACAAGGTCCTGGAGATTATTTTTACAGACTAGGGGATGTTGTACTTCTGCAGCAGCCAACACCCAAGAACAGGAAGCCACAGTTTCTATGAAAGTCCACGAGATGGAAGCAGATAGCGCCAAGGGAAAACAATATTTTGGCTGAAGCTCATTCTGGTGGCCAATTAGACCTCAATGTCTGTATGATTTACCACTTCCCCTACCTGCTTTTATGTGTTTGGGGCTGCTGTGTGGAACACAATGACCTCTGATTAAAGATTGAGCTCAGGCTCTGAGACGGCCGTGGCGCCATTCTTATCAGATGCCTTCTTCTCAGAACTGAGCACAACCAGCTGAAATCAGTGGTTGTATGGTCTGCCACACTGACTATACTGAGAGACAGTGAGGATATTTAGACTTTATTTTAAATATTGGCAGTTTTGTGAAAAAGCAATTCATTTTTATACCAATGATTCTGGTGCGACTTTTACTTTTCATGCACTGTTCCCCAATGGTCTTACATAATGGAGGACTGATCCTGACAAATTCATAAATAAATGCTCAATAAATAAATAAGCATCTGATTAAATGCACAAAAAATAAAGTAAATAAATGTAGGCAGTAATTAAATTATACTATGACACATAAATGTATATATCTATTTTAATTAGCTTCTTTACTTATTCACCTTCATAATAATTACCTTATTTATTCATTGTCTGTTATAATCTTCAACTTTATTTATTAATAACTTATTTTTTAAATGTATTTATTTATGTGTGTGTTTTTAATATTTTTGTCTGTTTTGTTCTTCCTTTGCATTTTCTACCCTATTTATTTCCCCAATGGTATTTATTTCTGCCTGTCCTTTTTACATTTCTCTATGCTTTTCTGCCTCATTATGCAAATGAGGAGGGGTTGTGTCTCAAGGGGTGAACTTCTCCCCTATTGGTGGACCAGTCAGACGGGAGAACTCTAGGCCTACCCTACCTCCACACATCAACAAGCTTGCTCCTCACACAGTCAGATGGCTTCCTTCAGTGCACTGAGGTGTTTAGCAACTCTATTTGAAGACAGTACTGCCAGCCATGTCTTCCTTCTTTTTTATGTGGACACTCTGACCTACAAAGTTTTCATTTAGCGACTTATATGGACACAGAACTGCTGGAAAGTGAGCTGTTGTTTCTGAGAACCACATGCTCAGTTAGCCGCAGCTAAATCTGGAGTGCATTCCTATTCAAGTATTTACGGTAAATGCTTCCACACGGAGCAGCTCCTTGCTCTGCTGTTAGCACCTGCTGTTTCAATAATAACACCATTCAGGGTGAAAATTCAACCGTGGTTTTGTGTCAGGAGATGCAGTGACTTAACTAGCGGTGAGTAAGAAATATTATGAATAATACATGTAATTTGTTAAGCAATGAGGAGAGGAAAAGTCCGCTAGCCGCTAGGCTAATTTATGTAGTGTTAATATCATATAGGCTAAAGCTGTTAAGCTAGTGGTGGTGACTAACAAATAAACTAATCTTGGAAGTTACCATTAAGAAGAATTTTATGCTTCTGTTAAATGTGATTGCTATGAAGCCGTGTTTTATGTGTGGTAATGGAGTCCAATTTAAAGTTAACTTTACTGCACTTAACCAGTCGAAATGATTTAATGTAGGCTAGTTACTGTACTTCTATGTCTTGCACAGAAGACAGAGGAGGAGGCATGCGGAGAACATAACCATATTCGTCAGAGGAAAAGAAGAAGAAGAAGGAGAGCAACAAAGAAAATAATAAAATAAATTCCTTTTATATTCCCCCTTACATGCCTTGTTGTTTGTGTAGATATAGAGGAAGATTTTTTTTTATTTATTTATTTAACCAGATGATCTCATTGAGATTTTAAACCTCTTTTCCAAGAGAGACCTGGCCAAAATAACAGCATATTGACAAAGCACAGTTACAAATATGAAACACACGCACACGCACAACAACAGAGAACAATTAACAAGACCCATACGATACATTTCGCAACTGCAAATCAGTCTGCAGTGTGTTCCAGGTGGATGGGGCAGCATAACTAAAGGCCTTTTTACCAAGCTCTGTACGGACCATAGGAACAGATAATAAATACAAGTTACCGGAGCGCAAATTGTAGGAACTGATGTTGCATGATACATAAGTGCAAAGATAAGAGTGGAGCATAATGCAACATAGACTTGTAAATAAAAGTGAGCCAATGTATGTGCCTCCTCACTGATAATGAGGGCCAGTTTGTCATTTTGTACAAGGTACAATGATGTTTTGATGCTTTACATCCAGTCACAAACCTCAAAGCACTATGGTGGACAGTATCTAACAAAGAAAAACATCGGCCAGGCGCATTTCTATAGAGCAGGTCACCGTAATTGAGTGCAGTGAGAAAGGTTGCAGCAACTAATCTCTTCCTGGTTTTCCAAGAAAAGCAAGATTTGTTTCTAAAATAAAATCCTATTTTTAGTTTGAGCTTTTGTACCAGTTTATCAATGTACGACTTAAAAGAGAGCTAATCATCATTAATATACCCAAATATTTGTACAATTGGATTTGTTCGATCTGCTCACCATGTATAGTAAAAATACTTGAAAGACTGTCCAGAGACTTCTTAGATTTTGAAAAAAGCATAATCTTTTCTCAACATTCAAAACTAGCTTTACCTGATACAGTTGAACCTGAACAAGGTTAAAAGCAGATTTTAAATAAAAAAAGCTTGATGTAAAGTAGCAGCCTTACAATAAATAATGGTTTCATCAGCATAAAAATTGAAATGAGACTGTGGGATGTCTTGACCCAAGTTATTAAGATAAATAGTAAATAAAATTGGACCCAAGACAGACCCTTGCGGTACACCACTAGATACATTCAGTGTTGTAGATTTGAGATAGTCAAAATAAACACACTGAAATCTGTCTGCCAAATAGTTGGTGAACCAGTCAACAGTATGGTCGGAAAAACCAATATTGCGTAGCTTTTCCAGTAAAATGCAATCAATATCAAATGGTATCAAATGGTTTCGATAAAGCTATAAAAAGAGCTACACAGGTGTTCTTGCAGTCCATTGCTTCAATAATGTCATTAATGACCTTCATTTTAGCAGTAGTTCGAAACCCAGACTGTGAGTCAGACAAAATATGGTTGGAAACCAAATAGTCCTATAACTGATCACCAACCAATGATTCTAAAACTTGAGCTAAACCTGGTAACTTGGAAATCGGTCTGTAATTATCCAAAAGCGAGGAATCACCTCCCTTTAAAAGAGGGAGTACATAGTCCAGTTTCCAAATTATTGGAATCTCATTGTTGACCAGGGTAGGGTTAAAGATTGAAATTGGTTTAGCAATAAAATCAGATTATCATGACCAGGAGATTTACTTGGGTCCAAGGCAATGAGAGCTGTTTGCACATCTGCAACAGAGAAAGGCGTTAGGCAAAAGGCCTCTTTACTCACCACAGATTTCGGACCTGAAGAATTTAAGCAGTTTGTCACGGTTGCATTGCTTGCAAAGAGCTGACGCTCAAACAAGGAACCAGCTTCCACAAAGTGCTTATTAAAACACACCAACATTGCAGACATTTCTGATATGACAACTTTGTCATTGATAATACATGGAGGTAATTCATTATGAGAATTTAAAGTGCCACCTGATTTCAGTGCTTTCCAGAAATTCCATGGATTGTTTAGGTTTTCTGTGGTAGCTGCTAGCCTTTTTAATAAAAAAGGTACAGCGATTGCGCAGCTGTCTAAACCTGAGCCAGTCTGAATCTGTCCCAGATTGCCTGGCTTTAACCAAGACTTGGTTTCTCTGCCGAAGAAAATTAGCCAACTCTGGGGTAAACCATGCTTTCACGTCCCTTTACCCTTAACCTCTGGAAGGGAGCATGCTTGTCAACTTTGTCAACACTTTGTCAATAAGTGCAATTCTGTCCCAGTCAAAGTAAGACAAATCATGCAAAAATGTTTGCTCACAGAAGAGCTTCAAATTTTGTTTAAAGGTTATTCTAGGTTTAATCTTAGGGAGTTTACTGAAGAGTAGATTTATGGTATTAGATCTAGTGGGACTATTTATTATCTGTATAAGATTTAAACCATTACAGTGATTTTTAAAATCACAATCCCAATTTAAATCTCCAACTAAAACAATTTCACTGCCGTTAAGTTCATTTAAAAATGCCATCATATTTGGTAATGCATCAGCAACAGCAGAAGGGGGTCTGTAAGAGCCAATAACAGTAATATGCTGACCTTTGGCTATTTCAAGGTCTAATGCTAAGATCTCAAATTGTTTAACAGTAGATTGAGAAAATAACATCCTGTTGTTAAATTTAGTCTTAACATAAATGGCAACACCACCCCCCTTCTTTAGACGATCACAACAGAAAACTCTATAACCACTGATCACAATGTCCTTATCTAAGGTAGATTTTTTAAGCCAGGTTTCAGAAATTACTAGGACATCTGCATCTGTTTGAATAGCCCATGTCCTGACCAAGTCGATTTTTGGTAATAAACCACAAACATGTAAGTGAATAAAACCCCTCCTGGATTTAAAATCTTCAGGAGTACTAAGACTGTTAATGTTAGGGCCAGGATTAGAATGTATATTCCGTTTGATTAACAGTAAAATAAGAACAAGGCACTGCCTTTTTCGAGGTGTACATTGAGAGTCATTATAGGCATTGGTAACTAAAATGTGATTTAGGACAACAAAGCAGTCCTTATAACCCCCGTAGAACAGAGTCAGTAGTCACAAGGGATGATTGGTACAGTTTCACAGTAAGACCAATGTCGGAGGAGGTTCCTTCAGATGAGATGTAGAAGTATGTCCATACCTTTTGAGAGTGAACCACCGATGTCTTTTCATTCCCTGTGTAATTCACCGCGATCAGCAGGAGAAAGGCTGCTGTTAAAAACGCCATTCTGGAATGATGCGCTACTTTGCGTCTCCCAAAGTAGCCAGTGATGATGTAATCAACTTCACGAAGGAGGAAGAATCCACTAGCAGCAATGCAATGTATGGCCCAACAAAGCCAAGCAAGTTTATTCCACGCGGATCCAAAGCGTGAGAGGAATGGGACACAGCACACATCTCATCGTTACTGTGTGATTATAGGGCATGGGAGAACAGTGGATACTTTTAATGCAGCCCACATCCCTAATATTGCTGTGTAACTACAGGATAACAAGTGGAGAACATTCAAGATTTTTTACAACTGTCTGCATAGTTAATTCATCTTGTGTAATGAATGAAAATAAATAGACCTACAAGGCTCCTCTCTACTTTGACATTTAAGATTAGGTCTGTTTGATCCACCTTCGTACACAAATGTGACATTACTGTACAACTTGAGAAAGGTAAGTTGTTTTCCGCTCCAGCCTGCCTAAAAGAAAAGCATTTTTGGGATTAAATGGTCTTTATTAGCTGCTGCAGTGCAGGATGAACTAAGAACAGACCCATTTCTCAACTTATTATTCTAAATCATGCAATGAAGAAGAAGAAATGTCTGTCCACAAATACTGTACAGCATGTAGTCTAATGAACAATCCTTGTGTTATAGCTGACTTGGGCAGTGAAATGTTTCATTTTTTTAACTCATGTGGTACTAGTTGTCCACAACTCAAATCAGAATTTAAGGAGAATTTTTTTTATACCATCTCAAAAAGACTTCCTATCAGAAAGGTAGGAAGGTACTTGAATGTACAACTGCAGAACTTCAATCTAAGTAAAGTTATTTCCCTGACATTTTTATGTCATTTTACTTTTAATAGACACATGTAACCAGTTTTATACTTCCAGTGAATATAATCCAATTAATCTTATTTTCATACTGTATATCCGTTGTGTAATTTGATAAATTGTGTTACTACTATTGAGTACTATTAAGACTTCATTGCCCCTCTTCAGATAAGACTGCAACATGTGTCTTGCAAAGAGAGAAACAGACAGAAAAAAGTCTCTAACTCTGCCTGTCAGCTCGCTCTGCCACGTTAAAACTGAATTTACCGTACAGAGTTGAATATGAGTGCCCTCCAGATTTAGCTGCCGCTAGCTGACCGTGTGCTTCTCCCTATATCACAGTTCTGTGTCCATGCATGCAGCAAACTGAAAACACTGTCAGAGCATCCACGCGAAAAGGGAAGGAAGACATGGCTGGTAGAATTGTCCTCAGATAGAGTTGCTAATCACTTCATTTCATTAAAGGAAGCCATCTCTTGTGACTGTGTGGGGAGCAAGGCTTGTTGATGTGTGAGTTTGAGTCCACCTCTGTTGTCTCACTGATTCACCAATAGGGTAGAAATTCACCTCTTGTGACACAGCCCCTCCTCATTTGCATAATGAGGCAGAAATGCATAGAGAAATGTTAAAAGAGAAGGCAGAAATATATAACCACTGTGGAAATAAATATGGAAGAAATGCAAAGGAAGAATAAAGCAGACAAAAAATATTAAAACACACATGAATAAATACATAAAAAAATAAAGTAATTAAAAAATAAAGTTGATTATAACGGACAATAAATAATTAAGGTAATTATTACAAAGGTGACTAAATAAAGAAGCTAATTAAGAGATATATACATTTATGTCTCCTTGTATAATTTATTTACTGCCTACATTTATTTATCTACTTTATATTTTGTGCATTTAATCAGATGCTTATTTATTTATTGAGCATTTATTTGTTTCTGTTATTATTTCTGAATTTGTCAGGATCAGTCCTCCATATTACATAGGCCATCAAGTACTCCGTATTTATCTCTTTGCCATGCATAAAGCATAATGTTGTTGCTTATTTGTAAAGGGCAGTCAACACATTAAATTCTAAGGTATATAAATAATTAACTTTGAAACATACAGTATATTTAAGGATTTGAATTCAGTGGCTAAATGTTAAGGGCTCTTTGTCTTTAAAGCCTGTATGGAGACACATTGTATATGCAGAGAGACTGATGGATTGTTTGTCTTTTCCTCCACCCTTTTTCCTGTAGACATGGGCTGGAAGTGAAGCCCGGATCTTGAATGGCTGGGTGGAGTGAGGGGTATGAGGTCACATTGTTAATTGCATAATGAAACATGTCTGGGTAAAGATAACGCCTCAAGGAAACCGTTGTGCAACCTAAAATCGGAACTGACTTAAATTTGATTCAAATTTACTGTCCAGTCAGAAAGTATTAGGACAGCAAAATGTTTTAGTGTTTTGGCTACAGCTACTCTTTGCTTGAAGGATGTTTAAGGGTGTGTAGGAAGGGGTAGCCCTTCTGTGTTTTGTGTAAATAATACACCAATTTCAAGGACAGTGTAGTAGGACAGTGGTCCTAAATAAACAGACCCACAACCAGTTTTTTTATGATCAAACAGTGGAGTGCTCTTGACTGGCCAAGTCATTTGACTTCAGTCCAATTGAGCATATATTTCACTTGCTGATGACCAGACTGAAGGCAAAAAGCCACTGAAACAAGTAAGAAGGGAAGATGGCTGTAGTACGGGTCTGGCACAGCATCACCAGGGAGGATTCCAAGTGTCTGCTGATGTCTCCAGGTTGACAATTTCAGGCATTGATTGAATGCAGAAGGATTTGCAACTAAATCTTAAATTAGGCCATATTTAAGTTTATATTTTCCATATGTCCAGTTACTTTCTGTCCCCTTAGATTTAGGAGATTCTGTTCAAAAATGCCTATAATTCTTCATTTCATCTGATGTTATTATAACACCATCAAATTAAAACTGAAACACCTCTCAGCTGTTTCATTTCATGTCCGTTGGGCTGGAGTATAGAATATGTTTACTAACTAACTTGCTGCTACTTTCTTTAGACAAAAATCTCACTTTCGAGCATCCTCTCAGTAACTTGGTTGCTCAGTGGGGGTCTTTTTTTCAAGTAGTAGGAATTATTTACTATGCCAGCAAATTCTGCACTTTTTCTCAGGTGTCTACCATATGTGAAGGCCCTTTGCCGGCATGCTTCAATTTAGTTTTCTCCTTTGGGAAACATCTATAATTTCCCCAAACCTCAAAGGAACAAAATGAAGTCAACATTAACTTCTCTTTTTGTTTGACATAAAAGTCTCCAGATTATATTGTTTAGCACCCCGCTATACTTTCACTGCAAACTGGCAACCCAAAAGCTGCTCACTTGAAGGTAAAAAGAGATCCCAGTGTCTGGCAGTGGTTGTGTGCCCGCTGGTACCTGTCAGTTAGTGTCAGTTCATCTAACATATCAGAAGGAGATAATAGTACTCTACAAGAAAGCAGAATACAAAGTACCTATCCAGCTGGGTCGTATCTAGACCTTTTCTCATCTTTTGTTCTCTTGTAGTAATCATCACATTGTCATAAAGACTACATAATTTTAAAGGGTTTGGCATTAAAAGTCCACAAACAGATTGGCTTAACTTGTGAACAGGCTTTCCGTGAGCCTCTTCCCACCATAACTCCATGTTATGGCCTCATCACATTCTAGGTTGTGATTATTAACTTCTCTGGAGATGAGACATTTAACCTCCACTTCTGTCCACGTTTGGCTTCAGTCCTGCTAATTGGTCATTAGATCGCTGTGAAACGCTTGAGAGAAACTACTAGAGGAAGAAAAAGATTTCTCTTGACACTGGTTTGCTTTATTAGCTCTATTGAGGTGACCACTCTGTCTGATCCTTTTTGGTTGAGTCATGGGAGCTTGTACCAATTTCCAAAAGGCAGACTGTTTTGTAGAGAGCAATGCTTTTGAGAAAAGTTGAGTTGGAGTACTCTGTGTGTCCAAAGTAGTGGCAGAAAGTGTGTTTGTGCTTGAGGATTGTTACTGTACAATGCATTAATTTGGCTTACAACCTCCATGGCAGGCAGACAGCGGCACAGCTTTCAGTTGGGTCTGCTAGAGGCATAGTGGTGGCTTGAGCTATAGTTGTAGGAGATGATAGATGAATGCGGCTCTTCCAGACAAATAAAGCAGATTAATATCTAGCACTTCGGACCACCCCAGGAAGCACTCTGAGGCCCGGAAATCTGGCTCATAATTTAAACTGAAAGGGCAGAATCAGTTAACAAAACGTGTGTCTTATCATATCAGTCATCACCAAATTCCAAAGGAACTGGCTCTTCGTTATATAAAAACCAATTTGAACTTATGTAACATGGGTCAGTAAATGACCCGCACCATCAGGGAAAGGGAGTGCAACTTCAAAATGACTCCTGTGGAGTTTCATTTTGATGGTTGAGATAGCAGAGGATTATTGATGATCCATTGGATTTGATGATTCATCGGATCTTGTCTGCTTTTTCTGTCACTTCTGCTTTGACATTACACATGGGGTGAAAGTAGTTATCTTATCTGAATCTCCTGCCAGCTATCTCCCAGAACAGCTAGACCTTTAATCACCTCTCACCGTTGGTGTCTGTAGTAACTCCAAGGAAGCTGTAGTGGTTCTGGATAGGATGATGGAACGTTATAATTATGGGGCAAGTCATATTTATTAAACGTTATAATGTTGCGAAAGGTCTACAATGGAGAGAGGTTGAGGAAGTTGTTAGATAAGAGGATAAGATCTGATCTGAAAAGCAATAGCACATAAATAATAAATGAATATGGCCTATAATGTACAGGTGAGTGACAAATTAAAGGAAAATAAACAGCATTAAGGCACTGAGCGAATAAAAGCCACCAGAATAGCTTCAATGGGAATTGCCAGAGATTTCCACTGTGCAACTGGAGGGATGAAACACTTTTCTGTGTGGAAGCATCAGCATTCATTATGTTTCAATTACTTCTGTGTGTATATATATGTATATGTATATATATATATATATATATATATATATATATATATATAAATATAAATATAATATACTTTCTGGGAAAAATTCTTCAGTTACCAGTAAAGCATGATGATTTTTAGCAAAAAAAAGTAGAGGAAGTGCACTTAGTTAACTTAATGGCTCCATTTGATATCTGGTACCATTTTTAGTCATTAACCAATGTGCATCTAGATTCTGCTACTTAATGAATAACGCGTGGTCCAGATGGGAGCACACGCAGCTAATGCTGTTCTGTCCCACAGCTTTTTTACATTCCCCCCTGACTGATTCAAAGATTTATGTGCTATAGGAAACATTTTCTCCTCAGGCACAACACATTTTGATTCCTTTATAATGTTCTGTAATGCTGTTCTTGAAGTTGTTTTGTTATAATAGTTATTATTGTAGTGTTGTTTTTCAAAACTGGTGAATTTAAATATGCTCACATTGAATTTATTATGGAAAATGTATTAAAAATAATGACTAATTTTAGATGGATTAGAGGGTGAAATTTATCTGTCTGATGGTGTATCTCTCTGATTATTTTCTCAATAATTGTTTTGTCTACAAAACATCAGCAAACATGTCCTGTTTTGTCTACCTACTGTCCAAAACCCCAAAAATATTTAATTTACTATGTCATTCATCATAAAGTCACACATTTGAGAACTTGAAACCATCAAGCCCACTGATCTGTTTCCAACATGTAGCCTAAAACCTGACCTATGTTGCCTGTGTTGTCACCGACTTTCTGAAATGATCATAGTGTGACCTTATGATGGAAGGCTGTGATGAATGAAATGCAACACATTTGCAACCTAATTTAATTCTGACATCATATGAGTTTGTTTTATTTTCTCAATTACTTTATAATATATATATACTTTTTTGGTACTTTCATACTTTGACTGAGTCAGGTGGCACCTTTAACACCCCTTGATTCTCCGCCATTGAATATAGTAGATATTTATTGTTTGCTACGTTCTAAAAACAGTCACTTCTCATATCACAATGACATACACATTAATAATGATTGTCAGTTAAAGATTTAATCCAAACATAGCCCAGCCCTACTCTTTGACACCCTTTTTCATCGCAGATGTGAATTTTGTGCTGAGTGCATTATTTGCTGTTACAAATAATGCCCTTAATAACTATTATTTGCTGTTGTTTTATTATTGTAATGAGACTCATTAGTGCTGTATTTTGATAATGGGCCACCCTTGAGGACTGGTGATACATGCTTTCATACAAAGCCCACACTGTATTACATTCGCTACATATTCAATGAAAACGTTACCTTGTTGCTAATTATGCTTTGGGGAAAGTTAAATGGATTGTTCTAATAACATTTCATTGTAAGCTGTCCCCAGGAAACGTGGCTGTCCTACTTGTTGGGGCTGAATTTTCTACACCCGTTCTCAGCTGACCAAATGTTGTCATTTTTATGATCTTTCTCAGATGTAATTCTCATTGTAGTGCCACTATCTCAACAATAAAGTAAAGGAACACAAAGAGATTATTTTTGGTGTGCCTACTTGTCTCTGCACCTTTGCTTACGACAGAACTGACAAGGTCAAATAAATGCACCTTTAATTTGGTGAAGTGTAACTGAAGACTCACTCAAGCATCACCCTCTGTGTCTCCCGCAGTGACCCCAGATGCCATTTTTTTTTTCAGTCTTATAAACTGCGCTGATATATTGGGTACCTGCTCCTTTAGATCTCCTCTGACGAGTGGATGTTAGACAATATTGAGAAAAAGCTTTCAAAAGCGCTGAAGCAGACTGCAATTATTTTCTCATTTTATAATAATTCCTGGGTAAAAATTATTCTCTGTTCTTCATCATACATTCCCTCACTTGTCTTTGAAGCCTGCTGACGCCCACTGAGGGCATTATGGTTTTTACCTTCATGGTTCACTGATAATTGAGTCGTCTTATGCAGACTGGCCAGTAATAGAAGATCTGACAAGAAACTTCTTTGAAAGTATAGTTCCCTATGAATACAAACCAAGAGATAGAAGGCTAATTGTTGGAGTTTATGGTTGACTTTCATAAATATCCTTTCATGTACCTAAAAGTTTCCACTGTTTGTCTCTGTGAGACTTCTGTGGGTATGTTGAAACTTCTCAGAATAACAATTTGCATTAATAAAAAAAATATATTTCACCTGTTGAACAATACAGTAATGGCAGCAAAAAAGACCCTGTCCTCGGTTGAACTAGTTGTTGCACATTTCACTCTGGTGTAACATTTTGTAGTTTTGGCAGCATGACCTCATTTAGACTCGGGAACAGTCAGTCACCAAAATTGGCTGCCCCAATTTTGCCAGGATGATTTCCCTCACTTTGATTGTAGTTGCATGCAGTCCCTTGTTGTTGTATTTCTTAAAAGGAAAGCCAGGATCCCACATGGCATAGAGAAATGAGTGTCAGACTAAGCCCCACTCTAGGTATTTGTAAATCCAAGAAATTATGAAACTATGTGTTAGTGACTGAATTTTTAAACCATATCCATCCCTGGTTGTTTGTTACACCTGGTGCAGTTGGAAGTCTGGATCTTTATTGTTAAACGCTTACAAATGGCATCGCTCAGTAGACTGCGTCTGCTCTCTTCTCCCAGTTGATTCAGTTCTGCACTGAGTTCTCTCCCTTTTCCTTCATCACATCCAAGCCATTAGGTCACAGAGCTGCCAGGAAGCATGCAACGAGATCTGTTGAACACAGACAGTGGAACGAAGTGATGCTAGAGGATGGGACAAAGTCTGCCGGTTTGTTTTGTACAAAAAAAGCTCTGGTATTGCAGTTTACAGTAGATGGGACTGAAATATGCTCATGTTGTGACGAAGCAGTACCATGAAATTGCCATGACTTGGAGCTCATTCAGAATGTAGAAGACAGGAATGCTCTCCACATATGCAGCAAGGGCTCCATATAATTAGCAAAATCCATATTAAATTACAGCTGTGAATAGTTATAAGAATATGTATCTCACTGGAGTATCTCACTAATTAAAAAGGCTGAAAGGTATGTTTGAAGCACGATGCTTATGAATTTCTTGCTAATCTTAGAAAAAATGACAAAGAAATACATGTCTCTATGGATGGCAATTTCTGTCTGTCTGTTGCCTCATCAGTTCATCAATTTGATCCAGACTGAAACATCATAACAACTATTAGATGGATTGCCATGACATTTGGTTCAGACATCCATGGTCCCCTCAGTATGACTTGTAATTGCATTGGTGAGCATGTTTGTTAGTTCAAAGCGCCGCCTAAAGATGACTTTGTCAACTTGTTGTGAAATAGGATGAACATGCTTTTAACACACATGACTTTTTACTGCACTATTGTATGTTTGTTCTCTTTTAGAGGGTAAAGTTACTGTCTACTGTAATTCAATTCAATTCAAATTAGCTTTATTGGCATGAATGTGTAACAACAATATTGCCAAAGCATCATACATACAACGTAAGAACAATCAACCCCATACAGTTCATTAAACAAGTAATTAAAGCGTAAAGTAATCAAAGCGTATGTGTGTTTGTGTTAAAAAAAAAGGAAGAAATATTAAAAAATTAAATAAATAAATAAAACAGTAAGCGTGTGTGTTTGTGTGTGTAAAAATAAATAAATAAAATTATTATTATTATTTATTATTAGTAATTGTAAATCAACCAATATGAGCCAGTTGCTGATAGAAATTGGAATTGGTGTTTATAAAAGCCGATAAATGACAATTAAAAAAGAAACGGAGAGACAGAAGATGGATCCTTCAATCACGTTATGAGTGTTGTTGTTGCATAATTATTCCAGCAGAGGGCACTCTGCAACTCCTCTGTTGGCAACACAGTTGTTTGGAACACTGCAAAACACAGCAATCAGCTGTACTTGTAAAGTTTATTTTTAAAACTGCATTATGTCATGTTATCTTGGTGAGGTCTCATAACTACACATAACAAATGTTAGTCTTTGTTTATGTTGTGTGTTTCTGAAAAGAATGGGGGGAAAAACAGTATTAACTGACATTTTGGAATATCGGATTTTAAAATCCTCATATCAAAATCATTATGGTCATCAATCGGGCTCTTATTCTAAGAGTGTGCACAATTGTTAACGGGAGTGTTAGTCAAATTCCGATTAAATAAAACGTGTAAAAATTTCATATAAATTCAAATATCAAATATCCGATTTATAATAGTTGTGGTTACCTTTTTAAAGGTGAACCAAAGTTATTACAGTAGTAGTAGTAGTACAGTTTTGCTACCTGTGGCCATCAGTTATGACAAAATAGTCAACTAATTAATTGCTGAGGCCTCGAAATCGCTAAAATTACAGGACACTACAAACACTAGAGATGAGATGATCATGCAGGTTGTAAAGAATAGTTTAACCAAATAAGGTACTGTTGAAATTTAACCAACATTGAGCATGCCAATAATACTGCTAATAGTTTCAGACAGTTTGGGTAATCATTTTATCGGTCGCCTTTGTTTTCAATTAAATTTGACTAACCTGGGGGTTTATTTTTAACCAGTGACCGTCTTAATACTCGTAAAACTACTTGTTGCCCCATTTTTAGAGATGTGTTTCTTTCATCTCAGCCATTTTCCTTTAGTCTGTGATTTTAAAAATGTCGTCCTAATTGTGTTACTGGCTGACAGCAGATCTGTCATTAACTCGTCATCAGTTGACTGATTACAGACCATTAAATATTCAGACCTGTGCCCACCTTGTACAAGCCATGAGCCCATCAGATGTCTAACCTGGACATTTGATCCTCCCCAGTCCTGCAATGCCTGTGTCTCTACCATCTGGATTGTTATCAGCATATTGAAACTGACAGCTGGAATGTTGTTCAAAATGTCATCTGATGCTCCTGCAATCACTGAAGGGATTCAAGAAGCATTCGCAAGGCTTAGGTCTCATGTACCTCTTTTCAGTCTAGACAATGGTGTGACCCTTCTCACTCAATGCCGCTGTCACTATGCCTTACTGTATATCTGCTGGCCACGTTTTGTTGTCAGTGCTACTCATACATATGGACTGATGAGCGTAGAAGTGCCAGAGTGCCAATTCTGGGAGGTCTGCCAGGCAGCATACAGCGTGGATGCTTTCTCTCAGAGGGACAAAACGGAAATGACAAGGCAATCGCCGTTCTGTCAGCATTGCCATGGTAGCACAGGCACGGCTGTTTATCCCAAGGTTAATGGGATGACGCCTGGAACTGAAAGTGCCAGATTGAGAGAAACATCTGCCTGTTTTACTTAAAACAAGTAGATGGCAGAGAGAGTTGTCACATCACGCAGAAGTGAGCCCAGAACAGGCCGGATTAACAAACATTGTGGACATTATAAACCTCACTCATCTTCTAGCATAGATCATAAATTACTAAATTGAGACATTATTGAATTGCTCAAAATCTTGATGTAGATGTGATGTTTTGACATTGAGCCTGTGCTGCCATTGATCAGAACATCTTAAATGTGCAGAGTGATACTGAATCTGATAAAAGCAGTCTTATGAGAATAATGAATTGTGTAAAAGCAGGGGGTGAATGGAGGCTTATGGATGTTTTAGCATTACACCTGCTAAAATCCATCATGGTGAGGAGCTTTGCACATGTTTTGTACTGATATGTTTTAAGAGATGTGACCTAACGCATACAGTATTAATATGTACAGTAAACAGGGACACTGCAAATGCAACATTGTATGAATCCTCCTTCACTACAAAATTCAGCCACGCATTCAATTATTGCAATTAAAAATTGTCACTTCAGTTTAAACTGCGTATTTATGCCCTTTTGTCCATCAGTCTTACTGTTTTTCCATGAGTGTACAAATTCACTTCTGATTCCCATCATGGAGTAATTTCAATTAACGTAACAATGTCTTTACACAGATTAGAAAAAATAGAGATGATGTGATCATTGGCCAGCTTATTATCCCCCCCCCCTTCTACATCAGGATTGTGACAAACGTTTAGCTGTAATTGGTTATTTATAATTGTGAATATGTTTTATTTTATGCTAACACTCTGTTAACACACTATACCAACAAAATCACATCTGCAAGCGGCTGTGTACAATTACAGTGTGCTAGCTCTGGGCATTCAATAGTGACCCAGCTGGTCATCAAGTGACTTGCTTAATGTTAGAGTTAGGGTTATTGAGGAATTGGAAAAGGTCATTTTTATTTTTTCATCCTACAACTGGTCTCTAAATTGAAACAAGAATACAGCTACTGTAGCTACCAGCCTGATACACTCACTTGAGTGAAAGCCATTTTGTTTCACTTCATTCACTCGCTGAATAAATCAGAGATGTGAACGGGCATTCAGAGATCTTGAACAAGGCTAGGTAAATCCTGTGGAGGACCTGAGTTTCCCCTGCAATGAGGGTTAAGAAAAGCTCTGCTGAATATTTTTATATTCCTGGAATGTGAGCTGTAACAACGGTGTAACTCACTCATCTTTGTCCATCACAAGTATATAAAACTATTACTATACTGCACAAATTACCTGATGGCACCTATAAAGATTTTCATTAGAATGTGTGTGTTATGCAGCTCAATGTGTGTGGGAGCTATTCTCTGAGCCATATGATGAACGTATTTGCAAATGTGGCGTGTGTTGTTTTAGATAAATCATTCTATGTCATTTTAAAACATGTATTTGTTTTTAAATGTGTTCACCTCAGCCTTATAGAGTGGCAAGGCTGCAGTGGGAAAGGCTTAACCACTAGGATTATAGTCATTCTGATGGATGGCAATGAGACACATTAATCGACTGCCGTGCAACCCTCACTTATCTGATTTTAGCGCTGCTCCTCCCTTTCTGTTCTTGAAAGGCAGAATTATCTCTCCAGCAGTAAATGGGATGTAATATGTGTTTTAATGGAAAATTAGCGAAAGATTACACTTTTCTCAAATTACACTTTGAATAAAAGTGGCCTGTGAAACATTTCAGTGGGTTCAGTACACTTTGCCTATGTTTGCTTATATTCTTTTATGAAATTTATTTATATTCTAGCTTTATGTTTTCATACACCAACCAACAATACATCTAGACCTGTTTGTTTTGTAACTTCCTTTCATGTTCCTAGTCACCATCTAATCTGTCTCTGCACAGCTGACCTATGGAATTTGTTGCTGTTGTGAGATATGGCAGTCACATTTTGTGAGGCCCTATATATCTCCATAACATCTGAAAAGGTTTTTGTAGTTTGCCACAATTCACTTAAGAAGGGAAAGAAGAAAAGCCAGTAAGTGAGGGTTGAAATTGCCCACTGGAGAACCAGAATAGTTCTCAGTATTTTTATAGTGGAGAGCCCACATAGCACTCTTTGTTAGGGGAATGGTGTTCAAAGCAACTGAAGGCATTGTACTTCAGACAGCTCTGCAAAACAGAATATATATTTTCTGCAAACACTAATGGGATGGGAGTATGTCATAACCATTTGTACAACTGCCTCAAGTGTGTACTACTTTATCAACAATATTTCCCAAAATTGTATAAATATACAGCTAACCCTACACAGTTTCAGTCCGAGCTCCAATGTTTGTCATAGAAACAGTCAGATACATACACTGAAAATTAATACAACTGTGTGGGTACGTGTGAACTAATATAGCTCATCTCTCAAGTGGCATCAGGTTGGTCACATATTCTAGCCCGACAGATATAGCAGCTGTGAGGCAAATACTGATATTGATATTTGGTAATGTTTTTCTAACATAAACAGTGGGAAAAATCTACATCCTGTCAGTACGCTCTGGTGGACAAACCATGTGATGGTGACAATGTTTCAGAATTACCTCAAACCTACTTCAGCATTTCTGTCCTGCAATTTGTTAATACTAAATGACCGAAATATACCACGATATAGATATATATAGATATATATATATATATATATATATAGATATATCTGCAATAAGCTAATATCGGCCCATATAGTGGTCCAGACTTGGACATTTATTCCAGTGCAAGCCCTTGACAAATAAAATTGTTCCATAAATAATGATCAGATATTCCTATTCTGGTAAAATATGGCATAAAATTTAGCACCAAAAGCAAAACAGTTCAATTTTGTTATGACTTTAACCTAATTGCCAAATAATTGTGGGTTAGTATTGAATGTTTCACATTTAACAGATACAGAACAACATGGGAATCCCACTGCAGTCCACTTTCTGGCCTCTGGCGTGGGATTTTGTCCTGGTTTGGTCTATCTTCCTCAGTTTAGCTTGCTAGATGTCCATCTTTTTTCTTCATCTCTCCTATATTGATTGTATTGTTGACTCTTAGTGAAAGAGTGGCTTTAGTAGCAAGGCTTTTTATATTACTGGGAGTCATTTGCTATGGTGTTGATAAAAAAACATTGTTTCATAGAGCTTTAACCTTTAATCAAAGTATTGTTTAATGTAGCCAGTTGGATTGAACCTCATACAAGTTACATGTTGACGGCAATGTTAAGGCTAACTTGTCAGCAACCACACATCAAATGGAATGAAGGATGGTAATAAATAATAAATCCCTGCTGTGTATTTGATTGGCAAGCAGCTTTCTCTTGTAATAGTATTGCAATCATAATGGGTGCTATTCCACGATTGGA
Organism: Micropterus salmoides; assembly: GCF_014851395.1. Taxonomy (NCBI): domain Eukaryota; kingdom Metazoa; phylum Chordata; class Actinopteri; order Centrarchiformes; family Centrarchidae; genus Micropterus; species Micropterus salmoides. The sequence goes on from NW_024043372.1 coordinate 20,245,933, forward strand.
GTTGTACTGGTACATGCACATAAGTCAGTCTAAAGTCATGACTGACAAACTTAATCCTGCTTGCTAATGCATTAGTTAGAAATGCAGCTCAAATCCATTCTAACATTTACATGCAATCTGGACCTCACCAGTCCATAATCTTGCAGGTGGTGTTCAGAAGACAATTGATCTTAATTTAACTGGACAAATCAGAAAAAACTTACAAGGGCTCAACAGTGTTCAGTGCGCTATTTTCCTAACCTAGTGACATTTTCATTAGAGGGATGAATGGAATGATTCCTGTTTATCTGTCTATACACCCCACAGTGCAAGTTTATGGTTGTTCTCTGGCTGTCGTGGTAAAACACTGGATATTTCAAATTAATCCTGAATCACGCTGTCTTTTTGAGGGACGCAAGCACAGTGTCTTTGGCTGCAAAGTGTTTATACATAGCAAGACATAAAGCCACCCTTGATCCATGGGTGTTTTGGTAAAGAGGAGTTCTCATATCTTTTTCATGAGCCAGTAGCAAAGTTGCCCCATATCTGTAGGGAATGGGATCATGGATATTGTGTTAACCCAGAAAAGTTAAAATCCATGCATGCTTCCTTGTTCCCCTGATCCCTCAGCTTTTGTTGTTGCATTGCCCCATTGTACCCGAGAAGAGATCAAGGGGACCCCTGTCGGTTGTGGATTATTTCTTTGTAGAAGCGCCACTGTAGGGGATAGAGGATTAAAAGAGCAGACAGTGGAGTGGGATTCTACAGGAAGTTCGTTTGCAGCACACACTGCACATGAATTGTTAAAGTGGAGTATGTTCTATTGAATATCCTATTTGGTGTGATGTTTTTTTTAAGCATATCAGAGGCATGAACCCACATTAACTCTGTAGCCATTCTAGTCTAAGTTTCAGGACTGTAGGAATATTCCTCATCATATATGGACAATTAACGCTGGAATTGCCTGTAGCCAGATGATGAATTTTCATTGTGTTTGTGTTATTTTCCCAGCTGTTGGGGGGAGGGGTGTTTAGACGGTGCTGCAGCTAAATGAATATGAAAGAATCATTGTCCTCTTTCTCTCAATTTCCGTTAAGGGCATATTGAAACCTGGATGCCGCTGTGGCAGTAATATTTTCACAGGGGTTCTAATTTTGTGTGTGTTGTATCCAGAATCTGTAGACAAAGGAGCTTTCTGGGGACTAGTCTACATTTTTTATAAGCTGTTGTTTCTTCTGTTTTTGCAGGAAGCCATGGACCTCGAGGCTGGGTAGCCTCATACCCAGAGTGTGCTGCGAAGAACCAATCACCTGTGGACATTGCAGACGAAGAAGCTTTGGTTTCAGAGGAGTACCAGGAGCTGGAGCTTGACAAGTTCAACACTGAGTCCTCCAACCAGACCACCATGAAAAACACTGGAAAGACAGGTCTGGGTCAAAGCAATGTTGGGGCTCATTTATGCCCTTAATCACATTAAACACACTAACATAATAATACCAAAATACAAAATTCACATTTCTCTGAACTGTAATGATTTTTTGGTTTTGTGAATTTCTAATGATATACTATGGGATAAAAATCTATCAGTTTATTAGATTTTTGCCATGCATTTAACTTAGCTGATCCCTTTTATACATTTTACTTCTGGTTGTATTTGATCATTGCAGACAATGTAGCAAATGATTCAGGAGGATGGCCTTATGGCAGAATGATTTTCCAGATAATTTACCATTGCACAATAACTGACAATGTGATATAAAAATATATAGACGTGATAAAATATCCATCTCACCCACTCCTAGTGTTGAGTATTGCATTTAGAGATAAGATATTAACATATGAATCTTTAAATCAATCTAAATGTATGTAGTAAAACAGGTTTACCTCACAGACTTTCAATAGCAAATTTCACAACTGAGCTCTCATGTTTTAGTGAAGCACATATCAGTCACACATACTATCACTCGGTCATGATTCTTGTAAATCTATCACTGATTTATTATTCCCTGTACTGCCCACTGCTCTCATTTATCTCGCACCATCCTCTTTGTATCGGCCTGCATGGCGTGTTTACAGAAACATTTTGCAGCTTAGTTGATTAACTGCTACTTCAAACCATTGACACACTTTCTTTTTCAATCAGCTAATCCGTGGACCATTGGTGTGAAAACCCTGACCTTAATTGATCTAGTCTGCTTTTGGCACCGTTTCTCTCAGAGAGCGGTTTCATATTTTGCGTTTGATCCTAATGAAAGTTGTTAGCCTCCATGACAACCAAGGCCACTGGGACAGGCGAGCAATGCTGCGGGCTGCTTATTTACAAAGATGGAAATAACACGGCTGGTTGTAATTTTGGGCATAAACAGTACAGAGGGAATTTTCGATTGTTAAGCACTGTGAAAATTAGGAAAATTCAACAATGTTACCACAAAATATTATCATGCAAGCTCTATTTAAAAGAGGCCAACTTAATATTTAGCAAATTCACCTCACAGTATTGTGAAATTGATTTAATAAATGAGGAAACTGTAATTTGTCATTAATTCTACCCTTTCGAAATTACCATGACATGAACATTACATTTTTGATTGAATAGTAGATTAGATATTACATTAACAAGATGAAATGTACTACAGAATATAACATGTGTTTTTAAATATTGAACAACTTGAAATTACATTTAAAAATAATAAATATCTGGAAAATTCAGGGATGGATGGATGGATGGATGGATGGACAGATAGATCAATCATATTACAGTTTCCCTGCTCTCTCGTCCTTTAATTGGTTAGCTGATGCTCACTGCCACCAAAGCCTGAAAACCAAAGTTGAAAATAAAGCAAACTTTCCTCTGTATTTTCAGGGCTGCATTTGATCGACTTTATCACTTGAAATGTGGATGAATGCCTTCATGGACTAAATTTTTTAAGACATTGTTAGTTATTGATCCTAACAGGAATTTGTCCTCCTTGTTTTTCCGTTTCAAAGTTTTGAATATTACACATTGTTCTCCAAATGAATCTTTGGCCTTCAGAGTTGTCTTTTGTTTTCCACATCACGACTAGTTGCATCCTTGATATTTTGTGTTTGCCAAGTCCGCAATTGTTTTCCTGCACCCTCCTTGACAATTTTGTATTTGGATTCTACTTACGTTGTTAAAGATGACATCAAACATGACTGAATGTACTGAATGTGTCCAAGCTCATTGTTGCCTTTGTGTGGTTGTCACAATGCCGTGGTCCTCAGGAGCTGAGAAGAGGTCTGTTAGTGACACTTCACTCAGTCATCTAATACCGCAAGGCTGTCAACTATGATCATGGTTTTAAGCATTTTGTATTATGGTAATTCAACCATGCAGTATCTCCTCTCATCGTAGCTGCAATGTTTCAAACATCATATACCTCTTTGCCAGTTACAGTGTGTTGTCATGAGAATATCCTCCTTTTTTTCCCATTTGTTTCCATGCACTGCTACAAAAGAGCGATGTAGGGGAACGCTTCTAGTCTCAAGTGTTTAGTCTCAAACGTAAAACCTTCAGTCAGAAGTGCACCAGAGTATGACCATTTTACATGTAGCCTATATGTGAGTAAAATTTGCCCAGTGCGGAGCAAACACAGGCACAAAACCACCCACATATGGTCAGTGCATACAATGCTAGCAAGCCTAATGCTAACGTCTGTATATTGCAATATAGCTGGCTTTATCAACGATTTTGATATATTTTCCCACCCAGCAGTTAGGGAGCAACATTAGCATTCATTTGGAGCCGTGTTTCCAAATTCACTCTCTTTTAGCTCTGTTTTTGGTCTCTAACATCTCCTGAAGAAAATAGTTGGTTCTTTAGCTGCTAAATGCTCCTCTATGATCACCAACTAGTTGCTAACTGTGTCCGTCTGCCGTTTGGTGCTGAGCAGGTAGTGTACAGAAGGCTTTTAGAGCTTTTTCGCTGAAAACCGCTGCCTTGAGAACCAAAAAACAGGTCACAGGTGGGACGCCTAAACAGTAAGCTGAAACTCATTATGACGCTCCGTAAAGCCAAGTTTTCCCATTCTCTTTTGTCATTCATTGTAAAAGTTTTGATTGTAGCTGCTTTAAAGTACAATATATTTGACGTTATTATTATTGAAGACTTTTGACATATTGGATAATAATAATCATTGCCTGTATTCATTGGCATGCAATGCAGTCACCCAAAGTGTCCTATTGAAGCTGCCACTAGGGGACGCTGAAGTCAAAATGTTCAACTCCTGCACAGAGGGGCTTTAACTTCCTTCATACTATTTAAAAGTCAATGTTGTAATTAAGAACTGAGTGAATAGATCATAAAAGTTCATTGAGATTGATTGCACGTTCCCTTGTGCCCTGATCCGTTTTGAGATCGAGCTGATTGGCCGCAATTCAAGCAGCGTTCCTCAACAAAACATCTCTCAGTGAAATTTCAAACAACTCTCAACCAAATTCATGAGAAATCGGAAGGCCCCAGAGACATTTGCATTGATCAAGGATTTACTTTCACACACACTCCCCTTCTTTCACTGGCTGTGATTCAAGGTCTTTTTGGCTTAGCTTCTAATTCCTGCTCTACTGTTGGAGGGTTCAAACACACCGAGGACCGCATTTCTAATGAAACTCCCAGGGCCAGCCAACATCCCCTTTCCTTGACTTTCCTTGTGTTACAGACAGGATTACACTACTTCAACAACAGCAGGATAAAGGGTTTATCACCATCCCTGTAAATATCTATGTTTGCAAATATGTTGCACAAATGTAATCATGGGATGGGTAGTTCTTTTCTATGCAGACTGATTTTCACTTTGACCTGATGCTTTGAGTCTTGGAAATCTCCAGCATCTAAGACCTTATTCTTCATACTGTGGGCCATCAGCTTAAGCAGCACTGACTTGTTAATACTTCTGGCAGAGTCTTTCTTGCCTCACGTCAGGGGCTCAGCTCATCCCTCATCACACTAGGTTCTCCTCTCTTCAGATCTCCTAGTCTCTTCACTCATCTTCTCTGGATCTCATACTCATCCTGCTAGTAATGATTGCACGGCGATCTGTTTCACTTACCTTAATTTCATCCATTCTCTCTGTACAGCTTGTTCATCATGTCTTCTGTGTTTACTGACAGCCTGTGTTTGATGGTACACATGCTCATCCTCTTGGTTTTCTTTGTGATATGATTACAAGTGGGCTGTCCTCCCAGAGAGGCTGACTAAATCCCCCTGTAACAGGGTGGGGATCAGCCGACAGAGCATCGGCTCTAATCTGGCTAATGATGTCAAATGTAGACGTGGTAAAGGGTTATAGATAAATTAACATGTAACCTCAGCCAGGACAGCAGAAGGATGATAATCTGCCTTGTCATGATGGTGGTGAAGATGCCATTGAAAACTAGAGAACTAACACAGCTTAAACTCAGCCTTACATGACACTGCTGAGTACATCTACAAATGTTGGCTTCCTCTAAAGCAGACAGGCTGAACTTCTAAGGTGAATCCAAATTGGTGTTGTCATGTAAAAACCTCATAACAGCAATAATGTCTGTATTTTGACTTCAGGAGGAGGATTACACGGTCCACTGTAAAATATGAGCATTTTATGACCTTTAAAAAACCATCTCAGAAGCCACTGCGGGGTCTTAAAGGTGCTTGGTGATCAACTAGTAACAATTATTATTTTTCTCCACTACAATTTGACATTTTGGAGATTCTGGACCTCTTTTGGCAGACAGCGACAACATGCAAAGTTGAGGTTTCATCCCTTCTGTGATAATGTAAGCAAAAACCAATATCTTTTTGAGGTTATTGAGGTTAATTGCTGGCTTATGTCTGCAGAGTTTAATTTTACAAAAACATTGCTCACACAGTGCAAAGATTTTTTTTATACTGCATCACCTCCTAAATCTCAGCCTTCAGATAGGCAGTTAGTATAATGGTTACAAAAAAACCTAGATTGACTACCCCTGGGAGCCTAACTATAGCAACACAATAGAAATAGCAAGCTCATAATGAAAATGTCCATTCCAGAACAATAAAAATCATTGATTGTTTTTAGGTTTTACTGTTTGGTTAAGTTTGGATTTGATGACCTCAGGCTTTGTAAGCAAGTTCTTGTCAGAAGACACATCTAACATTAAAATCTACGAAATTGCACAAAATAATGTTATGATCACGTTATAGTCTTTGTAGACTGATACTGTAAATAAAATATTGTAAGTACATTTGCAAAAAAGAAACTCTTCATAGTCATGCTTTTAAATTCATATTCTTGTGTTATGTTAATTAAACTCAGTTACTTATTTCCATAAATAATTGTGGCGCCACATGAAAAAATGCCACAAAGAAACCCACCTAGATCTTCCAAACCGAGCTGTCTGTGAAGAAACTTTAAGCAATGCAGAAACCGCTAATGACCTTGCATAAGAGAAAGTTTTCGAAATGCTTGCTAGGCAAAAGCAACAAAATTACAGCTTTGCTAAAAGCTAGCAGGTGCAAGAAGATCACAAAGCAAGTGAAGGCCATTTTGTCTTCTTAGCGAACCATGTAACAACTTAAAGAGAGAGTGGCTTTGTCTGAAGCTGTTCGCTACGCTTCCCACAGTTAACCAATGAAACGTCAAGGCCACTGGAAGAGTCTGGTGTGTGCTCCGTCTGAAGGGCATATCAGTGGCATCATTGTGAATGTGCCCACCACTGACATTGTATCTAGCGATTAAATGATTCCCCACGTAGAGGGTCTTAAAGAAACAAACCATGTCAGCCAGTGGGTTGCCAGGTAGCAAAATGTCCCTCTTGCTGCCCCCTGAGTCCAGATCTGTGGGGATTTTACAGCTTCTTAGCCCTCTAAATAGCCTCTAATGAAAGGATAAAAGTACATTGATCAGTCATAATGAAAATATCTTTTTTCGGAATAAAAGTCTGTGTTCAAGACTTAGATTTAGATTCGGTTTCATCAATAAAAGTTGATGTAGAGAAAGGAAAAGTTGTACAGTTCACATATGCATAACCTTTAAAACAACTCTAAGCCAGTACATCGTCTTTGGCGATTTGAATTTTGATTGCCCAATTTGTGTTCCTTAAGAGTCTATCCAAGCTTTTAGTTCACACAAGGAAAATCAATGAATGATAAATAAATGAATCAGTGTCTGAAGCAGGTAGAAATTGCATTGTGTCATTTAATAATAGAAAACAGATTACGTTTGATGTTCTGAGATAACAAAATCTCTCAGGATCGGAAGCTCAGAATAAATATGAACACTACATAATTTAAATGTTAGTTTGAAACCATGACATAATTGAGTTGTCATTACAAAAAAAACAGATGAGAATTCAGATAATGAGAATAAAGTTGCAATCTTGAGTTAATTGGCGTAAAAAAAAAAGATGAGCAGCCACCACCACTCTGAGCTTCTGTAGAATTAGTTCTTTGACTACAGATCTCCTCTTCACTGCCTTTGCACCAGTGTACTTAATTTCCCTTCTTTGTTTGATTCCATTTTTTAACCCCTCTTTCTCTCCAGTTGCTGTTCTCCTTAAGGATGACTACTTTGTAAGAGGTGCTGGACTGCCGGGGCGTTTTAAGGCTGAGAGGATGGAGTTTCACTGGGGCCACAATAATGGATCAGCAGGCTCAGAACACAGCATAAATGGCAGAAGGTTCCCTGTAGAGGTAAAGCATCCTGTCACTACACTACACTTTGACAAATGTGCAATATGGGGCCTTGGGGGAACGCTGAATGTTGGAGCCTGGCAAGTCACTGGTGTTTAGAAATATGAGATTTTCATAAAGACCAAGAAACTCCTTCTTAACTGTTCTGCCTCATCGCCAAGAGGCACCGCTGGGTTGAGGGCTGAGGATTATTTAGACCAGTAAGTAGTAGTAAGTAAAACTTAATTCATCGTGGTCAGAAGAGATTTTTAGAGAAACTCAGACTTTCAAAGGATGCTTAAATGGCACTAAGAAGTCAATCAAAATAAAATAGCAGCTTCCTAAATTAAGTATCTCCCCAAGTAAAACGGTGCCTAAAATATAAATATATATATGTTTTCTCCAACAGGCTTCTAGTTGCATGAGAGATTTTTAAACCAATCCAACCAACAGATTCCTGAAGAGCTTAGCTCACTGTTATAAAGAAGAATGCCACAGATTTTACACATAAGTCGGTTTACTAGAAATTGACAATCAAACAAAAATTTGTGAGAAAATAATCCTGATAATGTCATCAGAGGTTATGTCAGTTTGTGCTGGGAGACCACAAATTTATAACAGAAAGTCTGCATTACAAACGGGGTGTGGAGTTTGAAAGATGTGTTGATTTATTAACAAAAAGAGGCTTACGAGTTGTATTATGGGAAGTGTAGGATCCAGCATTTTTGGAGCTTAACACATGCTAGGGACTAATAGTTAGGAACCCTCACATTCTGCCGCTTCGATTCTTTTTTATGTTTCTCGTGAGTTCCCTATCAATGACAGCACTACAACCTTTAACACCTTAAAACTCGTTTTTTTAAAAATTAATAAAATTACTGAAAGTCATCAGTGACTTAAAATTCATAACAATAAACAAATTACCTTTATTTTACAAAAAAACTTTCCACCACAGCCTTCGAAATAAGTAAGTAATACCATCTTTAATAACTAACCAGGTAGACTAACCAGCAGAGTGAAAAGGCAAAAGGGAAAAATAATGTTTTGTTGTAAAGTTTAAATGAAATTAGCACTAAAGCAGAAGTTCAAACTTTTCTTGCTGTTAAAATATTTTTTCAGAAGGTCACAACAGTTTTCTCAATGCCAAAAGACAAAGAGCAGACAAAAGGAGCAAAGAGAGAACAGACTTCAAGTAATAAAGGGATGCAGAAAAAAACTCTTATAGCTCAGATATAAAGGGTATTAAGTCTGAAACCTTTTGGTATTATTTATTCTAGTTCCTGGATTAAAGCAGAAATCCCATTCTTTTCATGTGGTGTGGAGAGCGAGTTATTACTGCCTTTCAAAACTGTATGATTTATAATGCAATTCCTATTCATTATCTAAAATGAATTTGCGTGTGTCATACTCTTACATTTTGTGGGGTTATATAAAATGTTGTTTTTTTTTCACCTCCTCTATTGTCAAATGGGTAATAATTAGTGTAAATATAACAGTGTATGAAAACAGGAAATGGCTGTTGGTGTGCCTCCCATCTCCAAACACACAGCTAGAGTCCTCATATGTTTGTTTCTTGGCCCTGTTCTGTGGAGCCCTCTCAGCAGGCATGGCTTTTGATGCTGAATGGCTGAGTAATTAGATTTATTTTTGCCACATCATTTTGTGTTCAGCGTAGTGTTAAAGGGCACCAGATTATATACAACTATTATAAAGCTGTTGCATATGGCTCCTTTGATCGTGTGCTTCTAAATTAGATGATGGAATTCACTTTAATGACCACTTTGGGCAGCTGTTAGAAAAACGCTGAGCATAGACGAGAAAACAGTGCCCTCCAGATACATTTATATCAATTATACATGTGAAATATAGATTTGTAGCATAGCATGTCTTTGTGTGTAGGCTAAGGTTTTTGCAATCAACCTCTTTGTCAAAGGACACAGATTCCAAAGCTCATGTGCTTGAAATTTAAAAGGATGGTGCTCTTTTTATATAAAATAAGAAAACAGGAACATGATACAAACCTACCGGGAGTACTTGGAAAGATTGTGAAATAGCTGATCAGCTGTAACACCTGAACACCATGTGCTGCAAGTTAGTACTGCAACTAACGAGTATTTTCATTGTCGATTAATCTGACAATTATTTTGTCAATTATTCGATTGATTATTTGGTCTATAAATTGTCAGAAAATGGTGAAAAAATGTCAATCAGTGTTTCCCAAAGCTCAAGATGATCTTCTCAAATGTCTTGTTTTGTCCACAACCCAAATATATTGAGTTTACTTTGATAGAGGACTAAAGAAATATTCAATTATTAAAGAAGCTGAAATCAGAGAATTTTTACCTTTTTCCTTAACAAATTACTCAAAACGATTAATCGATTATCAAAATAGCTGCCGATTAATTAAAAGCAGACAACTAATTGTTGCTGGTCTGCTACAAATGAGGGTGTATTAAAAACTAGTTTGCAAGCAAATAGAAAAGTTTAAATAAATAGCTGAAAGTAATGGATAAATGATACAGTACAAATGCAAACCTTTATCAAACCTGCTTAAACAACAGAGAAAGTTGGCAAGCCTAAACATTGATAATTACAGGATTACAGACTCCTGTACTGTATGGGGGAAAAAATAATCTCTAAGGATGGGTGACCCTCTTCTTGTACCATTTTTATTCTGTTAACACCTATGTCAGGAACATGTAGCCCAGATAGGGTTGACTTGACATAAAGTATGATGGGGGACTGTGGTCTCGTTAGTGACAGCATGGAAAAATTACCACATTAGAAAAAAAGAGAGCCGACAAAAGACAGCCACTCATGGAAACGTTAACAGTCATCATGGGAAATGCAGTAGTGCTGACCTTTCCTACAGGACATGCAAAAAGAAATATTCCACCCACATATCCACAAAGATCTTTCCTGTTAACTATACAACTGTATATATGTACCGTATATGGTGTACCGTATGCGCAGAAAAAAAAACAGTGGGAGGTCTGCTTTTAAAATATTATTCTCTTTATCAATAAGTCAGCCTAGATGTATCAAACATAATGTATTATTTCACACTCTGAACCAGAAGGTGAAGGAGTAGACTCAAATGATGGATGGTTGAAGGGGAATATGGTTATGCAGGATCTTGCCTTTAGCCATTTAACTGCTTCATCCTCTAAGATGTGGAATTTTCATATTTCATATTTATGCCTTGACAGAATTTGATGTATTTGCGAGTGTATTACATCTGACTCCACATGTGCAGCAAAACTCTGCCTTTATAAATATTTTTGTTTGATATACCCAGCGATCTTTTATAGTAGAGGTTGGCTTTTGTTTTGTTCTTCGAGAGCTGAGCAGCATGACCTTGGAGGTTGAGCTCCGGGGCTTGTTTGTCTCTGCTAAACAGAGACTGTTTCCCAATCTGCTGTCTAATTATCTTTCCACTCCAAATGAGTCACATTCAGCCCTGAGTTGCTTCTAACACACTGCATAAAGCATTTACTCTTACAGTGGTGGTCGTGGTGGGGGGGCTCTAAAGTGTTTATCCCACCTGCCCAGAAGCATGAAAACACACACAAATATAGTTCACACATAGGTACAGAGGGTGGAAAGACAAATCCAATGAGCTGTATTATGGAGCTGCTCTGCCTTTGTAACGTGGTTATGTTTTTTTTTTAAAAACTGCTCGGCCTGTGGCTCCTGAGCTTGACATTAATCTAACCACGGTCTTTTTCGTGGGAGTGAAGTGGGGAAATCGATAGATAGACCACCTGTTCGCTCAAACAGCACAATGAAAAATGAAACAGTGGATTTTTTTTTTCTGCCTCAGGGTACCATAGAGAGATCTTTTGTGATAATATATTACAGTGTCACCAAGGTTAGATTAATTATACATGGATTACAAATCACACCTTGGGAAGAGTACATGGTTGCACAGAGTACTGCGGATGTATGAAGTGCGGCTGTACAGTACCATACATTTCGCTAAGAGGAAAGCTCCAGTTGCACTGAATGTAAGTCTTCAACAGAAACTTGATAGAGAATATACAGTAAGAGTCTCAGATAGGTCAAGACTAATAGGGATTGACATTGCGACCCTGAGAGCTTGCACACTACAACTGGAAAAAAAACAAATAAGAAATAAGAAACTGTATTTATACAGCACTTATCAAAACAAAGTACAAAGTGCCTCACGGAGAGACAGAGAGAAAGATGAAATACAATACCACAGTGAAACATAAAATACATGAGGAGAAAAATAAAATAAAAACAAAATAAGAAATAATAAAATACGCAGGATAAAAGAAGAAATAAAATGAGAGTAAAAACAATAAAACAAACAGGGAGCTCAGATAAATCCAGGATATACTTTCCTTTAAAAGTGAGTTTTAAGAAGAGACTTTAAAGAAGACACTGACTCTGGTAGCCTAATTTCCTCTGGCAGGTCATTCCAGAGCCTCGGGGTCCTCATGGTAACAGCTCTGTCCCCTTTAGTTTTCAGCCTGGACTCAGGAAGAGACAGGAGACCCCTGCCCAAAGATCTCAAACTATGCAAAGGCTTATTAGGAGTTAAAAGATCAAAAATATAATCTGGAGCCAGGTCATGGAGAGCCTTAAAAGTAATTGATAAGAACTTTAAATCAATCCTAAAACGGACAGGGAGCCAATGTAAAGAGGCTAAAACACGTGTGATGCGATCATACCTCTAGGTTCTGGAGGTCTAGGCACAGACTGTATATAAGAAGTGGACGTAGTCATCGTGACGTCACCCGTTGGTTTGTGGACTGCCATTTTGAAGCTTCCAGTTTGGCCGACAGGGCGCCACCATGTTGAGTTTTTGCAACCAGTGCCACCGTGACCATATTTGGACAAGATGGTTGAGCTAACAGCCGTTTGCGGAGCTAGCTAGCTTGCTTAGCTAGGTGCATCTGTAATTCATGTTAACTGTCGTTTTAACAGGGCTGACAATTTTGTCTAGCGAACAACAGTCTTTAAACTAAATGTACTCACCAGAGAAAGTGAACAGCCTGGTTAAATTTACGTATTGCCGTGAGTACGAGTCAATCTAGCCTGATTGACAGGTCGCCATGTTAACGACTTGTCAATCATAGATGAGACATACTCTGCTTTATGCTCTATGTTAAAATAAATGGGACCATTATTTACTAAATGAACATCATTTTGTATTGAAGAAGGCATGGAACTAGCGACTGAGACCATAAACTCATTAGGAAAGTGTTTACTGAGGTAGTTATTCAGGTGAGAAGTAGGGTAATTTTGCCATTATTTCTAATGGAACCGTACTTCTTTTTGCAACCTGAAGTCGCCCCCTGCTGGCTTCTGCATTTGCATCATATTGCTGACTGGAAACTTCCCGCTTGGTTAAGAGCCTAGTAGCTGATTTCTGTACAGTCTGTCGTTTCAAGGTTTTTTGATTAAGACTAGAGAAGAGGCTGTTGTAGTAATCACGGTGTGAGGAAATACACACAGAACAGTTTCTGCATCTCTAAAATTTAAAATAGATCTTACTTTAGCAATATTTCTGAGGTGACAAACATGACTGGACAAGCTCAGTAATGTGTTACTCAAAACATCAATTTCTATCAAATAAGACACCAAGATTTCTTGCAACAGGCTTGATATATTGTGACAGGTAGCCAGTAGATGGCAGTATTTGTTTTGTGATATGTTGGGGTTTAAAAACAAGTGTTGTGTTTGAATTTAGCTGAAGAACATTTTTTGACATCCAATTTTTTTAAGCCAGGCAGTCCTGTAGAGAACTCTATATACTGAGGTCAGTGGGCTCCACAGGGAAGTACAACCGTTCGTCATCTGCATAACCATGGACAGAAATATTATGTTTACGGATCACATCACCCAAAAAGCATGCAGAGGGAGCAACAAAATTGGTCCAAGAATTGACCCTTGAGGCACATCATGGCGCAAATAACAAATTAAGTCAACAGATTTATCAGCAATACAAGCAGCATTTAGAAGACTGCAAAGACATGCAGCAAGTTGAGAAACACATTCACCAAAAATGGCTACTTGGGTACTTACATGTTTGAAGTTGCACTGGAAATATGGAAAATACAACCAAATACAGAGATGTACTATAAATACAGAAAAAAAACACAAGTAAATATACAGAAAACATGAATGCAGATAATACTACAAACACATCAATGAGATGGAACTAAAAAACTGATAAATATGCCTGAACGAGCAAATAATTGCCTCGATTTGTGGCGCATGGAAGCCAACAACCCATCAGTAGAGTTGGAAAATGAGTCAATGACAAATTGGGTGGTGGTAGAAAGGCTAACGCTAGGTGTATAGCAATTAGCTACAATAATATCTGAGATCATGCCATCATATTTGGTTGTGCTTGTGTTTTTTGTATTTGCACGTGTCAATATGCGGTGCAGTGAGGTCTGAGGGCCACCGTAGAAACAAAAGTATGATGTCAGTGTTTCCCATTAATTAACGAGACCATGGGGGCCTGTAATCTCATAATATATTACAGACCTCTAACGTTGTGTTTTGTGAGCACTGTTCCACGCTTGTGTAAGCTCGCACGCTCAGACACTTTGGCCTCCGACTCAAGACAACAACTTTTCTTACCGGCCTGTTTCTGTCACTAGTTTGTAAGAAGGCGATTAAGCTAGCTGCGCCTACATTTGGAGTGCACACGTATTAAAGCCTTCATGGTCATGACCAGTGTGAGCTGGCAGGCAGGTTAGCAACTTTATCCTGACAGTTTCGCTCTTTACAGAGACAAGTGTTGCAGTATGAGAGTCCTACCTGCAGAGAGACTGTGAAGTTTTCATTTTACGCGATACGAGAACCAAATACAACATTATTTATCAAGTTCAGATTGTAGTTGGACTTAATGAATTTAGCGTGAGGATACACACAATGCCCGGTTTTCAAAATAAGGTGTCTATACAGCGTGGAAATAAGATTAATTGGATTATATTCACAGAAAGTATAAAACATGTGTCCAATAAAAGTAAAAAAAACAACAATAAAATGTTAGGGAAATTACTTATTCAAAATCAAATTAGCTTTATTGGCATATTCTTTGATTCAGGGTTTTTGGGAAACATTAAATAAATTTGTTGACTTTTGTTGCTGTGTCATCACCATTTATAGCTATACAATGGGTTTATGATCAAATACTTTATTAGAGCACAACATTGTTTACAAGCGTACCAAGTTCTTCATAGATAGCCTCTTAATTTAGCACCAAATTAATGCAACTTTAAAATGTACAAAACTTTCTTACAGGGGGTATGCCCCCGGATCCCCCAGTGAGAGGGTTCAAGGCCCACCCACCATAGTCTCTTAAAATCCTGTGGGAAACACTGGATGTGTTTGTGTTTTATAGTGTCTGACACTCAAATCATAGCAACAGTAACTGCATTGCTGTTAAACACTAGTTATGTGTATTTACCAGGTATTTGTTTAGTTTCCCTCAACCGTATTAGGTCCACATGGAAATGGGCAAAGTCCATTAAACAGAGATCTTGTAGTGAATCATTCTTACTGTAGCAAACATTAGGCTGTAACGGTACATGGACACGTTATACATTACATCTGTTGTTTGTTGACTGTCATCCTGTTGTCTTGTGCTGTCCCTTTTCATTGTTTATCGTCCTTTATCAGGAAACTGTAATATGAAACACCAAGTTTCATATTTGTTCAGCAGCACTGTACATATTTTATGACACTTTATTCTTGAAAATGAGTGCTCTAGCACTTTGTGGGTGCTCAGATGAAAGAAAAACATAGATGGTTATGTCTGATTGGAATGAGAGAATCATACTGTGTTAAATAAGACACATTTACCTTATAACAGCAAAATGCTGCAGTAGCACAGTTGAAAAGAATAAAGTAAGGAAAGAAGAATAAATATGTGCTGCTGTGATAAATTTGAAGGTCTCTCCGCGCATAAACGCATTTCTTCTAGTTTTCTTGTCTTGCCTCTATGTCTCGCTGTCTTGGGAAATCATGCCAAACATGACTTTGTTTTTCACCTGTTTGTGCTTAAATGGGACTTGGGAATGCAGAGCGGCTCCCAGCACTTCTGTTTGCTCTCACTTTGTGCCGGAAAACGAACAGAAAAAATATAAAATGATTTCAGACTGAAGAAGGGCTCAGAAGATGTGGACAGCATGGGCTGTCTACTCTACAGAGAAAACTAGAGGCATTTTATAAAACTGAAATAATGTTTTGTTACCTCTGGTCTTTTGCAAGCTGCCTTTAGAATTTGGCTTTACATATTTCTCTGTACAACAGTATCGTAAAATTTGTACTGACTGAAACAAACATGTATGTGTCTGACTGTCTTAAGAGAGCTTAAAGATTGGTCAGACCACCCGTCTGTCCTGCTTAAAATCAACAGCTTCCATTGATATCCATGCATGTGAAATGAAGCTTGCATTACAATGAGGGGTTCTGTGTCTGAGCTCGCAAACATACAGTGAAACGAAGCGTGCAATCAAGTGATTCAAATCACTTTCGGCAACATTTATTTTTATTGGCTGCTATGAAAATGTCTGATAATTGAATATCCCGTTTTCCAGTGCGCCGTTAACAGGACCAGGTCACGTGAGCCAATGTCAGTGAGTAAATGAAGCCTAAGGGGGCCGGCATAATTGGGTAATGTAGTTAATAACATCTGAAGGGTGATGAATAGTCAGAACTCTTTCTTGCTGGGTTCTCAGACAACAAATTAGTTCCATTAAAGGTTGCAGTTAAAGGAACTCTAAAGGAAACTGATCACTTTAATTCACTTAAATTATCTGGATTGAGTTATTTTGTTCCTGGTGTTAGGCCTGCGGTACGTATTAATGTTTTTATCATTATTTATATGCTTATTTATATTTACTTTTTGCATCTATTGTCAGCACCGCCAATTTTGGCTAGGGGTTTCTTGTAATTTTCGTCAGGAAAAGAAAAAAGGCAAGCATAGCCTTTTTAATTAAATCAACATCTAGGACCTTTTTCTTATTGCCAATTAACTCTGTTCAGCAACATGAAAGGCTTTTTTCATTTGGAAGAGGCTCGAGACAGTGAGATGATGGACAGCCCCAATTGCTACTTTTAGAATCATTTGCCGAGTTTGATCAGCACTACCATTATATGTCTCTTTGAAATGAAAGGAATGGAAATCTTTTTTTATAGGAAACTAGAGCCGTGACAGGTATATGATCTATTCTGTGTACGATGGTTTCACATTAAATTTGCACATGCTAAGCTTTGTTGTGAAATCAGAAGTGGTGTTGCGGATGATTTAAGGTAATTGGGTGCAATGATTAAAAGCATACCATTCTGTTAGATCTCAACAGGAAAAGAGCACATTCCTGCAGTTCTCACTCTCTGCTCGTGACTTGTCTATGAGGACAGTCACCCTCAGGAATGGGATGCTGTATTTCTCTAGCACCATCTCGGAGTGGCAGAACACAAAGGGATGACACAGATTATTGTAGATTTATGGGAGTGATAAATACACCCTCTTTTATGCCCCTCAAAACAGCTTTTCATCAGCTCCTCAGCACTGTGTCCATGTGATTGATGACAGAACTGTTCATTCCTCTTGTCCACTCCTCAAGCTGTTTATGCTCTGTTTCCCATCCCAGATGCAGATCTACCTTTACAATTCAGATGACTTTGACAGCCTCAGCGCTGCCATCAAGGAAAGACGCATCATTGCTGCCATGGCCGTCTTCTTTGAGGTAAAGTATCTGAAGGTCAAGATAAATGTAATTGAAGAAAACCAAGACAACACGGGTGCACTTAGACACACACACAGACATTTTTATCCATGCCGGCAGCTGGCTCTCAGGGAGGACAAGGTTGGTCTGTCAGTCCACTACTTTGGTCCAGACTGAAATAACCCAACAACTATTGGATGGATTACGCTGACATTTGGTACATTCAAGTCCCCCCTCAGGATGAATTGTAATCACTTTGTTGAGCCCCTTTTCATGTAGCTTTTTTTCTATCTGTTCAATTCTTTGGTTTATGACCACAAACCTGCAAAATGAGATTCCCATCAGCCTCAGCTATACTTGCTAATGTTAGCATGCTCAGCTATATACTAGCAAATGTTAGCATGCTGTCATGCTAAATTAAGATAGTAAACATGATAAACATCATACCTTCTTAACATTAACACATTAGCATTGTCATTGTGAGCATGCAAGTGTGAGCAAGTCCATGCACAGCGGCGCCTCACAGAGCTGCTAGCATGCAGACTTTTGGAGATGCATCCTTCATAACCATTTAGTCTTCTCAGAAGAGTTATACTGCTCTTGAGGAAACCCACCCTTATAATGGCTCTTCATTTAGTTGTTGGTAGTATTGCATAAGTTTATAAAATGACTTCATGGACAGGACATGTACGTAGTGATTACCACCTACTGTAAGAAATAGTGTATACAAGGAGATGAATGAATTCAAATAAGAGAAAGAATGGATAAAGAAAAATTGACAAATTATTAGCAGAAAATATGTAAATTATACTAAGAAAATAACAATAAGAGTCAAACAGGATGGAAAAAAACAGCAGTGAGGCAATCATGACTTAAGGGGGACAGATGGAATTGTATTAGTCCAATTATGAAAAGGATGAAGATGTGAATTACTTTTTGAGGTTCAGAAAATGATAGATATGTATTGGAAATGATCTTTGGCACTGTTGTTGTGATAGGAGAGCAGCTGATTATTTTTCTGTTCTGTGGCACATTGCAGATTGCTTACTGAGATACTACAAATTGTCCCCTGCAGGTCTGCGCACATAAGCTCTTAATAGACAAGAATGGTCCTAATTTCTGTTAACTGTAAAAACACCTCAGAGATTTATGAAGCATAAAAAAAGCTTGCACCAGCAGCACTGACGACTTCGGGGATCCCTCTCCATGTTACGCTCCTAATTTCTATTAGCAGGATCTTCGTGATTGGTGGCAGATGATCAATGCGGGCCAACATTGAGCTTAATAGTATATAGGCAAGGGTCAGCTCTCGGGAAGAGGGAGGCTGGAATGGGGACACAGGTGTTTCTAATGTAGGTCTACTCTCAGACAGTGATAAAACCGTGTGTGTACCAGAACCTAAATGCCTCCGCTGGGTCCTGACAGCCCTATTGCTTACTGCAATTAGCACCACCATACACAATCCGCTGAACAGCAGTTTACAGTGTGAGGTTTTTTAAGCGGGCACACACACATTGGCTCAGATTTACTATTTCTAATCAATGAGGGGAGTTCTTCATGTGCTCCCCAAAGACCTATTAATGGCCTCTAAGGTGTGCATATTATCCACATTCAGCATTCAGTTACACACAATTATTCTCCTCTGACTGACCCGAATTAATGTTGAGCAAGAAAAGATTGTTCCCCGTGTCCCAGCGCTGTTTTGTCCAGTCTTGTCACTTAACTAGGACATTGGGAATATCGTAGAATGTGGGGCTGAACAAAATAATTTACAATATTTTTCAGTCATTGCAAAGAATTAACGGTGGGCCTAATAGATAAAGAGGGAATCAACTGTCCTCTGGAGACAGTAGAGCTAACAGCCAAATGGCCTCAGAGAGTGGCTGGATAGCATCAGCTACAGGAGCATAAAAAGCTCATAAAATTATCAGAGTCCAATGTTTATTTGTGGTCTTTTACATGGGAACCAAATCTAAAAACTATCAGTTGATTTTGTAATCACAATTTTTCAAATAAACATGCTAATCTAAGTATTTGGTAGAATAACTGCTATTTTTTGAGTTTGCATAATTAGTTGGGACAAAAAAGTCATAATACAATACAGTCATCTAGCACAACACCAGAAACAAAAGTCTTGCCTACTGTGTAGTCAGCCTACAAAATCTCACCAAAAATGGAACATCACAAACTCCACAATAGTAACAGATGGTACTTGATGCTGCTAGATTAAATTGTATTGTAGAGATGCTGCCCTTATTGTGTCCACCCCTTGCATTTTGTTCATATTGATCGTCTTTAGTTATTATGTTAGATTATTATTCTAGTTTTATTATTCTGGTTTTGTAATCCCTTTTGTGATCCTTTGACTCTGGCCATTTCCTACAGCTGGGCCAAAAAGACAATCCAGCTGTGGACCCTATCATCCAGGGATTGAAAGGAGTAGTGCATCATGGTAAGTAATAGGGATGTAACCCCCACTTCCAAACTCTGCTTTATATAGAACAATCTTATGTACTGTATGTGGTGAATGCATTTAAATATGTCAATAAATATAACAACATATAATAGTTATTCTTTGTTTCTCTGTTTGTTTTTTGTTTGTTTATTGATTTATTGTCCACTGATATTGTTTTACCAAAATCCCCTCCACATGAAACAATACTGACTGAATTAAGTTCATGTGGGATATTCAAAAAGCAATTATCCCTTACAAAATCACTTTGGCATTGCTGTTGTTGATGTTTTGGTTGATCCTAGGAGTAAATTCCTTGTGACAGTGCAGACATTGTGCTCCTCCCTACCTCCATAGAACACAGATTGATGCTCGAGCTGCGCAAACATTTGGCTTCTTCTTCTTATTTTTCTTTTTTTTTAGATCCCAAATTAGAGTCTAAACACAAGATATGAGCATAGTTTAACTTCAAAAGGAGGCAACATTTGCAAGATACCGCCTCTCCCTTGCTAGTGTAGCGCCACAGTAGGGAGACCTCCCAAGGAGCTTCACTCATAGAGGAAGAACTATTAATTACATCCGAGCCTCAATTAGACAACACTGACTCAGACATACATGTATAGGCTCTTGTGGGCCGTGGCTCCTGCAAAGGCTCATATTCACATATAAACTGTTCATGTCTTGTTTTGTATGCCGAGGCACAATTATTCATTGCATATCGTCTTAAATGAATGCTGCTTTGCTGGTTCATCTGCATGCATGACTTATGCAGACCATAAGCAGATGCTTTAGCTTGACTGTGTAATCCTTTACTGCATCTGGGGACACAGCCGCTCTGTTTACACGGACACGTATGACTTGTTTTACAACATGCCGCTGACAGTCTTTATGTGAGCATAAGCATACACTGACAAGGACATCTAAATGGATGAGGATCTATAGAAGCATGGAGTAATTACTCTGTACCCATGCTGGTTCCACAAGACCCAGTGCTGGGCTTCATTGAGTCGTTTCTAATTATAATTTCACTCCCTGTTCTTTCTGGAGATGGATGTTTGATATTGTGCAATGTGTGCTGGTGAGGTTGTGGCCTGTTGTGTTGAGCATTGGGAGAGAAAAAGAAAAAAAAACATTTTCAACTTTCTAAATAAGCAGGAAAAGAGCTGAAAAAACAAGTAAGGGGAAAAAGATCACTTACAGACCCATAGAGATTCTTAAAAATACATGTGAATTGGCCTCTGAATCAGAAAATGGGTCACTTTGTTCATTGAAATCTCTATGCTTTTTTCAATTTCATTGAAGTAATTGCAATAAAGAAAGTAGCCTTTTTTTCTGATTGGTCTGTTTTCAGCTTGGAGGCCATTTCACTTGTGATTTTCATTTCACAAAGGTATTTACGCTCCACTTTTCTTTCCTTATATAATTTTGATAAAGGCGTGGTGCCAAAAAAACGCTTGTTATACTAGATTATTTTCTGAATCTCCACCAGTCTCCAAATGTGCCTGAGCTGCGTGCTGTGTAGCTACGCAGATGTTCGTGCACAGTATCTCTCATCTCACAGCTGAAAGAGAGCTTGATGTGGGTGTGGTGGTTTTTTGGACTCTCTTCCTGCTGGCTGCTAAATGCTCCTCGCCTCCTCCCTCGCCAGGGTGGTTGGTTTTCCACTAGCTCGTTATCCCACAGTCATCCATCCATCAGCATCTTGGCGGCCCATGAGCGATAGGGCACGTACGCTGTCTGAAGACAGGAGAAGAAACGCTGTGAATACTGAATTTGACTCTGAGTACAGATGAGGCATGGGGGCGAGGCATCCATTGCCTCAGTAGAATCAGTCCTATCACCCCAAACCTTCTTTTAGATAAGGTCATGAGCTGTGCGAGATTGGATTTGACATAAATTCAGTTTTATTTGGGTTTTTCGTTTCATAATTCAAGGAATCGAGAAGCCCACTTGCATAGCCCACACAGGGTATTTGCAAGAGATAAAAGGATCTTCCTCTGGATCACAAACATTTCCTGCTTGTTTTCTTTTTTCCTGTTTTTTTACACAGCATTGCCTTGTTCTGATCACGGAGGATAGAGCAGATGTAATCATTTGGATCTGTCTTAATCCCCATGGCCCATGCCACAGTTGTTACACTGAGCAGAGCCGGCTCCCACCTAGCCACAGATCAGCTGTCAGAGCAGGCCATTTTATCTGACTCCTCTCCCTTTGCTCCTCTCTCAGCCCATCTGAGCACAAAGATCTGGCCCGAGTGATAACAACTGGTGAGGCTTTTAACTGCAGTCACCATCATTGCACCAGTGGAGGTTCAGCAAAAGCAGTTAAAATGCCACAGCGCAAGTGAAATGAAACAACCTTGTAAATGTTGGCGTAAATGTAACTCAAGATATGCAGGGTCGTTAGCAAAGCGAGAGTGAAAGATATGACATTTTCTGTACCCGTACAGCAAACTGTGCTCTTCATTTTTGTGTACTGACAAGTATTGATCCCATTCTCTACCCAGAAAAGGAAACCCACCTCAGGTCGTTTATCCTGAGGGATCTGCTGCCATCGTCAGTGGACAGTTATTACCGATACACCGGCTCTTTGACCACGCCGCCCTGCAGCAAGGTAGTGGAGTGGATCATCTTCTCCAGGCCCGTGTATTTGTCCCACTCACAGGTGCGTTTAGTCCACACACATACACAGACACACACACACACACCCAGGCTACTACATTCTCAAGTCACAGTCTGATCCTATTTGCATACACACAGTGGATCACTTGCTGTCCCACAGTGTCGACACATAAGCCATTTTTCCTCTTATCTATCTCTCTTCCCTTTCTCCTCATTCCTCCCCAACTCCTCTACATGTGAAACCATAACTGCCTACATAGTGGGTGATTAAGCAGGAAGGGGAAGCTAATTACTGGCATTTGAAAGATCGCGGGAGAGGGCTCTTATATCATGCTGTTGGTCTGAGAGAGCGACTATAGGGTCTTAAATAGAATACTGCTGCACATGGAGGCTGGTTATCATACTGTTAAAGTTGTTTAAGTGCAGACATGTTCATCATTAATTTAAACGTTCATTGATCTAAAATATTGCAGTAAAGGTTTAATGAATATGTGTAATGGAAAATGTTGCATTTTACGGCACTCCTATGTGCTTTACAACGGCTTACCTGCAACTGTTTATGCCGTTTGTGATTTTGAGAGATAATGTATGCCAAATCATGCCCCGAGCTTTTTGCTGATCCCATACAGAGTCCTTTGCTGCATCTTTTATACATACAGTTCTTGGGTTACCCAGCTGCATATCCTCTAGAGCGTTGTATGCTGTAGAAATTTGCAAGGCTCAGTGGAATTTCTATCAACTTGCAGGAGGACAAATCTTTTGTTCAGAAATGACTTCTGCTGCAGGAATATTGACCACCGCTACAATGTTTGTGACGCTCACAGATAGTCTTTTATGAACCTGTAATTCATTTCTTCAAGCACGCATAGGACACATTGATTCCACAGTATCTGTAATGTGTAGTCATTACAGCACGCGGCAGGAGATCATTCGTAGCAATCAATGGCTACAAATTTGCCCCATTGAGAAGTTACAGCCCAGTAGGTAGCCAGGATGATGATTGAGGTCTGTGCCTGCTGGTGCCTGTGGTGTGAATGTTTCTTGCAAATACTGTGCTCCAGTTGTGAAGAGTCAGCTGCTGGCAAGTGCCTTCAAATGCAGTCCTGCATGATATATTATATTCAACACACACTCACACAGAGTAACAAAAGCACTTAAATTTACTTCAGTTTCTATTCTCTGTTTCTTTCCATCTAGCTGGAGGCCTTTTACTCCATCTTTACAACAGAGCAACAGGATCATGTGAAGTCTGTCGAGTACCTGTGGAACAACTTTCGGCCCCTGCAGGACCTGGACAATAGGAAGCTCTTTAAGTCGGCTGTAAAAGACGCATGGCAAAAAGACTTGACTGAGATCCTGGGAAGCCCTCATAGCCCTGAGGCTTCAAGAGGTAAACTTTTTTTCAGGTCTGAATCACATTCTCCCTGTCGTTTGCATTGTAGCACTACTGGTTTAATCTGAGCATGTCCTATAATTATAATCATGTAATTACAATCATTACTTAATATTTTATTAGTTATTGCAAACTGCTGCCTGAATTACTCAGCGTAGACAGAGACTGCTGTAAACTCAAGGTCTGATATTACAGTTAAGTGTGGATTAGTATTACATTATGCACACTGTGTGTAGGCCAGGGTTACGCCAGAGATCAGCAAAATCCCATCCCATCCAAAAGCAGCCCAACATCTTGCAATTTTTGCTAGTCTACAACCTTCAAAATATGTCCTAATTGACTTTAAGCCCCTAGCCCTTAGTTACTGTTGCTATGCATGTCAAATGTTCATTTCTTGCACAGCAATGTTAAAGATTGCAGCTTACGTTAGACCAGATAAACACATTTTCTTTTGTCCATTCCTTAAACTTTGTGTTTTTTGTTTTGGAAAGACTGAAAAGAAGAGACCTTTAAATTCCTAGAGTCACTCTTAATAGAGTCCAATACTCCTCGCTATATCGTGTGGAGTAAGTTTGATGGGCCGGCCATGCCGAACTATGATTGCACAAGGTGGTTAGCGTATGGGCAATCGGCAATTGACCCTCATGCTGAGGTGGCCAGACTGTTATAGCAAATAGTGTCTAATGATGCCTCCAAACTAATGTAGAATGTGTCAAAAACAACATGTTCTTTGTAATATGTATTATCACAGGACCTGTGAGTCCTAAAATATGCTACAAGTCATAATTGTATGGGGCTTGTATTACCAGGGGTCCTCATGGATCCTATATTTATTTATTTTTTTCACAAAGACTGCTCAGTTTTTCAGCACTATTTTCTTTCTGGTCTACAGTGAAAATTATTAATGAGATTTTTGATAGTATTTTTGATCCAAATTCAGGAAGCTCCCCTAGCTACTAAGAATTGAGTACCATTCATAGGGGCTATTAATAGGTAATAATAGGAATTTCAGGAGATTTTGGACAAAGCTTGTCCTGTCAGAATAGTGCATGTCATTCTCTCATTGTTACAACTCACTCTTATATCAAAGAACATATTAACACAAAGTGCAGACCTCATGCAGGGCTTGATTAGAGTATTTTTATTCGTCTTCGTCTTTCATGTGTGCATCTTGCAGTGCTTGCTTTAACAGAACAGTACAGGAACTATGGAGACTAATGAGAAAGGCTGCTGCGTCATAAAGTGGTGTTGTTGGTGTCTGGCGGGGAGAATTGATTGGGAATGCTTGTGATGAAGTTGGAGCACTCTAACAGGGCCGATCAGCAATCATCATTAATATGTGGCACAGCTAAAATAGACCCATACAAATTAAGTTGTGAAATTGCTTTTGTGGCATGTCAGTGGGCAGAATGAATGTGGACCAGTGTCTCCTTTTTTTTCCAGCTTCCTTTTTTCTCCCTTTTTTATCTTTGTGTCTCTTTCTCATTTCTATTTCACTGTGTTAAAATGTAAGAATCCATACTTAATGAGAGTTGCAGGAAGTATAAAGTGTCAGTCATCTCTTCAGGGGTGACATCTGTCAAGGGTGTGTGTGTGTGTGTGTTATCTGCACACAGTAAATGATGACTTTTGCTTATAAAATGTTGTGCGAGCCAAGGCCACACCTTGACTGACTGTTCCATCACTGTGACTTTTACAGCCACGAATGTTGTCTGGCCATTAGTGATGAAGAGCTAACCTTTCTGATGCAAAGTGCAGGTTGCAGATTAGTTTGTTTGGCCCAGATTTATTGTTAGTGTAGTAATAATGACAAGATACAGAGGGCAGTAATTATTGTGTTTGCTCTAATATTGTATATCTGCATACATGCAGATATACAATATTATATTATATTCTGTGCGAAAACAAGCTCCGGCACCCTGTGCATGCAAACCTTTTTCTCACATGGAGATGAGATTTAGTGTACCTCTATTTTGAATTTGGTTTGTTAATGTTGATATTGTCCATAAGGTTGCAACTAACTTTAATTTTTTTTTTCATTGTATTAAAAAATTGCATAATGTACAATTTTATTTTATATGTATATCAGGCATTGAACTACTAACCAATTCATTTTCTTTCAGTCAACTAATCGATTAATCAAAACAACAACATAATCTAATATTATAATGGTAGTCAGTGTGAAGACTGTGGTGGTACCTGTAGCAAGAGTCATGCATATAGACTGTATCAAAGAAATACGCAGTGTAGTGACCGTGTTGGTATTTAGCCAGATGACATGCAGAACTTAACTTTCCTTCAAAGTTCAGAAAATACCAATTATTTATGTTAAAGTTGGCTATATTTCTTTCTTTGTGTTTTCAGTGAATGTCGGTCATCTACACGCAGCCTCTTATTGACGTATTGTACAGCCTTGAGAGGAGAAAGGCAGTCGAACTGCTGTTTGTTGACAACAGTCAATTCATCCGCTTTATGGTAGAAGCTGCCAGGAGAAAGATTCATGGTTTACTCTGAGTGGTATTGCAGACTGAGGTGAAACCTATATCAGGCTTATTTGGGGGGTCAATACATCAATAGCATGTTAGTCAATAACATGTTAAGCAATATAGCCAGTGATGAGACATTAGGGAGTATTCTCTCTCTTAGGGAATATTTTGTTTTTCAATTAACCTAACCTGGAACACTAAATCATTTTGCTGCCAATCTGCCTTTATATTTAAGGATTTGGGCCTTAGATCAATTACATTTGACGTCATGTTTGCTCAGTGCACCACATGTAAGAAAAATTGCCCCAAAATTGATGAAATAGCATGAATTAGCAAAAATACAAGTAAGAATCCCAACTCTTATTTTATTGCAAGGTGCACTAGAGGTGTTGATAAGACATGTATCTTGTTGATCTTCACCCGCTGTTGATTTTAGTAGTACTACTGTGCATTTCTAGCCAGCATTGGTGATCAAAAGGATGATGACTGTCATGATGGTAATGATGCAGGCAGTAAAATCACGATGATGTCTTCAGCTGTTATTAAACGGCTGTTGTTGAGCTACTGAAGTTGACAAAGAACATCTGACGGGTTATAATGCATTTCGCACCTGTCACACCTCATCAACACCCCAGCATATTCTCGGTATTGTTTTTTTTTTCTCCCCCTTTTCCCCTCTGACTGATTTCCTCTCACCCTGTCTCCCTTTCACATATCATGGTGCATAATTTGCACCACAGCTTCACTGTGTAAATGGAAAAAACTGTGGTGACTATTTCAATTTGACAGAAACCCTCTGTGCATATAATCAGTCTACACTGGTTCCTGATTGCTGTTGCCCTCATGTGCTGAGAAGCATGTCCAGCTTGTCCCTTACTCATACTGACAGATTCATGTGGAAATATCCATGCTGCAGCCTACACTGCCACCTTGAGGCAGACCTACAGGGTTTTGTTTCATCCTCCTCCTCATACATCCTGTTTAATGCTGCACAGACAGGAACTTGCAAATTACGTATGGGCAGGAAGTTGCAGTATTAATTGTTCACCACACATTTATCACTACACCCAGCCTGTATTCTTCATGGAATCACCTGCAGTGTTGTGGCATGAAAAAGACACAAGTGTCCGGATTGACAATGTACACTGACACCTCGAGGTTATGCCTGACTCCAGTCCACCCACCGGGAGTGTTTTTGTTATTGAGTTACTGTATTATCTTGCACCTTTGAGGTTTCTCAAGCGGAAATGGCTTTCAGTCAACTCAGCAGCAGACAGTAATAATAGGCTTGTTAAAAGGCAGCCTGCATTCTGCCCATACACATAAATGGACACAAATACATGTGGTCAAGCAGTCCTCCCAGCCATAGCCTTTCATGTTCACCCAGCTACATTCAGATGGTGTGACACAATTTTATTTTATTTTCCTTAGCGTGAAAAGCAAAATAACTACTGCTTCTTTATCTTACTCCACTTTTCTTGCTGCTCTTTCAGTGTGCAGCAGTGCCCCAGTGAGCATGAAGATCTGGCCGCTGAACCAGACTGCATTGATGGTGAGCTGGGAACGCCCTCTGACCGTCTACCACCCGCCAATCACCAGCTACATGGTCTCCTACAGCTGGGTGAAACGTGATGTGGCTGATGAAAAGACCTTCGCTAAGACTGGGGACCAAAGCATGGTGAGCGTCATTATCACAACTGCTCACACCAGACCAAAGCAGTTTGCCAGAACCGCCTACATTTTTGTCTAAATGTCTTTCTATTTTTCAAGATGGATGTGTTTTGAACAGCTCTGATTGGTTTGCAGAGCCTGAGATGTCTCTGGCAGGATCAGAGGGTGACTGCATCAGTGACAGTGTGTACAGGAGGTGACAGGTTTTGATGAACGATGTTGGTTGATATGAGGGCCCAGACACTCACCTGTCTGAGACACGTAGGACTGTCACACACACTGACAAGTCTAACAGATATATATATATGTGATGTGTTGACAAATGCAAGCATTTTCCATCATCTTCTATTTTCCTTTTTTTTTACTCTATGATGCAGGTCACTATATTCAGACTCATGCAGCAAAACGTAATTCAGATAAAAGCATTATAAACCAACATATGGTTTATAAAATGCTTTTTTTAACAATTTGAAAAAATCCAACCTGTTTGTATCATTTGAATTTTATAGATTCCAGTTCTCAATGATTATTCACAGTTTCAATTCCAATATGGTTAAAAAAAAAACAGGTCAAATGTTTAGATGGCAAAACTAGCTTTACTCTTAAGTGTTTACTTTGACCTTTATTGTTTCATCAAAATAATTACATCCACAGTCTTTTGAACTGAACATTCACAAAATAAATACATACAATAAAAATGTATGATCCACAGGCAGTACATACATTTTCTTGTGGATGCTGTGGTATTTGACACTGCCCTTTTTTCTCTTTACTCATCTTCCTCTTTGCCAAAGAGAACGGTGTGTCGCAGCTTAGTATCCGTGAGACATCAAACACTGAACACTCTTTCAGGGTGACGGCATGCTGCCTTACATTTTTGGTCAGATTTGATGTGCAGCCTGACTTACAGCTAATTAGCTTTCCGCATGCATTGCACTTTGCTTTGTCATTTGCCATTTCAAAGCCTGATAGTCACGTCCTTGCAGATATCTTGCCTTTTTTTTGCAGTGCTAAGGGTTATCATGTTTAGGAACCGATAAGCAGAACCGAAATTAAAACATTTTTAACAGGTACCCGGTTCTTGGCTTTTTGGATGTGGTTGTTATTTGGAACTGGCTTTCGGTTCCCAACTGTCTGTTTTCAGTTAGTGGAGGCAGCTCTTTGAACACAAACTGTCTTCTTTGAGTAACCAATGCAGGCAACTGTGCAAATGTAGTCCTTTAGATCTCAGTGAAGTTTTTGACACCAGTGATCATACAGTTCTGCTTGTGTGCTTTAAGCATTAAGTTACCACTTCAGTTCTCACTGTCTCTCCAACAGAACACTCACTGTCTCTACAGAAATATATCCTCCTCCTGCAGGAGGTTACACCTACAGGGCTCTTCTCCTTCACGCTATATATTCTTTTCCCTGGTAAAAAAAATCCTTCCAGTTGTGGGATCCCAACACCCAGATGTGCATCTCTTTAAAGCCCACTGGCCCCCAGCTGCCTTTACAGTCTGCGTGACGGCCTCTTTAGATATAACAGTAGAGGGGGCCAGTGGGCTTTAAAGAGATGCACAGTTCAGGGGCAAAACAGTCACCCACCAGTTCAGAGACCTAGGATCAGTTGGTGGCCGTTCTACCTCCAGCTTGGCCATACGTTCCAGTAAACACAGTTGTCATTGTCGTGAGTGGGAAGCTGGTGAGGGATCATGCATTGTTGCTGCACCAGCAATTTCTACTGGTTGATTTGAGCAACTGCACAGAGGGAGTGGGATCCGAGGAGAATGGTGTAAACCTTTGCTCATCTCCTCCACCCAAGAATGTGTTTTGCGTACGGATGTATGTGCAGAGTTTTTTTTAATTCATATATTCATATTCTTCAAGAAGATTTTGTGACATTGTAACCAGTTTTGGCGGGCTTCTCCAGGGCACAAACACTGAGAGTGGGCCTTTTGAAAGAAACAATACTCACTCATTCTGAGAGAGAGAGAGAGAGAGAGAGAGAGAGAGAGAAGGAGGAGGAGGAGGAGGAGGAGGAGATGTAATTTTAAGAATTGTTTACCTAGGTAGTTCAACTGTTTTGTGGAAAAAAACATATCAGATGCAAATTATTTTTCCATGCAGTTTATCTTTGTGTCTTAAAACCTGCCTGGAGGGGAATCTTTAACTTACAAACGAGTTACTGAAGCTTAGAGACAATGGACAAGCAAGTTGAAATATGCAATCAGGCTTCCTGCAGTCAGGAACTGCCTCACAAATTAAATAAACTAAAGCTGTCCTCAGCTGAAGATAAATGAGCATCTATTTCCTCTCCTTTAGATTACTGTAGCTCATTTAACTCCCGCGCCCCTCAGAAGTCCATGTCTCTCTGGCAGCTTGTTCAGAAAGCTGCCACAACAGTTCTGTCTGATATTAAACATAGAAACCATCTCACCTCTATTTCAGTCTCTCTGTGCTGGTTACCAGCTGCCTTCAGCATCATCCAGCTACATTTACTGACCTTTTAACTTCCAATCAGCCAAACTGCTCTCTGAGGTCCTCTGGCTGAGCCGTCATATGTCTACAGTCTAGTCCTCATTTTTTTTTGTATTCTCTGGTCTTGACACGAGACACAAGAGGGTAGAGCATTCTCTATATGCTGTGGTATAACTTGATTGAAAAGCTTAGATGTCAAATATGAAGTAGAGTCATTTCTTAAAATCTATATTTGAACTTTGTTGCCTTTCAAGCTGAACGACGAAGTGGACTGGTGAGACTTGTTTGTGGGGAGACTTGCTGTCTAAACAAATATTAGACTGACTGTTTTACAAACAATGGATTAATATGAATTAACGCTTTGTTTTTGTTTTCATGTGATATCTCTGTTCTGTTAAGATTAGTCATCTACTGCAAATGGCTGACTGTGTCAGTGAGCTGCTCTGTGCACTCCATTAATGCAGTCGATCAGTCGCTTTTGCTGACAGTATTCTCTGCACCTCTCTGTCTGCTCTCAGCCGGTCTTATTTTGCCCACTTCATTTCCATTTCAATTTTCACTTTCTATCTCAGGACACCTTTATCTGAATTATTTTAGAGAAATACTAGCTCTCCAGCACCAGAGGCAAACACCCATCCGTTCAGAAGGCCATTTTAATATAAGTAAAGCCATCTGCAAGCTGCACAACACAATTAACTGAGCCCAGACACAAGGTTTTAAATGGCATAGAACTTGTGAGTCATAGACTGTTGATAGAACAGCGCCTTAGCATAGAATGTTTTCATTTTAGGCAACATGAATGAACAGCATTTACAGTTTTAAATGTATTTTGAGCTACATATTGAAGCATTACTTAAAATGCTTTTGCATGTTGTTCTCAGTGTGTCCGTATGTGCATTTTTTTTTTCTCTTGCAGAAAGCAGTCATCACTAATGTGTCCCCTGATGTCCTGTACCTGTTCAGAGTGCAGGCAGTATGTCAGCATGACCTGCGCAGTGATTTCAGTCAAACACTGCTGTTCAGAGGTACCGGGTCAAAACCCTCCAGCCTATGAGTCACTATGTATTTTTAAAGAACAGTTTCCTGGCATGTCAGACACATGAAATGGATTTTTAAATGCTTGCTTGCTCTTTACTTTTCAGCGAATACAACAAGAATATTTGAAGGGTCCCGTATAGTGAAGACTGGGATGGTGAGTTGACCAGAAGATGGCAGTGCACATTTCTTTTTGTGTGTTAGTGCCATTCACGTGGTTCTGTTGGATAAGCACTTTTTCTCTGACTGTCTCCCTCAGCCGACAATATCTCCAGCGTCCTCGGCCGACATGGCTCCAATCAGCTCGGGTTCCTCCACTTGGACATCCTCTGGCATCCACTTCTCCATTGTCTCCATGGCAACAGGCATGGGCCCCTCCTCCAGTGGCAACCAGGCCACAGTGGCATCAGTGGTGACGAGCACCTTGCTGGCAGGCTTGGGTGTAGGCGGAGGGGTCATCTCTTCTTTGCCCAGCTCTATTTGGCCCACGCAGGCACCCCAAGCCACGCGGAACCCCACCCGTCCATCCGTCCCGCCTGCGAAGTCCAGCACGGAGCAGGGAGCGCCCCAGGGCTCCGACGCAGACGCCCCGTCTGAGGAGGGCCAGGCTGCACGTGACGGCGAGGAGGACGAGGAGGAGGAGGGGGAAAGAGAAGGAGAGCAGGAGGAGGGAGAGGAAGAGAAGAAGAGAAAGAGCAAGACTGCACCTGATAATGAGGAAAAGATAGCGAACGGCACTGTGGCCAAAGAGCCTTTAATCCCCACCCCCGCATCCACAGCCAAAGAGAAAGGAGATGGAAGGCCTACAGACAAAGGCAGCACAGTACCTGCGAGCACTGGTGATGACCAGTTGGTCAACGTGCAGAAACCCACAGATGTAAATGCAGTGGCCACTCAAGAGCCTCGTAATGACAGCGCAGAGATGCAGATTCCCGAGAGCTCCACGCTGTCTCCAAAGATTAGTAGTGATGGAAAGAGTCTCTGGCCTTTCTCTGTCCACACCGGTGAGCAGAACACTCTATTCCGCACAGATATGACACAATATTGTTTTGTGTCTCTCAACATCCTTCCCAAGCAGAAACATCCCTTTTGAATTCTCAGTCTCAGCTTGTTCTTTTGTTGCCCGCTATCATACAAGGCAAGACTTCTCTCCGAAGCAGAATTCTGTAACAGTTATAGAGCCCAATTTAGCATAACAAATAACTTGATTTAAGAGTGTAACAGCACTGGTTATCATCTCAGTCAAAGACAAAGCTCCAGGCTTTTGTGTCACTACAACACAGAGGCCTGGAGGCAGAAGTAAGCCGTCTGCCAGAGGGGTTCTGCCTGGAGGAATTCCTTTGAGTTTACTTGAAGGGAGAGCGTTTTTGAAGATTTGTTTCATTTTTTTTGTGGGCCATATTTTTTACTTTCACAATGTTAGAAATAGAATAAGTGTCTTGAACAGTGATTGAAAGCTACCAGGCAGTTTTCATGCAATACGTTTGGCCCAACCAAAGCTGGTTTGGAATTCTGTTTTGTGAACAGAACAGAATAAATTGATGAAAGATTTTTCATTAGATTCGTGTGAAATGGTGAAGGTTTAATGCCCCTCTGTAGAAGTGGAAAATTTCTGACTTTGGCGACTCCTAGTGGTAGCATCAAAAGACAGCACCGGATGCTAATACACCCGTCTTGGATCTGACCTTGAGGCACAGAATAAAAGGTTGAAAGCCACACAGAGTGCACCAATTTTCTCCAAGATTGTCTCATTTTATCCACAAACACTTTGGCCATCAGAGTCATTTGAAGCGTGCGATAATTTCATAAAACTCACTTTAAAGTTGGCAAATGAGATGGTGTCGAATATTTTTAGGCATGTATTCATGTGCATGTTTTATGTTCCAGACAGGACCATCTTGCCCAACATGACCCGAAACCCCCACCTGGGGATGGGCAGGATGGTGTGGATTGTCCCCTTGGTGGTGGTGTCTGCTCTCACTCTACTCTGCCTCATAATGCTGCTGATTGTGATGGTCTACTGGAGGTGAGTTCAGTATACCTAACCTCATTCCAGGCGGGACATTTTACTGCTCATAAACAGGAAAATTACATTACGTCAAGTGCTGGCACATACCGAAATTCCTCATCTTGATAAGGGTGTATGAAACCAACCTGCCCCTCACCCACACTGACCCCATCCAAACATTTTTTCACATTCACATTTTGGGTTAAATCCAGACCTGCATGCATGCATGTCTGGATTTTCCAGTCAGTCTGCTTCACATTCAGACCCGTTGTGTGTTAAGCGCATATATGCAATTCCAAACAGCCTGGTAATAAGACTGCTCTCTTGCCTGCCATGTCGTACATCAGGCCCATCTCCCACCTGGGTGAGGGGCAGGAGACCTGAAGGCCCTGCAGTGCCAGTAGGGGTCCCAGCTGTGTCTTCATCTGCTGGGCCATTTTCCAGGCATGCTATTGGAGCCCCAGTAATTACACTGGCCAGGCCACTGGCACATGTGGGATGGTTAATGAGTTACAAATAGCACTATGGGCCATTTCCTCAGCTGGTCCCATGCATATTTACAGTCTGTTTCTAGTTGGGTAGCATTTTTGTTTATTTGTTGAGTTTTCTTTGAAATGTGTTAGATGCATTATTATTGATTTTTTTTTTCTAGAAGACATTTTTTAAGTGTGAGATCGCTACAGCAAATGTTTATCGGCCAACAACACCTTACTGTGGCATTCTGTGGTGTCAGATAATATAGGAGCGCGCGGTATAAATAACATCCTGGTTATCAGCTCCATAGAGGTGTTCAAAAAGCAGACATCTGAAAACAATATGACTGTAGCAGATTCAGTCAGTTGATGAATAACTGGGAGTTGAGGTATTTGAGGAGAAGAGCTGGGGCAGCTTTGAGATTAGAAATGGCCATCACAGCTGTTGTTGTGACAACTCTGACAGTTCACAGACAATGCCTGCTTCCCCTGGGGAATGGACCATGACGAAAGATGAAATCAACCCATTCACACTCTCTTAATCTTCATGCTCTGCGTAGTCTCTCTTGGTGACAGTGCAGCTATTAAAACCAGTGCTCACAGATGTTTTGGTCATTAGCAAAACAATTCATGTGATTTATAAATGTTTATTTAAAAATATGTGATGTGATGGCCCCAACGGACCATCTTTTGAAGTTTAATACACTTTTCTTATTTTTTGTATTTTTAAATTTTTTTTTTGGTAGTTAATCTTATGTTATGAGTCTGTCTACAATGCAATTAATTGCTGGCGTTACAGTACACATCTGGAAGCCTCTGAGGCTGGAGGTGCTTGTTGGAAGCTCACAGATGTTCAGGGAAAAAATTCTCATTTCATGTTAGTGACTCTGTGCTGCTGATTCCGGTGTGAAATGGGATACCTCCATCTGTTTTTTCTTTACAACTGACATCCATTCAGAAAGCCTATTTCATCCCAGTATCCATTCCCCCAAAGCAAACTATTCTTCTGAGACCATGGGAGAGAATCAGGTAGGAGGTGTCGACTATGTTGGCTAGTTAACCGCACCACAGCTGCACCCACAGGGAGCCATTAGATTGGGAGGCTGTGATGCAAGCCAGGGGGGAGTTCTCCTCCCTTTTTGTTTTTCAACCTCCTCTCTCTCTCTCTCTTTCTCGCTTTCTCTCTCGCTCTCTCTCTTTCTATATCTTTTAAATCTAGTGCAGCCTTTTTATTTTTGTTCCATCTCTCTCAAAGCATGACAAGCCTCTGCTCCCTCCTCTGCATCAAGTACAGGTAGGATTAAACCTGGGAAATGGTGGTACTGGGATGAAACATAGGTCTTTTATATGCATTCATTAGTATACATTGTGTGTGCAAGGAGGGAGTGGAGGCTGCAGAGGATGTGCAAGGTGTTTAGGACCTTAGAGATTCCTCACTTAGAGACAGTCTCTCTGTTCTTCAGGAGCTTTCTAAAAAGTAAGGAACTTTATTATTATATATTATTATTTTTTATTATTTCTTTTATTTAAATAACTTACTATTTATCATGTAAAAAAAATTGATTTCTCACTGCAGGGAAGGATGTCTTGAAAAACTGTACAATTCATCTTTTTTTACAAAGCTGTAATATCCCTGGAAATCATTGAGATTTTCTCTAAAGATCACTGCTGCCTTCAGCCTATTGGCAAGATTTTCAGTTTTTCAGTCCATGAAGTTTGGACCTGTGTAAATTTTGAGCAGGATTGTATAACACTGGGCACAACAATGTTGTCTTTTTATAAACAACAGGAATTACTTATGGATAAGTAATGAATATCACAACTTTGTCAATACAAGTTTTCATATGAACATCTGTGCACCGGGCAGCAGCTGTGGCAGCAGTCACAAACATTTTCCCCAGAAAAATGCACCTTTAAGTTGCTTTTGTTGTCCTCAAAGTGGAGTGGGACCTCTTGAATGTTGTGTGTGTATTGCCCTGGAGAGGGAGTCTGTGTTTGGATTAGTTGTCTTCGGTTTGTGTAAAGAGCTAAATTTGGTGATGCGCAGTGTGTCACTATGAGTTGTTTAGCTGTTCCCTGTAGTCAGCTCAGACTGCCTTTTCAGGAGCCGCTCACCGCCAGCGACTCTATCTGTGCGTGATCAGCTGTGTCTCAGCTACTCGGGGGTTTTCATTAGCAGTTTCTGCCATCCTTGTGTCATTCTATTCAGCTTTTAGATGCTGATGTTGACAGACCGGATCTGAGAACAATGAGATAACGACTCCCTAATAGACTTTACTGTGGCATCCCACTGTACTTTTCTCTGTGTCCCTGTAGGAGATTTTTCCAGACAGCTCACTTCTATGTGGAGGAGAGCAGCTCTCCACGGGTGGTGGCCAATGAGAGTATACCAGTCATCCCTATACCAGGTAACACATATTTCCTAATTATATTAGATAATGTATAATCAGGATTCACTTTGTTGCTTTGGTTGTTGAGATGAGTGATCCCCAACCACGGGTTCTTGTGTTATGTGGTACACAGGGAGTATGCAGTTAGTTTGACATATGTGGAGAGATTGTGGAGTAGCTCAAGGGAAAAAAATAGAAATTACAAATGGAATAAAAATAAATCCTCATATTAAGTCAGCTGTAACACCAGAACAGAGTGTGTGAAAGCTAATTAGTATTCAAGGTAAGTTTTAAGTAATGGATAAACAGTTTGAATAGTTAACTTAAAGTAATGGATAAATGGTGAAATAAATGAAATGGTTTTGTGGAGGAAGGGGTACTTGAGTTCATTTGACAGGACTGTGGGTGGACAAAAATATATAATTTAACCTAAAGAAAAGTATGGTTTTAAGATGGAAACTACCGGTAAGTACCAAAAAAATCACAGAAATGACAAAGCAATATTGACTGACTTTAAATAATGTATATCAACAGCTATAAGCTACCATTAATTGTTCTCAAATGGGTTTCTCTATTAAGTGATCTCTGCATTTGCACAGTTTCTGTTCATTTACATGTGAAATGACTCTGAGAGCACCTCTGTAGGAGTTGTCAGAATGTCTTTTTGTAGCCTTTAATGTCCCAGACAGTGGCAGCGCAGTGGCAGCTAGTCGATATCAGACTTTACTTACAGTCGCTTTAAGCTCAGGGACATTTCAAGGCTGTGATATTGTAGTTAAAGAGCACAGTTGATGCCGTTATTGACTCCACATTCATTAAGCCTTTATTGCTTGTCCTTTTTCTTTCTTTCTTTCTTTCTTTCTTTCTTTCTTTCTTTTACTCTCTTAGCAACTGTGGCAATGTTCTCACAGCACATATATTCTGACTGACTGACCATGGATTTGAGTTGAATATGTGCTACACAATGAAATTCATAAAACGTTGACTTTATGGGCTCAGAATTTGCATTACCTAATACTTATTATTACTTGATGATCATGTCTGGAAAATGACAGAATGAGATATTCCCATGTATTTATATAGCAGATAGTACTGTGGGACATGCAATTAAACATGTGAACATACCTCTGTACAGTTTTATTACCTGTCAAGAGGGTTAGGGTTAGAAATAAATTGGCCCAATCAGCCCTACTTCATTTAAATATCTAGCTCCTAAAGCCACATTTCACCCAGAACCACTCTGATGAACTGATTAGACTGATAAGAAGTCTCTTGACATTAATACAGGGGAGGGGGAGACATTTTGATAAATGAACAGATTAACAAACCAGACTTCTCCTTTACGCTCTAACCACTGAGGCAAGTAAGAGCCTGAGCGGCCTCAGCTGCAAGGTTGCATTAGTTAAGACATTGGCCACTATCAGCAGCAATGGCAGCTGGGTCCCCTGCACTATTGTCCCAGTGTGATGGTGACCAGCCCTTATCCAAGATCCCTCTTGTGTGATTTGGAGCTGATTTGGCTCAGATGAGACAGATGCTCCCCCACGTATAAACGCTCAATATACCAAATGTAGACATTTGTGATAGAGGTTTGTTTGCTAAAACAGCATTGCATTTGTTTCCTTGTGTGCACTGACAACACACTCACATGTGCACAAATTCTCAGAATACATGGTGATGAGAAACAAACCCTAATAACGCATTATGGACCACACACACACAGAATAATGGGCATTTGGCTAACTGTTCTGTGTTTCTCCTGCAGATGATATGGAGGCCATCCCCGTCAAGCACTTTGTTAAACACATCATGGAGCTCTACAAGAACAACCTGCAGGGTTTCTCTGAGGAGTTTGAGGTAAACATTTAACATCACTAAAGTGAGGATTTGTTTTGAAGCATTGTTAACTTTATATATAACTTGGCAGCATATACATATAATAAATTCTGTTTTTACATTGGCGTTGAGTTGAGTTGGTCAGTACATAGTGGGGAAAAAAAGATCCATTGTTGCTTTCCTTCATGTTCACAATGACTTTTTACACACTGATCAAGAGGAGGAAACATGGAGTCTTGTGGACTGACAGGTGACTCATTGATTACAGTTTTGGCGACTGTTGTCGTGCATCATTAGCACTACATGGACTCAAGCGGGAAAATCAAAGTTCGGTCACAGACAGCAAGTCTTGCAGCCTCATGTATTGATTTATGCTGAGCTCATAAATAAATAATTGATAATGAGCATTGTCATAAATAGTAATGAACGGGTAGAAACAGGACAAAGAGATGCTTTTTACTGCCGTACTACAAGGGGATCAGTTACTGTGTGGTTGCTACATTTCATGCATTTCGCTCACTTTTTATAGGCTAAGTTTGAAAATACATAGTTTGACTACATATATGGATCTCAGTTCCCCACCAGCAGATGGATTTATCATTAGTAGTTGAGCTTTTGAATAATCTAAAATCCAATTAAAGCTTTCACACCAGCCTAAACAAACATCCAGACAGGCAAATGCACAAGAGTTTGAGCTGCACAAACAGGTTAGGTGTGAAAGCACCCCAAGACTGGAGAATACATAAGTACATTTGTCTTTTTTTTCCGGAGTCAAGTACTGATGGTCTACTCAGCAAAGTTCATCTATCCCTCTATTGTGCGCATGATGTCTGCAAATGGGCCTGGGTCTGAACCGTGGTTAGAGATGATTCTATGTGTGCGTTTGTGTGCAGGGTTGCTAATTTTGAGCAGATGGTTGGGAGAAAGATGGAGAGAAAGATCAAGAGAGACGGAGGTTAATTAGAGAAGGTCTGTCTGCTGGTTGAGTGGATGGGAACACATTCTCTATGTAACCAGGTTAGGAAACGAGGCAAAAGTTTCACCCCTAGAGGATTCCTTCTAATTGGGGTCATTTGATGTGAAGCTTGTGCGCATAATTTTCAAATGTGCCACAATGAAGCTGTGTTAGAAATCGTTGTTGTGTTTTAGGGGCGGGGGCAGGTTCACTGCGGTGTGGTGTGGTGTAGCGAAGAATAAGAGACAAAGGCTGTCCTGCTGGAGGCCCGAGTTCAAGCCCCAGTGGCAGTAAAGCATCTGCTCTGCTGAAGTGTCCTTGACCAAGACACTGAATCACTGCTGGAGGTTCTGCTTTGCAGTTTATCCTGAGCTCTTTATTTTATATAAAAAAATTTATATAAAATCACTGTAACAGTTTAAGTAAATATAACTTCCTTAGAGGAGGTAGTTCCTTTATATCTTCTCTTCTTGTTTAATAAAATCAATCTTTGTCTATTTTGTCTCTCTTCAGGAGGTCCAGCGCTCCACAGCAGATCTGAAAATCACAGCAGAACATTCCAATCATCCTGACAACAAGCACAAAAACAGATACATCAACATTGTGGCCTGTGAGTCAGCTGTAAAATCTGATTATGATGTCTGCCGCTACGAAATCCAATAATGTTTTTATAACATGTTTTCATCCTTTTAATAATTCACGCAAATATGTCAATGCTTTCCCTAGATGACCACAGCAGGGTGAAATTACGAGCTCTGGCGGGGAAGGATGCCAAACATTCGGATTACATCAATGCCAACTATGTGGATGTGAGTTTTTACCAACCACTTGACATTTTTACGCAGGTCCCGTTTGTTTTTTGGGTGTGGGAGGTTTGTGTGTGCTGCATGGTCCTGTCTTGAATGAAACAATTACTTAAAAGAAGTGTTCACACTGCTAAATGGCACGATGACATCTTTATTTGAAACATAAATTGAATTATCAAAATTGTAAAACAGACAAACAACAATAAAATAAAAAATTTGTATTTGTTTTATGAGATATTGATTAATGTATACATATTTATAATTTCTGTGAGCTGAAGGAGTGGATTTCATGACCTATCTATGTCTTCTGTCAATAAAACTAGTAAGCTATATCAGGGGGTTGTGGGGTCATTTATACAATATCAATTGCCTCTTAGTAGTAAAAATATTCCACCGCTCTCCTGTTTCAGGGCTACAACCGTCCCAGAGCTTATATAGCTGCTCAGGGTCCTCTCAAGTCTACATTTGAGGACTTTTGGAGGATGGTTTGGGAGCAGAACACTGGAATCATCGTCATGATCACCAACCTGGTGGAGAAAGGAAGGGTAGGTTCACTTTAATCATTCACAAGACATGAAAATATCATCCAATATCGCTTATGATGACCGTTTTTCAGACATGGCACAGCATTCATTCACAGCATTCTGTCTGTTTGTGTCCTTCAGAGGAAATGTGACCAGTACTGGCCGACAGAGAACAGCGAGCAGTATGGGAACATTGTGGTGACGCTGAAAAGCACCAAAGTGCACGCCTGCTACACACTGCGGCGTTTCCTTATAAGGAACACTAAAGTTAAACGGGTAATTAAGAGTCAGACTTAACTAGCGATTTTCTAAATTGGGTTGCACCATTAGAATTTAAGGAATGTCTTAGCTAGTAAAAACTTTAGTACTTGGTAAATGAATTGCTAGGAATCATCAGTAATACCAATCAAAAGCAATCAACTAAGTAAACAGGAAGTTCCTGTAGCATCACACGCTGTAGCATAATTTAACCCAAAAATAACAGTTTTATGGGCCAAGCGTTATGTTAAACCTAGCTGCTAATTCTTTGCAGGTATGGCTTTGTTTTATTTATATATGCATACATGGAGAAACATATTGTTCAGAGTTAGAGGTATGACATTTTGTAATTAAAAGTAAATAAATAATTATAATAAAAATTTTGCCACTGTACATTGTTATGAGCCAGTATTTTGAGCAAGTGTCAGGTCAGCTGTGTTGACCATATTCCATATCATTGCTTTTACTCTTAAATGTAAACAAGTCGCATATTTACAAGCTAGTTTTTTTTTCAGCTGTTCAGCTGTAGCGACATATTTACTGTTACACATGTTAGAATAAGTTTGAATGGTGCGGCCCCATTTAATTCATTGTTGCATCAAATCTCTACTTCGTTAACACTTCTGTTGGAACTTATTCCCTACTTGAAGCAGCTGATGACGCAGCCGGCCCGTGATAATTTCCTCTGTGGATGATAAATGAAAAGTTTACATTGTGTTCTCACCAGGGTCACCCGTCTGCTCTCATGTTCTAGGGTCAGAAGGGGAACCCAAAAGGGAAGCTAAATGAGCGCGTCGTGGTCCAGTATCACTACACTCAGTGGCCTGACATGGGAGTGCCAGAGTACACCCTCCCTGTCCTCACCTTCATCAACCGCTCATCAGCGGCTCGCACTGCCGACATGGGCCCTGTCCTGGTGCACTGCAGGTACAGTACTCATTAGCGAGCTCCTGGGCTAAATGAATGTTACTTTTGAGCTTCTAACATGTGCTGACTTGGTTAACAGCTCCCTCTATGGGCCTGCCATCATGCTCATATTGCTTTGTGTTGTACTCCACAGTGCAGGGGTTGGGCGCACAGGAACGTACATTGTCATTGACAGCATGCTTCAACAGATCAAGGACAAAAGCACAGTCAGCGTCCTGGATTTTCTCAAGCATATCCGCACACAACGCAACTACCTAGTTCAGACTGAGGTAAGACACCCTTATGTTGTGAAAATTGGATTCCTTCTCTTAAATTAAAAAGGTCATCTATGATTAAAGTTGATAGGGAGTTATGAAAGCTATTCAGTTTGATACTCTAAGCTCAGGTACGGTAAAGGTCACACTTTTCAACACACAGTACAAACTGTTATTCACTGACCACAACACAGATGAATGTATATAAGACCTGACCGCAGTCATGTATTTGAGTCTGTGGTCCTTTTCCGTGTCCTTCTAACCTCATGTGCATTTAAATTCCCTCTACCCTCACTATCAGGTCTGTCTAGACAACCTCCAGTAACTGTGTTTTCTGGCTCTGTTTAGGTTTTGCCTCTTATTACGTTTCAGAAAGCCTTCCGACTTAATTTCCCAATTGCTTGTTTATTCTTGCATTCCAATAAATCATATAAAAATGGTGTAAAGTACTTTGATTGCATCTGTATTGCTAATTGGAGTAGCTGCATCAATAAAAACAATGTAAATGTTTAGCCTGATGCTCTGGGTGTCTTGCTACTAATCTCACTTTACTGTCTCCTTTCCTGGGTCCCTCATATGGAGGCCCAGAGTGTTCCAAATTATACAAATAAAGACAAAATAATAATAATAATAATAATCCTACTAATAACATTATTAAACAAATTTTATCAGGCTTCTACTCACAGTAACAGTGTGTATTGCAGGCAGGTTGGAAAGTATCTAAGTAGATTTGCGTGTAGGTATTTCACAGGGTTATATTGTTTATTTTTATGTTTAATGACATTATTTATTTCATAATCATTTTTCTATATATACTGTGGAACCATTTGGGTCTCAAAACCCTCTTTCTCCCCTCAGGAGCAGTATGTTTTCATCCACGACGCTCTGATGGAGGACATCCTGAGCAGAGAGACAGAGGTGCCCGCCTGGCAGCTGCACAGTTATGTCAACAGCATCCTCACGCCCAACTCGACAGGCCGCACACAGCTGGAGAAGCAGTTCAGGGTGAGTAAACCTTTCGGTTAGACGAGCTGTCAGCCGTCTGCAGTGGTACCACAACCTGAAGGCGGTCTTTGGATCAGAAGCTTGTTAGCAATGTGCTCTGTGGCTTTTCAGTTCCAGACGGGAATAGATAGAGAGCGTCTCTGATGTTGGCTGTAATAAAGTCGTGTCTGTCACCCCTGCTGCCTTATGCAAAGCTTGATGAATGTTTCATCGAGCTCCTCTTTCAACATCAGGAGAGAGAAACTAATTGCTTGCACATAATGTCACTTCCTCTTGAGCTTCACCATCACATCATTAATGTGAAAGACTTGCTGTTAATCTTGGGTGTTAAACAACGTTATATCTTATTTTTCATGTTTGATTTTAATTTACAGTGACTCTCTCAGTGACTAAAAAAGATTTTCTGATCTTCTGGTCTTTGCCCCCCTCTCTCACCAGCTTCTGACTCAGTGCAACGCGCGCTTTGTGGAGTGCTTCAGTGCCCACAAAGACAGCAACAAGGAGAAGAACCGCAATTCCTCAGTGGTTCCCTGTGAGTATCTTATCTGTTTTACCACAGCACACTTGCAATGGAACTGAGGTTTTGGAGAACCAAGGTCATGTCGAACATGTGATGCCGTTAGAGGGCTGGTTAATAGTGGGTTTGCGTAGGAAGTTATAAGGGTGGATGTCTGTGTAAATGTTTAAATTTAAAGGATAAAATTATATTTGTATACTATTAAAAGTATTTCCTACAAATAAAACCTGTTCTGTGTCCTTCCTTTTTGAAATAGATGGAAATTAGAGTCCTAATGTAATATTCTACATTTTCCTATTTTTCATTCAGTAAATTATTAAAGACGATTCGTATTCCAAAATTAGAATATATTTCCATAATCCTATAAGTTAATCTTTCTATGCGTTCTCTGCTCCCTGACGGGAGAAGGAGGTACATGTTGCTATGGCAACAGCAAGGACTGGTAATGA
This sequence comes from Micropterus salmoides, assembly GCF_014851395.1. Lineage (NCBI taxonomy): Eukaryota > Metazoa > Chordata > Actinopteri > Centrarchiformes > Centrarchidae > Micropterus > Micropterus salmoides. The sequence goes on from NW_024043372.1 coordinate 20,289,793, forward strand.
ATGTGTGCATTATCCGCCAGTGTGATATTATAGAGGCCTTTTGTATTAAAGTTTTTTTTTTTTTTTTCCATCTCTCTGCCTCTCCACAGCGGAGCGAGCAAGGGTCGGACTCACCACTCTGCCTGGAATGAAGGGAACAGATTACATTAATGCATCCTACATAATGGTACAGTGTGAAAGTCTGGCTGTGATAGCCACTGTGTTTTTTGAACAATGTTATTGACACGTCTGACAGTTCCTGATGACAGTTCCTTAGAAAATGATCAGTAGTCTGTCAGCTTTCACAATCATCCATCAGTGTGAACGGTCTGGGCTTTAGAGAGCCTAACTAGCTCACCTCTTGTCACCTCAGGGTTACTTCAGGAGTAATGAGTTCATCATTACTCAGCATCCTTTACCCCACACAACTACAGACTTCTGGAGGATGATTTGGGACCATAACGCTCAAATTATTGTCATGTTGCCAGACAACCAGGGCCTGGTAAGTAACTCAGAAAGTCTTTTTTTTCTGGTCATTTTTCACTGTTTGTCCTTTCAGATTTGTCAGTTTGTCAGTTTTTTGATCTAATTTAGGGCAAATCTGTAATCTACTCTACATAGAGACAGAAAGCATAATGACAGCTTAATCTATTAAACAAAGAGATAGTGGTAAATAAAGATAAATAAAGACACCTGCAGTATACCTTGTCTGACTTGTTTGTTTGACCCGTCGTTGTTTCTCTGCAGGCTGAGGATGAATTTGTTTACTGGCCGAGTCGGGAAGAGGCCATGAACTGTATAGCCTTCACCGTCACGCTCATCAGTAAAGACAGACTGTGCCTCTCCAATGAGGAGCAGATAATCATCCACGACTTCATCCTTGAGGCTACGCAGGTACCTGGAGCTCTGCTTCGTTACACATACTATATAGTGTTGATTGCTACGATGTGTACGTTCATTGCCTGGAGTGACACTCCTCTCGTGTGTGTGTGTGTGTGTGTGTTTGTGACAGGATGACTATGTTCTGGAAGTGAGACATTTTCAGTGCCCTAAATGGCCCAACCCTGATGCTCCTCTCAGCAGCGCCTTTGAGCTTATCAGTGTCATCAAGGAGGAGGCCATGACTCGAGATGGCCCCACCATCGTGCACGATGAGTACGTTTGTGTTTACCTCCACTGTATGTTGTCAACACAGAGAAAACCTACTTGTAAGGGCAAACACACACCAACAGGTTTTATCCATCCATCCATCCATCCATCGTCAACCGCTTATCCTGTGTACAGGAGGTTTTATCCAGGGGTTTCAAATTGGAGATCATAAACCAGTCCAGGACTCAGTAGATAAATATGATAATTAACATTTTTATTGCATGTTGTTGGTCCTGCTTATTGGTTGTATCTGGATCGGTATTTAAAAGGTTGAGAAGTGGCAAAATAATCCTGAGATGTTTAACTACCTTTGATTTGTTCTTGTTAAACTGTAGTGTTTGCACTAGTAGGATGGAAAATAAGCCACTACTGTAAAAGTGGAGAGCTCTCCATGGCATGGGGTTTGAAAGTCCTTCGTTGTATGCCAGCACTGAGAATCTACAGGCAGCTACTAAGATAAACAGAAACAACTCTCCAAAGTCCCTTAGTAACCAGGCAACCATAGTAACTTCCATGGTCGTTCCCAGCTGACGTCTTTCCTACAGACCTTTGCACCTCAGCTGCCTTTAGCGAAAACATCCGCTAATTGGATAGTCTGAACCACTGAAGGTCCAGACGATCAATCACACTTCATCCCTCATTTACTTAAAGCTGGTGTCTGAAGTTGTCACAGACTTAATAAGAGGCCACTCTGTCTCCCTACCCATTTACACTAGATGCTAATATGATGAGATGCTAATTGCAAACAACAAGGATCTGTATGGAAGTGGTTGCTTGCATGTATATAACTTGATAACTTCACAGTCTGCAATTTGTTAAGGTCATAATGAGATCCAAACTCCAAAACTAGAAACAGCCCTACATATTGTAATTTTTGAAGCACTTAGTGGATGTTGTTTTTTATGAACACTTAAAACAGGAAGACAGTTTAGACAGATAGTCGTCCCGCAGAGCTGATTCTGAACATTTCCACACAGGTATGGGGCAGTGTCAGCAGGCATGCTCTGTGCCCTCACCACACTGTCCCAGCAGCTGGAGAATGAGGGAGTCGTCGACATCTATCAGGTGGCCAAGATGATCAATCTCATGAGGCCGGGAGTCTTCACTGATATTGTAAGTTCACTTTAATGTAAAATAAAAACAGGAGGGATTCAAGATTAGCATTTTAACAACTGGGAACAATTAAAGATGAAATTAAAGCTGCGCTCATGAATGTTTTTATTTATTTAGTATAGACTATTATCAACCACTTCCCCTCAGCTGTATGGTGTTTTAGCATCTTTCAGCTAATTTGTGTTCAGGTTTTCTGGCCTGCATCTTTATGGTTTCCAGCAGCAACAGGCAGCTTTGTTCTCAGAGATGTCCCGTACACTACCTGCCAGGCAGACAAACAGGTAGAGGTTTGTCCAAGCTTTTTAGCTGGAAACAGTTGTCTAATGGAGGTCAATGAGACTTGTTCAGCCATAACCATACAGTAATTATGTGGAGCCAATGAGCTAAAATAGTCTAAAAAGCTCCAGAGAGCTGCAGAGTTGGGTGTTAATTATGTTAGGATCATCACTACAAGCAACCCCTTCAGTCATTTGATTCAATGTTTATATCAAAAACACTGATTATTGCAGCTTTTAATGTAATGTCGTGATTTTCCATAGTTTTGTAGCATACGAAAGGATGTGATCTGTAATGTCGTGTGTTTGTGTTCATGTGCGCAGGAGCAGTACCAGTACCTTTACAAAGCCATGCTCAGCCTGGTCAGTAACAGAGAGTGTGGTCTGAGCCCCATGCACATGGACACTAATGGGGTGATGGTGGTTGCAGACGAGTCGGACCCTGCAGAGAGCATGGAGTCGCTCGTCTGAGGACATTCTTCCAGGCACTTAATTTGTAAAGAACTTTTCTGAGGCCTTTTTTGCCAGACTATTGATTAAATGAATAACCTTATTACTTTTTATACTGATAAAGGTTTTTTGATATTTATGTTTTTGTCCTTTATTTCTTGTCTTAAATGTTATCCTGCTGAGCGTTTGCACCTGTTTAAGTTGACGTGAGGAAAAAGCAGCTCTGTCCAGTTTGCACTATACTATCAGTGTTACTGCCTAAATCCAGTGAGTGAAAAACGTTTCCCAGTTAAATCCTGGCATCACGACACAACTGGGATATTTGGACCGCATTGAGACGAACCTGAAGCGTGAAGAACCAGGATGAGTTACGGCGATCCACTACCCGATAATGTCTCAAAACAAAACGTCACTTCACAACGTAGCCCAGCATGCATTACGTCACTTTTGTCACCTTGATCAAACTGTTTTGAGGCTCGGCTCCACAGGGGCGAAGCTCTTTATCACATGTTAAGAGACTATTACCTGCCTATTATTCATATATTGTCCAAATATCTCACTGCTGTCTTGTATAATGTGGCTTGTTTTGTTGAAGTGTGTTACAACATCTAATGTGAACATTTATTGCTTTTTACAGGGATTTATATTGTTATAATTGTTTTGTAATATATATATATATTATATCCTTAATAGCCAGCCAATGTTTTCTTTTTTTAAGTATTTTGCCCATTGTCCACTGGCCTTGGTGTAGATTTTGTTTGTTTTTTAAAGTATTCTGTAGCTTGTCATGAATAATCTACAACGCTCAATTTTCTTTCATCATACTTTCCAGCTTTTCTAACCTCAACCGTCGAAGCTGTTAACACTTGTAAAGGGTATCCGTATTGAAACAGTACAGTGGCTACAAAAAGTATTCACCCCTACACAAACTTTGTTTTATTGTTTGACAACATTAAATCACAGTGGATGTACTAATGACTGATTCTTGACATTGAGCAACAGAATAAAGTACTTTTAATGTTAAAGTGAAAACAAATGTCTACAAAGTCATCTAAATTAATTACAAATAAATTTTTCCAGGTTGATATTAATTAAAAACACCTTTGGCAGCATTTACAGAGAGTCTGTGTGGATGGCTTTGTACATCTGGACACGTTTGCAATTGATAACGTCTAGTTTAATAATAATTGTTCTGCTAAAGACCTTCATGTATAGCTGTGGTTATATATTTTATATTTTGTCATCGGTCTGATGAAAAAGAAATCATCTTTCAGTTCGCTCCCATCCTCCAGGATGTCTTTATATTTTACTGCATTCATTTTACTCTCCATCCTCACAAGCCTTACAGGGAAGCATCAAGGGTGTGTTCCGGCAGATGTGGGGTGTTTGGCTTCCACTCCACAAAGCATTTACTCATAAAACCACCAGACGCTTGTTCTTTGCCACTTTTACATACAGCGGTGACTGATTAAACTCCAGGGCAATGCCTCCTATCTCAGCCATGACACCCTGCTGATTCTTCAAAGCTCCCATGGCCTCTTTGTGGTCTCACTAGTGCCCTCTTGCCCTTCTTCTCAACACACTCAGTTTTTTAAGGATGACCATCTCCAGGCAGATTTTAAAGCTGTGCCTCTTTCATTTTCTGTAATCGTATTATGGATATCCTGTGCCTTCAAAGTGTTTCTTATATGCTTCCCCTAATTAGTACCAGTAAACCTGTCACAGATTTGTTTGGATTATTCTTTTTTGTTTTTTCAGTGATGATTTCAGTCTCATAGTAAAGGGATGAAAACGTGCAATCACTTGTTTGATATTTTTTTTTTTTAGGCTTTTGTTTTCACTTTTACAATGAAGAGGGTTTTTTTCTTTTGATCAGTGTTGAAAAAAATCCTAATTACATCCACTGTGATTTTTTAAAAGTTGTAAATAAATAAAAAGGAGGTGAATACTTTCTATAGGCACTGTAGTTTCTTTCTGGGAAGTGATGCTTTATTTGTAACCAAAGATGTGGTTCCAGTTTGCAACATGTAAGTGGTTTTATCTTGATCTATTTAATCAACTAGAATTTAAAATTAAAATCAGAATTAAATCTTGCAGTACAGATTATCAGTCTCAGAGGTGCGAATTGAACGAGAGTTCAGCATGTTTCTGTTCGGGCCTCAGGATTACAGTAGATAATCCGAGTTCATTAAGTTTTCCTCACAATAAGATTGAAATTTCAGACTGTAAAATGTATTTTATTTGGGCTGATATTCTGTCTCTGAACTATTTTGTGGCTATTAATTATAAGCCCTTTTAAAGCCTGAACATCCCTCTCTCTTGTTTGATTTATGTGTATCCTCACATTCTATGATGTACTATTTTCTTCTTGTTACTTTTTTCTGTGAACGCCCACTTCTCTGACATAAGGGGAGTTTGTTCAATTCAGTGAAAACTCTCCAACATTTGGAGACAAGTCCAGATTGCTGATCACTTAGCTGCAACAAAACTTTTCCTTACAGCAACTCTTCTTTCTTCTTTTGAATGAATGCCAGCGGGCATCCATTCTGTCTGATATTTCCACACTAATTGAAAACAAGAATGTTGTGGCTGCGCACATTTACTTCAAAAACAAATGTCTTTGTCTTTGTGATCATAAAAGTTTATATTTTCATACAAATATTTGGTTTGTATAGTGGCCCTGTGACAGATTGTACTTTCGTGGGAAATGTATTATCCAAATCCCCACAGTCACATCTGCCCCTCTGAGGTCCATGCTGATATTTAAACTAGATTTTCCGGACAAGGATCCAGTATGTTAGCCTCAGTGCATTTCAGCCAGGTTGGTAGTTAAGTCTGTTTAGAAAATAATACAATGGTTTTGTCCATCATCATATAACATGTTTATATGATAGTATCATAGCCATATACTTCTATGATGCTGTCATATACCATATTATAGTGTACTAGTGTTATTTAATAGGTAAAACTGTATTTCTATACATTAAATAAAGTTTGGGTTTGGGTTCCCAGCAACCTTGTATCACATGAAACTACTGATGAAGGAGTGTTTAGTTAAGCTGCTGAAAAGCAAATAAGCAACCTCTTCATCCTGTCGCCCCCTGCTGTCAGTCTGTCACCAAACAGCAGTGGTGGAAGATGTATTCAGATCCTTTACTCAAGTAAAAGTAGCAATGCCACTGTGGTAATACTCAATTACGTTCTGCCTGCAAAAGTTTACTTAAGTGAAGCATCAAAAGTATTAGTGCTTATTATGTAAAATGGCTCATGCTGCATTATTATTAGAAATGCATTAACGTGTAGGCAGCATGTTAATATTGCTTGTCAAGGTGGAGCTTGTTTTAAAAACTTTATTTTCTGGTAAGTAGTTTAATCTGTCAAAATGCATCATAATTTCTACATTTTATGATCACATGTTCTGTAAAATCATAATCTGTAGAGTAACTACAAGCTATTAAATAAATGTAGAGTAAAAACTACATTAATATTTCCCTCTGAGATGTTGTGGAGAATACTCATATACGCCATATATGTAGCCTATAACAATAGGGTTTCACTTTGCTTTTAATGGTGGCAATTTGCAATGAATATTGTTTACATTTCATGCAGATTGCCACCATTAAAAGTATGCCGAATTAGCTAGTAGCAGATCAGGTTTGCAATGTAGCCATGAATGTACAGGCAGCTACATCTGGATTACTGTGATACTGCAGAAAACAAAAAAAATGTGATCATTCTCAGGCGAGTTCTGGAGTTATAAGAAGTATCATTGTCTCTGAAGTCTAAGAGGAAGTCACACTTAATATCTCTATGTATATCATGTAAGTGTGTTAAGATTTGACTGAGTAGTACTTGAGTAAAGGTACTTGATTACTTTCCACCACTTCAAAACTAACACTTTATGTAGCTACAGTTCAGTGTGTCTATTATTGTGTCTCAGGTGGACATGCAGCTAGTAAACATGACAGAGGATGCACATGTACAGTAATTTTTATTTAGAGGCCACAGCTCTTGCATATTACAACTGTTGGCTTTCATAAGGCAAAAGCAAGAATGAATCCACCAGCTAATTCACACAGAAAACAGAAAGCATTTGGGGAGGGTGGGAACCCACAGGCATGCAGCGATGGCTCAGAATGCAATGTACAGCATTTTATATTTATATATATATTTATATAATATATACAAAACAACAGTGAGACCCAAACAAATGCCAGACATCTCATTCTACACAATTACTGAACAAAGACTGACCAACTTTTTTTTTAATAAAAAAAATTATTTTTGCTCTTTTCTCTGTAAAAGTGCAACTCAATTAAAATAGAACCTGTTTCAAGGCCTTTTAATGTTGAAATAAAAATAGAATCTCCCAAGTTATCAAAATGGAGCTATGAGAATATTGCATCTCTAGAATACCCACTCGTTGAAGTTCAAGATTCCCGTGGAACCATGTCTAATCAGTAATTGAGATAAGATCACATAGCATTGACACATGATAAAAATGCAGGTCTGGACTTACTGTTGATGTTAATAACAGTGAGTAGACAACAGTGTATCTGTAACAGCCGTAAACAAATACAGAGGTTTATTTTCAGTTTGAAGCAGTTGGCATTCACTTAAAAACAGACAAGACAAAGAAAAGGGTCCACACACTCATCATCACGACAATGTACCATTAATGAATGTAGAATACGACAAAGAAGCGCCATATAGGTTTGCATTGGACAGGGACACACCTATTAATCTCACTCAACATTGTCAAACAAATGGTTCTCCATATTGCTTAGTAACACATAGAAATGAATTTAGAAATGAATGAATCAAAGATAGGTGCTATCTTTATCATGACACAGCTAAACTGCCAATTATTTTTTTATCATTTTTATTTTGATTTTCCTCAGTATAAGTACTATTTTTATAGTTAATAGTTCCTTCATAGGCATTTCGAGCTGACAAAGAGGTCCTAGAGTGGCTATCTGAGTTGGTACATGCATCGGTAACCAGGCTAAAGTCAAAAGTGTGAATGGGGATCGGGGTGAGGGTTGGAGTGGTGTATGGGCTCTAGTCATCCTCTTCATCCTCCTCATCGCTGTCCTTCATGGAGATGCCCTGCATGCCTCCTTCCCTCACTGAAGCAGTGGCCTCCTCCAAGGTCAGCCTGTTGCGCACCGTGTCGTACATCTTACTGTTCAGGGTGGAGTCGAGGACACCTTGCAGGCGAAAGTCCCGGTACTTTTTCTACAGAACAACAGGGATACATCAGCACAGCGTGGACACAAAGAATTTAGGCTGTTTTATCACCCTAACAGGTGTTATCCATCTCACCTTTGTAATCCTGATGAGGATTTTTAGCTGGTAGACGTGGAGCTGCTGATCCATGCGTTCAGTGAGCCAGGTCCCCAGCAGGTTCATGGTGGCAGTGTACCATTGCTGAAACACATAAAGACAACACTCTCCAGCAAAACACACACTCTCACACATCCTCAAGACATCATAACATGAGACTAAGCTTTAAAGACACACATAAAGAACTGCAACTAAACATAAATAACATTAACTTTCAAGCACCCCCATGTGTGTGTTCAAACATCACTTCAATAAAACCTCGAAGCTGCTTTAATACATGTGAGACTCATTTTACCAGTGTGTGTGTGTGTGTGTGTGTGTATATATATATATATATATATACCCACACCAGTTAGAGAGGATTAATGTTGAGTATCCATCCCACTTTACAAGAGAGACACAAGCTACAGGATAGAGGGCTTGTTTTAGCAGTTTCTTTTTACCATGCATTTCAAGAAAAAATTCACTTTCTCTACTTTTGATTGCCCTCGCTCTTCATTTAGTGCATCTAGTTTCAAATCTTAAAGATTTCTCTATAACTTCAAAAAATAAATGATTAAATAAGCCAAAATTTAAAGTAAAGTTTGGAAAACACATCCTTACATAGGTATGTTTATGAAGAATTTAACACTCAAAGACAGAGCTAAGCTGCTTCATTAGGACTGTGTGGGTGTAATTTGGTCAGGCTTGATTGATGGTGACAGAAGCAACAAATCTGATTGGTACACAGTAGTATGTGATGTCACCTTTTTCCAACTGAGAAGAGCATAGATACAACATCACAGAGAGAAATCTCATGTGAAAATAACCAAAACTGTTTGGCAGAAAATTGTGTGTTAGAGGAATACTTTGTTGTCTTAGGAAATAAGCTTATTCACCTTCTTGCCGAGGGTTAGATGAAGAGATCAATACCACTCCCCTGTCTGTTACCTAAATATAAAGCTACCCCCAGCAGCCGGTTAGCTTAACTTGCCTGGAGCTGTCCAAAGGTAACAAAATTCTCCTGCCAGCACCTCTCAATCTCACAAATAAACACAGAACTTGTTGTTTGGAACTTGTTTAATCAATATAAACTTCAAAGAAGAAACCCCAGGAAGATACTGCACCCAGCCAAGAAATAGTCCAGCACATAACCCCCGCAAAACATTAAATTATTTTATTTTATTATTATTATTTTATTTTGTTTTTAAACTTCCGTTTTTGTACAAATGAATGAAATGAGATATAACATGTTAATTAGTGAGTTTTAGAGCTGTTGGTAGATTGATTTTGTTACCATTGGACAGAGTCAGACAAGCTTTCTCCCCCTGTTTCTAGTCTTTATGCTAAGCTAAGCTAACTGTCTCCTGATTCATGCTTCATATAGAGTAGATAGACATGTGAGCGGCATTGATCTTCTCATCTAACTCTCTAAAGTAAGCGAATGGGCAAATTTCCCAAAATGCGTAAGTGTTTTTAATGGACGTCTGTATCACTCACTGTAAGAAGCTGACAGGTTTTCAGGGCCTTTAAATGGATTAAACACAGAGGCTAACCTATGTATACACTGAGATATTTCAGAACTAAACATGACAGTGGCCCAATTACAATTTTATCATAATGGCTGTCTAATTAAATTATATTTAGAATTAAATTTGGGCCTTACTGTTGGGCCTTACTGTTGGTTTCAGTAAATGTTCCCAACATACACACACACAAACACAAGCACACCACGAGTTTGAAACCCACACGCAAATTGCATTTATACTGTTGCACTGTTGCACTCTGAAGAGCTGAAAAGAGCAATTTTAGAGGAAACACTTAGAGCACCAATACTACTGCTACTTGAAGAAAATAATAAAACAAAGGGAAGTCATAAAGCACAGACAGATTTAACAGTCTCAAACTGTAATTACCCTCTGCAATACTGAAAAATGTTCAATATCAATATTTTGTAAAAAGCCCATCAATTATCGAACGCAATTACTTAGCCTTTATAATTTAGTCTAATAGAAATGCCGAGCTACACTGAAGATAGAGAACTGCTACTGTATGGGGAATTGAAATTATAGTTTTGACACGAGTTCATTAGCAAAAGAAAAATAGAATGAAAGTGAGCAAATGGTTAGCAGGCAGGGAGCAGTGGTGCTATTTTCTTGTACCTTTTCTCTTCTTTGCTTTGGGTGGTAGTTTCCCAGACTGTAAAAGTTACAAGAGAACAGCACCCAAGTCTAATAGAAACAGTTGTCATACCTCCAATTTCATGAAAATAAGTCAACTTTAAACATGTGAGTAGGCAGGAACGCAGGAAAAGGTTGCTTAGGCCCGAATTAGAGGTGTGAGGATTTAATTTGTTTGGTTGTTGAGGTTTGTTTTGTTTGTTTTTTGTAGTCAAGGTTTATTTAGATCAAGATTAGGTGAATGGTTGAAAGGTTTGAACTTGAGGCCGGATATGCAGATGCCTGTCCACTTCACAGTCGAGTTGAGCGTGCAGTGCATGCAGACCTCGCAGGTGGGTGGGTGGGTGGCAGAGTGCGTGCTAAGGAAGACTGCTGTATGTGCAAATGAGGCAGAACTCTGAGGAGGGTCATGCTAGAAGATGTACACAGGAAGATTATTTGACTCTAAAACCATGCCAACCAACATAATGTGATAAAACAACGCAACGCAACACTAGAGATAAGTGCCACTTTTTTGAATAGAGGAGGCAGCAAGAATGGTGTTAATCAGAAAAGAGGAGATAAAAAGGATTGAAATAAATCAGTGAAAGAAAGAGAGATAAAGTAGAGCCTATGCAACATCTAGTAACGTTTTTCACATGCATGCAAATGGATGGATGTGCGTTCAAATGAAAGAGAAAAACATTGACATCCTTGAGCTAAAGTTTAGTTTAAAATGCTACAACTGAAACATTCACATTTTGAGAAAATCTTCAGAAGAATTTAACATGACAGAGGATTTCGATGCAAACCCAGGGCCACACAGAGGACACAAGGGGGAAAAGTCCACACTAGAAAAACTGACAACACAGGAGGAGACAGGGAGCCGGTGTGGACCTCAAAGACAAAAGCAGACCCACTTCACAACAAAATCATGTTTGTCTGGCACAAGACTCCCGCTTCTACAGCCAACACAAAAATATCACACGATAGGGAGACCTCTCTCTCAGACATAAAAACTTCACACCACTGCCTCACAGAACTGAGAATCTGTCATACACACAAAGCCGCCGCACGCCTGTAGAGACACAGGTCTGTACAAATCGTTTCTGAATGACATGAAGCACACACATCACTGCATTATGTGTCGTTCAAATCACACATGGAGGACACATTACTGTCAATGTATCCTGTTTAGGATTATGTATTTGTAAGACAGTGCTCTCTTCCCCCTCTTACACACTGGTTCCCAACCTTTTTGGCTTGTGACCTTTGCATTCATTAGTTGTCAACACGTATGTGTATTTCTACTGTGAGACTTTAAGCAGTGATGTAATGTTTCCTTTTCAAATTGCTTAATTTTAGAGTCCTGCAGGCTGTTGCATCAGCTGTGTATAAGTTCAAATGTAGCTTAGTTTGAATGTGGTGAAGTGAAGTGAAGTTGTGTTAAAGAAAAAAAATGGTTGCACTATACAGGTTAGTTATGTAACGCAGAGTTGAGATAGAGGACTGCCACTGAATATCTTTCATTATGGTTTCTTCATTTCTTTGTAATCTGCCATTTATTTTATTCATTAATTGTTGTGCATTTGGTCTCTTTAAAGAATTGTGAAACATTTTGATCACAATTTTCAAAGGCCCAGTTGCTTGCTTTGTTCAGTATCACTGGATCATCAATTATCGAGCAGGTAACTGGATCCACCGCCCGTTCTCTGAACCAGGTGGTGAACAAATTCCACTTTAGGCCGTACATCCTTCTCGTGGACGGGGCTCTGGAGCTGAGCAGCGTCTTGACTGCTCCTGTCGTCAGGCCCGCCTCTAGTAACTGCGCCCCCTCAGGGGCCAGACCCATAGCTACCACAGGGCAGGGTGCGGGTGAAAGATCCGGTCCTCCGCCTGGGACAGCAGGTCTCTCCTCAGAGGGACCTGCCAGGGCGGGCCCTCGAGGAGCAATATTAAATCCGAGAACCACACTCGTGCCGGCCAAAATGGGGCTACTAGTAGTAGACTGATGCCGTCCTGACGGACCCGCTCCAGAACCAGGAAAAGCATACAGACGCAGCCTCGGCCACTTCTGCACCATGGCATCCAGCCCTAGCGGGGCTGGGGGCGAGAGGGAGAACCACAGGGGACAGTGCGCCGTCTCTTGGGACGCAAACAAGTCCACGTCTATGGGGCTGAACTCTTCGCATAATAACTCCACCACCTCGGGGGGGAGTCTCCATCAGCCCCTGTCTCGACAGCAGGTCTGCTTGAAATAATTGTTCGGCGACAGATCGCTCCCAACACGGGACCTTGGGACAGGAACCAAGATTTCCTCCATACAGACAGCGAAGGAAGGCACCTGCTCGTAACCCATATCAGACGGAGCGGATTTCCCCTCAGGGAGAATCCCTTGGATTTTAGCCACCACTGCAGGGCTCTCATGTGCAGTAGTCCGGAAGGTATTATACTGGACGCTGCTTCCAGGAGACCCAACACCCTCTGAAAGTGTTTTACAGTGATGGCGCGGCCTAACTGCACTCTGGTCACTGAGGATAAAATGGACTCGACACATGCGGGAGACAAGTGGGCCCGCATCGTCGTTAAGTCCCATATCACCCCTACGAATGTAGTCCGTTGGGCGGGCGTCAGCACGCTCTTCTTCGTGTTGAGACGCAGCCCCAAACGCGAGGAGGTGGGCGAGGACAACATCTCGATGCCGAACCACTAACTATCGAGACTGGGCCAGTACGAGCCAGTCGTCGATGTAGTTCAGTATGCGAATGCCCTGGAGCCTCAACGGGGCCAGAGCTGCATCCATGCATTTGGTGAACGTGCGGGGAGAGAGTGCTAGGCCGAACGGAAGAACCTGATACTGGTAAGCCGTGCCCCCGAAGGCGAACCTCAGGAACTTCCTGTGAGAGGGACGGATGGAGATGTGGAAATAAGCATCTTGTAGATCTATCGTGACAAACCAATCTTCAGATTGGATGTGAATGATGATGGCCGGGATGGTGAGCATCCTGAACCTGAATCGACGAAGGCTGCGTCCACCTTTCCTGAGTCCTGGAGCCTGACCGGCGGGGTAGATATCGCTCAAACGCCTCTCCCTGAGTTTTGCCGTGCTGGAACCTGTTGACGACAGCATACACTGCTTCGCCAAACAGGCCAGTAGGCGAGAGGGGCGCATCCTGGAGAAAAGCCTTCTCTTTCCCCTGGATGCCCAAGAGATTGAGCCATAGATGGTGCTCCGTAGCCACCAAAGCCGCCATGGATCAGCCGATGGAATGGGCCGTTTCCTTGGTCACACAGAGAGCTAAGTCCGTCGCTCTACGGAGCTCAGTCAGGTCCTCCTCAGAGGGACCTCCCCCTAAGTCACAGTCCCGAAGGAGATCAGTATGCCTGCAAGACAGCCATCGTGTGCAGGCTAGCACCGGCTCGACCCGCTGCCATGTAGGCCTTGCCCACCAAATCGGACGTCATCTGTCATGGCTTGGTGGGGAGCGCCAGCGTCCGGAGGGATGAGGCGAGGTTGGGAGAGAGGTAGCTAGCCAGCGCTTCGTCCACCCGTGGCATCGCTCCGCAGCTGTGCTGTCTGATATCCGTCATGTTGCCTTAGTCCAGTCGGGGGTACGTAGACAGCCGTGCAGAGAATGGTTTGTTTGTCCGGAAAAAATGGTAAGGGCCAACGCGGGGGTGGCGCTCGGTGTTGCAGAAACCGCTTGTCTAGTTTACTGCCAGCCGAAGGCTGCTGCACCGCCTGTGGCCAATCAATATGCAGGTTGGCCACAGCCCGCGTCACCACTTCCAACAACTCCTCGTATCCTGGCGAGGGCTGATGACGTTCCGTCTCCCCGAAGTCATTCTCCACGATGCTAAGCACATCTAGCTCCTCAGAGCCAGATCATGCAAGCCTCTCCGGACTCATACCTCGAGTGGGAGAAACCGAGAAACGGGCTCCCGATCGGGGACAAGGGGAGGAGGATTCCGCAGATGAGGACCGGAAAAAGGCCTCAGCCGTCCCGGCACCCTCGGCGATCTCGCGTTGTGATCCCCAGGATCGGAGCCGCCGCGACGCCTCAGCGACCGCGGGGGCTTAGCCACGGGGGGAGCGCATCCGACCATCCTCTAGGAAGAGAGCCGCTCGAGACCTCAGCACCCTCAGGGGCAGGGCCTCGCAATGGTTGCAGGCAGCCCCCTCGAGAGCTGCCTGGGCATGCGACATCCCCAGGCATGAGACGCACATTCCATGGGTATCACCTTCCGTGATGAAGCGCTGACAAGGGAAGACACACTGTCGGAATGGCTTCCGACATGATCTGCTGCTTCGTCTCGACTTCAGGTAAGATGATGGAGCTTCCAAACATAGCCAGAGTGCCTGCTGAATAGAAAGAAGCTAATGTGTCCTGTGTGCCGGCGTGCTTATATACCCCTCCGGTTACGCCGTCACACACTACCGTTCTAGCAACACCAATAGAATTGGAGTAGTTTCATTCATAGTTCAGCCCTGCCACGCCCAGAGGCGTTCCCATAGTGTCGTCACCGAAGCAGTTCGAGTTCCCTCGAAGGGGAACTGAGACTTTTGAAAACGATGAGACAGACACACACATTTTACATTCCATACTACTGTCTACATGCATAGAATGCAATTTATTTTTCGAGAAATTTGCGACAATTCCCTTGTCCAGCTACACGGAGACGGTTTCAGGTAAGGCCAGGAAGAACCAGTGCCTGGTGGCAGAGAAGAAAATCTGCTTCCTGTTTTCACCAGCACATGTGCTCAGTATATGTGAATGGTGATGTGATAATGTCTTTTCAGGCATGTTAGTATGGATGGAGATTATTTCTCAGACGGTGCTAAAATGTTCATGTGTATGGAGATAGTTTCCCTAGCACCAACTGTGTTTGTCAGTCACTTAGCCTGCTCTTCACTGTAGAGCAGCTTTAACTGATCGCCAAACAATTGAATGAGAATTAAAAGAGAACCCGAAGATATTCAGTATGCTATCAGATAAGACAAGGAAAAGCTCAAACTCGCTCAAGCTTTTTGCTTAAAAACTGAAATTTTCACAAGATTACATACTAAAATTAAAATGGAAGGATCAGAAAATGTATTTTCTCAATTCACAAATTGTTTCAGCTGAGAAAAACTGCACCTTTCCCGAGCAGGTGTAAGTCACTCATTATTAATGGATAGAAGAAAAACCAGAGGAAAAGTTTGTGTCTTTTGTCTTGGAAGAGATTTTTGTTGATGTTATTATTTATGACCATTTGCCATTTATGTGTGAAACAGGCATCCTCACGTGAGTGGAAAAACATCAAAACTCAACAGAAGAGTTAAGTTAACGAGGTACAGATAGCACACATTACTTTCTCCTTTTTAATTAAACAGTCTATTGTGGGTTGGTTTAATTTCTGTCACTAGTCGTAGTGGCTTTCTCTTTCATCAGAATGACTCACTGGGTAAATCACTCTCTGCTGCATTGTTTTCTATACAGTTGACTTAGTTGTAGTATAAGTTCAGATGGATGGTGCAATAATACAAAGTACTGAGTTTTGTATGAATCTAATTACAACGTAGCAGCATTGACTTTATACTCGAACTGGCGCAACAGGCTGCTGAAACAATTTCAGAAAGTTTGAAAAAAGTTTTGTACATTACTAGGAACAACATTTGTGTTGCAGTGATGTTTTTCTTCTTAAATCATCTTGTGACCCTCAGATTTATCTTGCGACCCCTTTGAGGGGTCTTGAACCTCAGGTTGGGAACCACTGCTCTAACAGACCAAGGGTATACAACATGTCAGCCTCAGAGTTTGACATCATTATGTCACCCTGGCCCATCCAACTGTGCATCCACTGTGGACTGAGGCCAGTAAGGCTGAATGCCATTTATTCAGGAGGCTGACATGTTTTATGTGGAAAGTATCTGAAAGCATAGAGTACAGAGGTGAGCTACAAAATATAAGTTGGTGTGCTGGTATGTGACTATGGATAGTTCCGTTCTTTCCAGAGAGCACTGCTTCAGATAATCCTTTTTTTCAGGATGCTTTTATGGACTCTTTGTAAATAAAAGTTTCCTTTTTTTTAATAAACAAAGGCCCAAAAGCACTGTGGCAATGCACACCAGAATGCAGAGGGCAGCAGCTAAGGTTCAGAGAGAAGAGAGACAGAAAGAGAGAGAAATGCAAGAGGGGAGAGGTACAGAAAAGCCTCTTCTGCCAGGTTGAAATACATTTCCTGGTCTCAAAATGGGACTTATCCCTCTCTGCCCTGTTGTTTTGCCACATTTTGGAAGGCCCCTCCCTTCTTGTGAGGAGGAGACGGCATCTTACTTACATCAAATAACCTTTCTATATACACCTCCTCATTGACCTTATCACGAAGCATATCCTGAGAGTGGCGCACAAAGGTCACATAGCCATCGGCCACGTCCATTCCAGGTTTCTGTAAAACGGAAAAAGAACAGGATCAGGGCTCAGGCAAACACTGGGAAATTACTCTCAGCAAAAAAGTCAGGGGGAAAAAAACACTCTTGATGATTAAAACAAAAAGTATGTTGTGCAATTGAATCCGGTAAACACACACAAGCACAGAGAGTTAGAGTGTTACTGCACTTACAGGTACATCCACATATTTAGAGGCAGCTTTCACCTGAAATTGAAACAAAATTGAGAATTTACTTAAGAACATTTTAATATCATTAGGGCTGGGTATCCTTACATCACTACATTATGTTACTATTGCCAGTTTCAATAAAAATTTTTATAATACAAATATAAACATGTTTTTGTACAAACCCCTTTTTCTATTTAACTAAAAGACAAACTTCATTCAAATGTTACAACTGGCTGTCCATAGAATTAGTAAAGATAAAAATATAATTATGAGGAAGCATTTAATGCCAGCTTAAGGTACTGCAATACTCTATGGACAAATGTTGGTCAGTATCGAAAAACTATTTAAGGTTCGATGAGCACCCCTAAATATTACTAATAATTCTAGAATAATAAATAAATAAGAATCCGCCCATTAAAGTCAATATGTAAGACTGAATAAAGAGAAGCGTCCTCTTACCGTGAATGAGAGGAATGAGGAGAAGAGAGTGCCTTCATCATATCTGGAAATCTTAGCCAAAACACCCTCCAGAATGGCAACAAACTGAAAAACAAGGGAAAGAACAAGGAGTCATCGACAATTTAACAAAACTATAGTCTACAGAGTCTACAGCCATACTAGTGGCACTGCTAACGTCAGTATGCTAACATGATGACAATGCTAACATGCTGATTTTAAGCAGATATAATGTTTATACCACGTTCACCATATTTGGATTAGTATTTGCTAATTAACAATAAAGTATAACTGAGGCTTAATGGAATGTCATTGATTTTGCAGATATTTGAGTCATAAAACAATGTATTGGAGAAACTGAATGAATATTTGTACAGAATTATATGGCAATCCATCGTATAGTTGTTGAGATATTTCAGTCTGAAAGAAAGTGGAGGAACCAGCCCGCAGACGCACCAACATTGCTGCTAGTATGGCTAAAGATCACAACTTATTAATTAGTATTATTAGTAGTTTAGTATTAGTAAAAAGTAGTTCTGTTTTTTCTTGTGATTGGCTGACAAAGTAATACATTGATTGTCACAGCTGATATACAGTCGCACCTTTGCAACCAGAAGCTGGATCATGTCTTTCACACTTTCCTCAATCAGCTCATCTATTTGGGTGTGGTACTGTTTCTGCAAGAAAGGGGGAAAGTGTTAAGAAAACATCAATTCAGCAGAACATTTTTGCATATATACATTTAATAAATTGTCTTTTTTTAACATGCAGTCTCGGCTCCAGGTGAAGTTTTTACCTCTTGGCCCATCTCCATTGCGCACAACTTAGCTGATTGGTCCTTGGCATCCACCATCACGTTGAACATGGTGCATAATGTTGGAGAAATGCGGAAATCTGTGGACTTACTGCTTTTTGTCAGCTTGGACTCAAATGCCATCCTGGTGCTGTAATACAAGTGAAATATTTATATAATAATATAAAAGTTAAAGTGTTCATTCTCAACCTTTGGAGCATCTAAGTATTTCTGTCAGTCTGTCTTCTCATGCACACTAACACACCGCTTGACGCAGTTCTCGATCATGTTGCTCGACATGAGCTGGATGCGACTCTCGAGGTGTTTGGCAAACTCGTCCTCAGGCCAGTGCAGGTCCCTGATGAAAGTCTGGAGGGCGTCCAGCTTCCAGAAGAGGTCCTCTGACGTCCCGGAGCCGTTACTGCCATTGATCCAAACACACACACACACAGGTCAGAAAACAAAGGTCACCCTGCTGTAGAGAGGGGGTGGGAGAGGAGGGGAGGGAGGTGTTGTGGCAGGTGCGGGGGATGATGCTGCTCCTCCACAACTAAACATAGTCAGTACTCATTCCGACCATATACTGACTGGTCCGTCCAAATGTCTGTCTCAGTTCCTGTTTGCTCAGGTGTTTCTGGACAGTCAGTGTATGGGTAAAGAGGAGCGAGCAGGGTTTACTGTTACAAATCAATAACCATGCTGCAGGGTATGATTATTGACTGGGATGTGAAGTGGCCACATGCAGGTAAAGTCACTGCAGATACAGCAGCTAATCACACTGTGTCAAGACAAAGGAGTAGGGAATGGCGACGTGAGGGAGGGCTTGTAAAAATAGCATTTATTGTCTCTTTCCACAAAAAAACCCCTCCAAATTCATCATCACAGGCCCTCTCTCAACGTGCATGTCCCCAGGCTACTGGGGCCCCTGGAAGAACTACAAACCATGCAGACCTTTTGGGGCACCCTGAGTAGAGCTCATTGGGAAAATGCCCGCAGGAGAGATGTGGAGTCAGGAGAGGAGGTGAAAAAACGGAAAGAGGTCTGGACACCATCTACCCAGCCTCTCCACGCTATCGCCTCCAATCCAACACAACTCTCCGAATCAGACTACTAGCAGGTGGTCAAGGTCAGAGATGAACCTAAGGCCACGTACGATATACAGTGATATAAAGCAAATGTCAGTGGACGACAACTCTGGGGAGATACATATTTCGTAGAACGGAGATATTGATTTGCAAATGTTTTCAAATTCCGGGACATATTCTTGCACAGTAAATCCCCAAACAGCTTCAAAGCAATGTATTATATCAATATATGTAGATGTGTTGTTTTTGGTTTTTGGTTTTGGCCTGTATCTCCACACCTCAGCTCAACAGCATGCATGTTGAGACAAATGAGAGCGTTTCAGCCTCTCATTTTAGAAAGCAGAACCCCATCTGCTCTAACACCTCTCAGAGTGCTCTTGGCATGAACATGGACATCACAACGTATTCACATAAGATAAAACATACTGTAATGGATCTTTGTAAAATTTGATTTTGTGTAACATTTAATTTCAAGTTGGAGACATACAGAAAAAAATGTTGCTATACTTTTTTTTTATTTCATTGTTTCATTTTTGAATGATCTTTGGCTGAGGGCATCTTCATACCAAGGCAGTCTCTGCTTGCTTAATATTTCTAAAGTAAACTAGTTGAATACACACTCAGAGTCATATATAGCAGCCATCCATGACGGGGTAGAAAAGCTAGGCATTTGTGGAAGGTTAACTGATAGTCCTGCTACTGGCACTGGCAGATTTGGTACTTTGGGAATTTGGAGGTTCACATTTGGTAGATTCACATTGGGCAGATTACTTGTTAAACTCCTGCAGAAAAGACAGACAAAAAGAAAAAAAGAATCCATAACAGTGGTGTGGGAGTTGCAGAAAGCCATGTAACACTCATCATAAAAGTAACGCAAAATCTGAAATTAGGTGAAGACAGGAATGTACAGTAGCACACATAAACAAGACAGACAGTAATTGTCAAAGACGAAGACCTACAGTGTAAAGAGGGCTGGACTCAGGATGCACACATATACTGTATTAAATGCAGTTGAGAGGGAGAAGCAACAAAATACTGAAAAGAATAAACATAAATACAGACTAAGAAAAAAAACCTTTTACCTTAAAATTTAAATATAATCTTTGCAATAAAAAAGGCAAAAGCAAAACATGTGAAAGCCACAACAAATGAATTATAACAGCAACATAACCGACTGGAGGCCTTTTGTTTCTGGCAACATGTCAAAGCACACATTATGAAGGTTAGTTCACAAAACCAAACAACAGACATATTAGGTGTTGCCCTGACCCCAAAGTGTCGGAAAGAAATTGGTAAGACACATACATTAGTCAAAGACTATTTTCAGAATAAATAACCTATTTCTTTCACAGAAAAAATAGGTTATTCAGCCCACTCTTGGCTCATTCTTTAAAAGGGAACCTACAGGAAGCCTTGGCGAACATTACAGCTGCTCTCGCAGACTTCTCAGCCTCCATGCAGTCACTCTGTCATCTGAATATGAAAGTCTTGCATCTCCAACCATCCTACAGCCTAGCTATAAAGACAAAGGCTCCTTACTTTACAGGCTCCCAGGACTCTCGCTCAAAGCCCTTGTGAATTGACTGTGCGATGGAGGACTCCATCAGATCCACATATCTAACCACCAGAGGAGCATACAGATCCTGAAGGTGTTTGTGGAACTTTCCATTGCACAGATGATCTGTGCGGAAAAAAAAGAGGTAGCAACAGGAAAATATTAGTGTCTTTGTTGAAGCATGAAAAAAGGGGCTACAAAATCAATGCGGGGCAAGTGTAGGAGCTTACAGTCTGTGCGGAGGAAGTCGTTGAGCAGCTGGAAGAGGGGGAAGCTGTCCCAGCTCTCAGGGGACTGGATCTCCAGAGCGGCATCCATGTCGATGGCATAGAGGGCCAGGAAGTTTTCTGCATGCTCCACCATGAGGTCTGTCCACCATGCAAACGCCTAGAGACACAGCAGGGGGGAAAGCAAACAGGTGAACAAGGGTTCCAGTTAAGAGATGAGATGACATAAGGAAGAAAGACAAGGAAGGAGGGAATAATACACGCAACTGGAGCTCACCGGGTCTTCAAAGGAAATACTACTGGCGTCGTGTGTATGTTAATGGAATAGTTCAACATATTGGGAAATACGCTTATTTGCTTTCTTGCAGAGAGTCAGATGATAAGCTTAATACCTCTCTCATGTGTGTCCATTAAATATGAAGCAAGAACCAGCAGCCGATTAGCTTAAAGCATAAATACTGGAAACAGGGAAACAGCTGGCCTGGCTCTATCCAAAGGTTAAAAAAAGTCCACTTACCAACAGCTCACTAATTAACACATTATATCTAGTTTGTTTAATCTGCATAAAACCCAAGACATTTTTTTGAAATAACACTACAACACTTTTACGGGGAGTTACGTCCAGGAAGTCGCTGCGCCCAGCCAAGAAATAGTCAAACATGTAATCATACATAACATTAAACAAACGAGATATAACTTTGTGAGCTGAGTAGGTGGATTTTTTATTTATTTGGACGGAGCTCGGGTAGCTGAGTCCCCTTGCTACCAGTCTTTATGGCAAGCTAAACTAAGCGGGTGCTGGCTATAGCTTCATACTTGACTGACAGATATCAAAGTGGTATTGATGTTCTCATCTAACTCTTGGCAAGAAAGTGAAAGTGTGCAATCCCCTAAAATGTCAAACTATTCTTTTAAGTATGCATTAAATGACCTCTGCTCTTGTGTTTAAGGAGGGACTGTCTCCTGCTGTATGTGGACTTTGCCGAAATTGGTGGGTATTTCCTTTCAAACTGTTTTCACAGAAAGAAAAGGACATATCATCACACCTGTCTGTATTATTTGTGTATATTGTGCGGCATATGTGCGTGTTTCCTATCGCATACTCTTGAGATATTATCCATTGCTCTTATTGATTTGGACCTTCAGGTGGGACTTAATGTAAATTAAGTTTATATGTGGTGAAAGAATCACACAATAGGGTTGCATGTCCGTGCATTGTTATAGTCATGATAGTATCTATAGTTTTAAGGGAAAGGTGCTTTTCTCATGCAAATGTGGAGCTCTCTGCATGCTTTTTCTCTCAAGCTAAGAGATTAGCGGGTCCACCATTCACATCACTGACAAACCCATAGCCCACTAGATGTGAATGTGACTCATGCACATCTTCAACTAGGCAGACCAAAGACTGCAGCACGCAGCATATCTAGTGTTGGGGTGCGTTTGCTCCAATTAGTTAAGTAAGTCTGAGATTCAGCCGACCGTTTTCTAGCACAGTCAGGACTTCCGCGCCCTTTGACAGCAGAAGTACAATAGTTGCTTTGCTGGCAGTCTTGGCTTGGCTTATTTGCTTATCATTCAGACTAATATGTTGCCAAGTTCAATAAGTGAAGCTTGATCTTTCCAAGTTATGCTGCATGCTTTATTTTACAGTTTTTCAGTTATATTCTCATTTTGGCTCAACCACCACAGTGGCAGTCAACACCTTACTTACCTGTCTACTTACCTGCCCACTATCAAACATTTAAAAAGCTTGACAGTTCTAGTGTTAAAGAAACAGGCAGCAAACAAAGCTCTTCTCCATCACATTCAAGGAGAGATATCTCTTTTGGTGGATGGGGGAGGTTAAAGGGGAGGACTTTAAAAGCTTCCAACAGGTGAGGGAGGGGGGAAACGCTCAAAGGTCGGCAGGCAGAGTGGCCTCCAACCTTTGACAGGAGTTAAGGGACGCATACAGGACCCTGAGAGCTCTAAGGACGACCGGGTGTTCAATCAGACAGACTATTGTGCTTTTTCAAAGCAGGCGTGTCAAGGGACAATTCCTGAGGGAGTGTACTGATGCTGAGGGGGGAGTAGACTTGGCATCATCTACTGGACATGCACAGAGCATTATGGGAGTTTCCCATTCAACTTTACTACATACCTCTTTTCCCTGCTTGAACAGTCACCAATCATATGACAGTGAGAACACAGGAAGATGTACAGAACAATAATGTATTTTTGAGGCATTTTCTTCTTCTTAAAGGGTTTTTAACTAAGAATAGACAGCAGAGAGGGATGGAAGAGGAGAAGCTGGGGAAGTAATGCTTGAACAAGTGTGGACTGTGAAATTAATTGTTGGATGGAGGGGAAACAAATGTTTATGGTGGATCAAACTTCAACGGTTCACATGGTGCATACTTTGGGAAATTTACTGGTTCAGCATGCTTGGAGAGAAAGGAAACCTCTTTATGGCCCGATGAACATGCTTTATGATCACATTTATGTTGCGCAAGCTACTGTGCCTTTTCATTTTTAAACAAGTTTGCTCTCACATCTGTGCCTACAAACCCACCCATTGCTACAGTGTCTATGATTCTCTGCCTAGAAAGGTGCCTCTTGCCATAGTGGCGCACATGCCAAACAAGGGGGGTCGTGATGGGGACTGAAGAGGAAAAAGAAATAAAAATACTGTACCGATTGATCTCCAGAACTTGTGACTGCCGCCTGTCAAGCATATTCAGAGAGATACAATAAATCTGCTTTATCTGGATATTCTGAGATCATACTGGATCACCTTCAGTTCTACACAACTACACATACTCATCATGCTTTCCTATCAGCTCAATGTTTAAAGCAGCAAACAGGATGTAATGAGGACACTATTTTCAGTGGTGGAAAGAAAGAAAGTACATTTACTCAAGTATAAATATGCGGTACTTAACTTGAGAAATTACATTTTATGCTATTTTATATTTTATCTACTACATTTCAGAGGGGAATGTACTTTTTACTACATTAACAGCTACAGTTAGTTTATCTGACAGCTAGTTACATTTTACATACAAAAAACACTTATAAAATCATAAAATACAAAAATAATTATAAATTAAACCAGTGCGTTCTAATATTTTTTGCTTGTAAACCCTCACAAAAAGCATGTTGTGGATGTGAATACTCTCTAAAGTTCTCAGGTTTCATTTGAATAACTGTTTGGAGTGGTGAAGAGGTGGAGTTATTCATAATTTCAAATATAAATAATAACAAAAACTAGATTAAATTAAATCTAGTAATAACATACAAAAAGGTGAAGCAGGCCCCATTAATCTTCTCACGTTATTGTCTCTCATTGATGCATCAATATTAACAGGTGGGGTAAGCGATTCTAGAGAAATCCAACTCTCCTGCTACTATAGCTAACATCACAACAACAGTCTGTCTTGAAGAACTAGAAAGTAAGCAGAATGTCTGAATTAAGTCATTTAATGTTTCCGGAATAGTGTTGTGTGGATCGGCCAGAGTCACTGTTTCCCATTTACAGCCCAGCCGCACAGAACGGACAGCTAAAGTGAAGAGATATTCGCTGAATTTGAGAAAAAGACATATTGGATTAGAATCACTTAACCCACCTTCAACAATCTCCTAATGCAATATATATTCATATATCATTCACAATGGACATTTTCTACTTTTGTAGTTCTACTTAGGTAGGACTTCTAATGGTGATTCAGTACATTGTTGTATTGGTACTCAAGTAAAAGATCTGAGTACTTCATCCACCACCAGCTATTTTGTCTTCTAATTCTGCCAAAAGGGAAACTTTACAATATTAAGAGCGCACAGCAGCTGCGAGTGAAGTGTATTAGCCTGAATTACTGTTTTACATTCTGTTTGCCTTCCTGCCTTCTGTTTATTCTGGACTACCATGAATTAAATATTACAATTTTCCAACGCTTTCAACGGCTTATGTAACGTAGCAACACTGAGCTGTGAACTGTGATTAGGGGGAAGAACTGCACACATTATATCATTCTCTGTCTAATTTACAGTCTCTGCTCAAACATAGTGCTCTGATTCCATGCAGCCATGGTCTGTCGAACACCAATTAGAGCTTTCCTAAATTAAATTCATCTTTGAAAGGGTTTTTATTTTTTTCAGTTATCATAGATGAAAGCAGCTTTATTTATAGAAGGCTGATAATAAGACTAACTCCCTGTTGTAGGGCGGAGTGAGATAAGAGGGAGAGTATAGAGGGAAAGTGTTTTGAGGAGGAGAGGAGGAGAGGGTTCTCACTCACCTCCGCATGGTGTTCCTGGTTCTGCTGGAGGACCTCTATGACTAACTCCGCCAGGCGAATTGTTTCCTCCAGCTTTTTGGCAGGCGTGACTAAGCGGCCTACGTTCTCTGAGACAAAAGGATGAGGGTGAGGGATGAGTGGTTAGTCAAGCACAGAGAAGGATTCCAGGGGGATTTTTATGACTATTCAGATTTTTCCTGTCTATATTTTCGACCGCTTAATAAAAGTATAAACACAGCGTTTACACTGTGATGTTTACCTACCATACCCCCATAACAAGTAAAGTGTGTTCCCACTTATATGCATTTTGGGTTGCATGACATAAAGCAACAGAACTGATGTGTTTGTAGGATAATCAGACTTATGTTGGAAGAGTATCAGGAACAAGAATAGTGGTGTTGAGATGGAGGTGCAATGTGGTATCAAAAACATGCATATTGTGAAGCGGTACTGAATAAGCCATCTGTCGCATGGCATGCTAAAGAAAAACACTCAACGAACACACACTGTAAAAATAATTCATTACTTCTGTTTAAAGTTTTCCATCTTATACATATTTTCAAATAATATCCAAATATAGATCTAATACTAATAGACTAAAACTTTGTACTTCTTTTTACACTCTACTTATGTTGCTGGAATTAGTTAAAAAAAAAAAGACAATAATTTAATCCATATCTGTGCACATATTTTTCTAAAAACAAAATATATTTACCCAAATGGCATTTATAGCCATTGTGTCATCTTTCAGCCGTGCATTATCAAATTATAATGAATTGCATCTATTTATATAATTTCTAGACAATACTACATAAAATTACTTGAAGCAGGTTGTATATTTTATTTTAGGTTGTAAAAGCACTCAAATCCATTTTGATGCAAAAGGCATCATGTGTTTGGACCATTAGTTGCTTTAAGGGTGTTATTCCTTTTAAATCAGATATTATCTTAAAAGTTAAGAAGCGAGTTACCAGTCATTTGAATAATGACATCAGATGTGTTTTAGTAAATATTTTTACAGTGTGATGATGTTGGATTTGCCATCAACTAAAGTTTTGTGTGCTAAAAACTGCTTTGGCCCTCTTTCTATTTGATCAACGTTGGTCTATAATTTGCAAAAGCTCCAAATCACTTGCTTGTGCCTTTGCTGACAGAATGATCTGATAAGACATGTCATGAAATGGGATTATTCAAACAGCACGACTATGTGGAATGACAAGCGTGTCCTTTGAACATGGAGCTGAATGGCTACATAAATCTGAAATCAAAAGCACATATATACGTAACTCTACATGAAACAGTAGTAATCTTTCGACTGCAGTTCTGACTGGGGGTCTTTTGTTGCTTCTGCTATTATCTTACTAAGTAGCAGCATTTTCTCAAATATTCCTCAGGTATTTCTATTCAAGCCAAATGTAAAACAGGTATCTATTTTGGGGTCCAGGTTGTAAAATAGATTAAAGGAATTTAGGTTATACTTTAAATCCTCATGTAGAGTTTATCATCAGGGGAAATCTGAGATATCTACAGTAAAGAGTGGATATCATCCTTGAGTCATTGTCTACGGGGACATTTCATTGACACATGGACTTTTATTACAGTAAATATATATTCTGTGGTCATAATGCCATGTGAAGGGGAGCACTGTGAGCAGATCTGAAAAAATGGTCTGGAGGAAAATCATAGCGGGCCTTTGTGTCTTTATAAGCATCAGAAGCTATACACTATATAATATATCTATTAACGCGCACTTTCTTTTTAGATTGCATTGTTCAAATACAGAACACCAATATCCAATGTGACTACTGTGGACTCTTAAAGGGCCAGTTCAGCACCATAAAAGAAACAGACAAACAAGCTAAAAAAATTCTGAGGTATTTAGTCATGCAAATATTGTTTATTATGCATTTTATTATGTTTGGCATTATATGCTTACATCAATGTGTGTTCTATGTTTCAACTGACTGTGAGCCAAATTTCCCCTTGGGGACAATACAGTTAAGCTGTAGTTGAAGTGTAAGGTGCAATAAAACCATAACAATCTGCATGACTACACACCACAAAGGTAGGAAAAGTTGGGGGGTTTGTTTGTTTACTTTCTTTGGAATATGGTTAGATAGACCCTTTAAGTATCTAAAATGACTTTTGATTTAAATGTATGACCATATACAGTAATATATGATATTAATAAAACGCATGTACATATACAATCCCATTATCAAAAGTATGATCTTTTGTTGACATGTATGCTGATGTGTGTTCCATTTGATGATGACGGTTACATTAAAACGTTGCTTATGTCACTCTTTTTCCTTTTTAACTTCAACATGTAGGCAAATATGTGACTTGTTCATTTTGTAAGAGATTGTATTACTCTATTTTTTCTGCAAAAATGTTGCTTAAATATATTCTTCAGCCACATTCAACCACTTAACCACATAATTGTTCTGTGAGCAGAACAGTGGACTAAAGCTATATTAAATGGAAATACAACTTCCACAACAATCTAAATAGTCTTGAACCATATCTGGAAAGATATAGAGCAATACAATCTCCTGTCTAATTTATAAAAAGATATGCTTAACACATGCCAAGACATTTGAGAACTTGAATGAGTGTTTATATTACAAGTTGCATAATACACTGTATGGAAGATGTGCTATAAGTAAATTCTGTGCATGCATATGTTTGATATCACAAAATACATGTGAGTGTGAAGAGGAGAGGGGTTGGGTCTGTGTGCATGTACGTGTTTGTGTGCACTGTGGCTAAACCACAGGCTAAACATGGGTTCACCTGGATCCTTTTGATCCTTTTGACCTTTCTCAACTTCAGCGAGAAAAAAGGGAGAGAAAAGATAAAGAGGAGATGTTTAGAATTAGCACGGTTCTAGGGTTATTGTCATGTTCCAGGAGGGGGGGGGGGCTCAGAGATGACCCTTTCAAAGAATCTGCTGGGACGATTTCTGCTCCAGGGAGTGAGGTTTCTTGGCAACAGACAAACGTCACAAACATACAATTAAAAAACAGAAACGCTGAAATATTAGCCTGTGGAAAATTGGAAATTAAAATAGTGATAAGATGTTGGTTAACAAACAGACAACGCTTAGACTGTCGTAAACAGGTAAGACACACAAACAGCTGCCAGGATCATAGACAGGACACACTGAGTGACTTAATACACACACAGGAGCTGTTAAATCCATACATCCTACCCTGTCCTGTCCTCCCCATAAAATAGCTCAGTCGACAGATGCTCCTTCACTATCTGTGGTGTCACGATGGGAAAAAAGGCCTACCTGTTCGGCACAGCACACCACTGACATACAGGGTCAGACCAAATGACTGGAGGAGATAACAATGTAAGCAATGTAAAAATGCATTCAAATCAAAGGAACCAAAAGAAAGAAGCTTACAGATCAGACTGCTCATTCATGTCCATCACAAACAGATGGTACTAAAAAAAAACAAGGACCCCGACTGATTCAGTGGCACTGCTCAGATCTCACTCTCACAGACAAAAGGCACGGGGAAAAAAACAAGCATGGCAGGAGCAACATCTCTGAAGAAAGAGAAGTGGCAGGAGGGGGATGAGGTGACAGAGCGCTTAAAAGGAGGAGGAGAAGGAGAGAGACTGGGGGACAGGATGATGAAGGTACTCACGGATGGTTAAATCCATCACTTGAGACGCCAAGCAGAAGACAGGGTGCTCAAACATTTCCCTCCTTTTCCCTATAAAAAAGGATTGGTGCATGCAAGAGGCTGGGGTCAGAGGTGGGAAGGCTAGAGGTCAGAGGCTGATGGGAAGAGGGCTGTCCAGGTGAAAATGACATTCTGGTGGGCAGGAGGCCCGGTAACAAAGCCAAATGTTATGTTGTTATTTTGAAAGAGGAGCCTCACAAGGACAGTGGGAAGTAAATTCCCATAGCATGGCAAGATAGTAAGGTGTGAATCCTTAGTATCTTTAGCACCCTGCGGGATTTCTTTCAAGGCATAAACAACATCAGAGTTTTATATGTAAATATGTATATTATCTATCTATGCATTTAATGGGTATACTGGAAGAAAAGACACAGCAAGAGAGAACAAGACATTATAAAATGTCTTGTCATTGATGTAATTTTCAAAATGTAATCCATGCCAATAAAGAAAGGCCATGTTGTTATGTCTCAAAGCACATGCAGGTGGCTGATGCTGGTTTGTAGGCATTCAATCCCAGCATTCCTTCGGTTAAAAGCTACTTATCACATAGTCACAGAGGTTAAGTAAAATGATAACTGTGGCAAAGCCCACAACTGTGAGAGAGGAGGGGTCAAAAAGCAGAGCAGACAGTGAGAACATAAGACAGAAGTGACAGGAGAGCTGCTGGTATTTCAAGGCAGGGGTGTAAAGGGGGGGGGGGGGGGGGGGGGGGGGGCAGAGTCAGCTGGAGAAATCAGAGAGGTAAGAGCTACAGTAAGATAGTGGGAGAGGGGGAGTGTGCATCAACATTCAGTTAAGCTGAACTCACAGTCCAATCATCAAATGTCAGAGGCTGGGATACTACACAGCTTGAATAGTCAAGGCAAAATGAGAGAGATCAGCACATCAATAGATTTCAGGGCTTTGGATTTGAATGCATTTTTACTCACACACCTCTACACATAAGCCAACTTGACCTACAGAACAGCACAGAGCTAAAGCAGGCCTGAAACAAAGGAGAGAGTTATTGGACTGAGAGACAGAAAGTGACTGACAAAACTGCCACAAATCATTTGGGATATGGACACAAATATACCATATACCAAATGAATTCACCGTGAGAAAGTAAAGAAATAACAGTGTCTGTTTTTCTGTTTTATTTCACACACATTTCACTATAAAACAATACAAAATGAGTACATTGCATACGCTGACATTTTAATGACCAGTATGATTCACTCCAGCAGTCATTACGTGATGTTGTGTGTTTCTGGTTACCTTCAATTTTAGCATATTCTTGAATCCGCTGGTAGTTGAGCTGAGCGGCCTGCTCCAAACATTTACGGATCACTCCTTTAACTTCTTCTTGTGGAACTGGGGTCACAATGTCCTTCATCAGGACCTACAGGCCACATTATAGAGAAATTATGTAACCTGTTTTGGTTAGATCACAGTTGTTGTTTCATGGGGTATAAAATGCTTTTTAAAAAATTTTCACAAACCCTCTCCAGCAAAGATAAAGTGGCCTTCAGAGCTCCCTCTGGGCGACCGAAGGGGAAACAATATCTACAAGAGATGATGTGGACAGAAAATATAATAACAGTGGGAAAATACCATTATGCATATTATTTTGTGACTTGAGGAAATGTGCTGCTGGTGAGTTGGCAGTCACCTGAAATTTACAATATGGTTTTCCAATATCACGCGCAACCGCTCCTTGATTTCCTCAAAGCGCTCCTTCTCGTCCACCTTCACTGTGCTCAGCCCATCTGGCCTATGAGGATCACACCCACACACTTTAACCCAGCTGAAACCCTGCAGAGGTTCAAGTTATGCAACCGCTCATCTGAGTCCAACAGAACCAAAAACAAAACACTGGCTGAAAGCTTCCAGCTCCCAGGGAACTGACTGCAAATTGTGTGAGATTTGTTTCTTGAGTTCCCTTTGTTTTACGCATAAAAGTAAATGACAGTGTCTCACCTTTTTTGCCCTTGAAAGAGTGGCATTTTGGAATCCTTTCTCTTTCTAAACTTGAATACGCCTGTTCGTTTAGAGGCAGTGCCTGGATCTGGGCTTTGGCAGCTCTTTGGGGACATTAGGGCCTCATAGCCTAGCGGACCCCAGTAATTGCTGCCCTCTCTGACTTTAACGGACGCATGGGAGGATGAATAATATGGACAGTAAGAGACTATGGCAACAAAGGACAGAGAGAAAATAAAACAAAAATGGTAGAAAACAAAGAAATATGTAGAGATATGCACTTGGTTAACAACAGAACATGTAACACAAAAAGCTGCAAAACTTAATCTTAAAAATAACATAAAAACAAACAAACATAAATATGGCACATTTACATAAATGGAAGACAAAAAAAGGATGCTTCCAAACAGGCTGACTTTTCTATTCTGTTCTTGTCCACTGTTTATGGAAATATAGTGTGCCCACCTACTCTGTACAGCTGGTTCAGTTTGCCTAAAGGAATACATTTCATATTTGTTTCAGATGAGATGTGTTTTCAAATTCTGTTCATCAATGTCACTTACAAAGCACAAACAAGAAGGGATTAGGGCACACCTGTTCCCATGGACATGGGAGGCACAAAAAGCGAAGCTGTAGTGAAGAAGAGTGGGGTCAATAATAGCCCCACTTTCTGCTCTTTCCAGTAGGTCACGCAGGTAACACAGATGTCTGTGACAACCTCGAACTCCGTTCCTGGCACAGTACTCATCCAAGACAAACACCTGGCCTGGGCTAAACCACCCCTGCACAATGTGAACACAGACAGGGATTGCATTACTGCATATCAGCTATCAAAAACACCCCACCGCCATAAATGTCTCATGTGGTAATGATATAACGGACTCACCAAGCAGCAGAAGGTGTCACTGAGCCTGTGGTCCAACGTAAGTCGCTGCACCATCTCAAAAAGGGAGGCGTGGTCAAAGCTACAGGGGTTAGCGGAGATAAACTCATCCATGCCATGTTTCTGAGCTCTGTCAGCATCTATCCAGCCAACGGCACAGGGAAAAGAACACGGTTCAGAGGAGAGGGCATCAGTGAGGCACAGGCAAACAGCAAGTCTTCGTCACGACACAGAAACACCAAGGATTTTTTTATTGTGCTACTTCTAAGGGCAAATTATAAACACTTACAGCTTACATTGTCAACTTGCATTCTGTCAGACAGCGTAAAGAGATTTGAAGTATTGGTGGATGAGATTCTATCGATCTATTGTATGTGCATGCATGCGTCTTGGTATGTCACATTCCCTGATGTTTTGCAGGGGAAATAAATCTTTAAATATCCAAAACATGTTTGAAAAAGTGCTGGTTAGATAGAATTGGATGCATTCTTCTTAATGTATTCAATAGATTCTGCCATTCGCGATTGTTTAATGTCACTCAGGTCCTGACAAATATTGGGACGTGTGCTAATAAAAAAGACAGAAATACGGCAAAAGAATAATTAATCTGAACACACTCTAATGATACAGTATAAAGTGCTTATTCAAGAAAAAAGCTAGTCTGGAGATTTGCATATTTTTCTCCAGTTATGGATCCTCGAAAGTCATACTCTTTCAGATTTTCTTTTGTTTGTCTTACTTCATAAATTTTGCCATTAACCTTCTCTGTATCAAGAGAACATTTTTTTAGACTTTAATAAAAACCTGCTTTGTGAAATTCAATGAAGAAAGAACATTAGTAACATCAACTTGTGTAAAAAAAAAAAATAAAAAAAAAAACACATAAAGAAACTATAATGAAACTCAGTAAATATGGATGAGCAAAACATTGATGGAATAATCCGTTTTTTACTCATAGATAACATCTACTAACTAAACTGCCCATAATTTCTTGAGCTGGGTAAATAATACAGCTGTCAGAGACAAAATGATGGGGACAAGGATGATTCAAAATAGATGAGAGATGCAGTCATGTCCTCGGTGTGAGTGACAGGTGTCATGTCTATGATACACTGACATGAGTGATGATGATTCGGGGGTGGGGATGGGAAGTGGCCTGATCTTGGCTGGGCAGGGCCGGGGTACCGAACAGAGCAAAAGTGACATCTGTCAACCTCCAGGTCAGTGAGAGGGAAAGGAAACGAGTGTAATGCGAGTGCTAAACATTCACTGAAATTTGCTTTGCTTTATTAAAGAAAAAGAAAAATAATAAGGTATACTTTGGGAAATGTTCTTATTTTTACTCTATTCTGAAAAGGAAAACCTGTGAGACAAAAAGTAAAATGTGGACCATCAAAATAACAGATTGTTCGAGGAAGAGGGACAAGACAGGCACAATAAGTATGTAAAAGAGGAGGACAGTTAACATGTGAGGGCTAGAAACACTGAGAGAAGACAGTCAATGGCAATAGATGTGAACCCAGTGCTGGATGAGAAGACAGTGACTGAATGGAGGAGGAGTTGATGGGTAAGACTACCTTTTAATGGGACAATAAGACAGTGGTCAAACAACTACTGGACAAAAGAGATGACTGCCAGAAGAAGATTCACTCAGCACCAAGTTAGACAGGAAGTGATGTGGTGGATCAGTGTTGAGATAGTGAGAAAACATCCGCAGAGTGAACACAAGGTGCCTGGGGTTGGGCTATGACACATAGTGAGTGGGCTACATCTCCTTTGGTTGGATTAAATGAGGAAATGGAGTTTAAGTCCAGAATACACTCAATATTACAGTAACATTACAATAATTATAATGACTTCAACCATAAATAAAATGACCAAATTCCCAAAGTGAATAGGCGAGTACTTTTGCATACATATATAAATTATCACATGCTGGAGAACAGTGTGACTTTTCATTGAGCTTTTAAATGTCATGCACATCTGCTGACCCATTTTCAAATTTGCATTTTTTTCTCTCTTTTTTTGGCATTCCTTTTTTTTTTCTCTACGCATTTGCAAGTTGACAATACTTGAATATGTTGCAGTGTATTCATGATCTCTACAGAGCACACTAACAGGCATACCACTACCGGAGATCTCTAATAGGGTAGCAATACAATTTGGTGCAAGTACATGGGTAAATAGCATGAAGCCGACAGAGGCAAAACTGTATCATTCTCTGGGAGATGGGGGAAATGAATGAAAACTCCTGTATTTGTACAAAAGTATGGACACATGACACAGGTGTTCTCCTATTCAGGCAAACAAAGGGCAGTCAAAAGAAATCAAAATGAGATCTCTCCTTGCTGGAGGTGTAACACCGGGTCTAGCCTCTTTCTACAGGCCTGTCTACCGTAGGAGGAATGAGGGGAGTCCGGAGTATTTTATCGTAAGAAGAGGCGGCATTAGCTACTCCTTGTCTTTGGCATTCAGAATACTCCGCATACATATTTGCCAACTCTCATCAAGAAAAGTTCAAAGAAAAAGAACTAAAAGCATTTGAGCCCTCTGAGGTAAAGCATGATCAACACTTAGGAAGTGTCAAAACAAATTTCACTCATGCATGAAATATATTTTTAAAAATAACTGCATCACAGACTGCCATCATCATTCACACTTTATCTACACTTCTATCTTTGAACACATTTATATAAGCATCTGATATGTTCTAGGTTTCATTTAACTGCTATAAAATAACCACCAGTTTGAACCAGGTCTTTTTATATTTATATAAAAATTATTGTAGACATTATCTTTCTCATAACTTATGTCGCGTTTTATCATCATATTGCTTTACTCTGAGGGATCCAGTCACCAATATGAATTAAGAGAGAAGGCAATTATGCAGTAACAACTATAATATCAACTTTTACCATTACTGAGTCAAATAATAAGTTCTTAGAATAAAATACATGCATCCTATACTGGCACGAATGGATGCTTATACTTTGATCCTCAAATTGAGGTTGTCAAAAACAAAAAGTTATCAACTAATATCTAAGACATGAGGCGAGACGTGAAAAAGGAGAACAGGGAAAGAAGAGAGAAAGAACGTTGCATTTGTCAGATAATCAGCGGGGATTATCTGAGCTGTGCCGGCTACAGGGAAGCACTTACCCTTGAGTCCAGCTAGAAGACAGCAGGGTAAGAAGGGACAAATCAGAATAACATAAAGACTAGCAACAAGGCTGGAGGAGAGCAATCACGAGAGACCCTGACCTAGCAGCTGCATTACTCAAGAAGGGTACAGGCAAAGCATGAAGAAGAAAACACAACTCAAAAACAACAACCTATACCAACATGAGAGTTTGTGGGCGGTGGTGTGTGAGAGTACATGTGAGGATATGTGAACTTGACAACACATGTTGAGGCATATAAAAGAGAGAGTAACAGAAAGACAGAGAGAGAGAGAGAGAGAGAGAGAGAGAGAGAGAGAGAGAGACAGAGAGAGACAGAGGGAGACAGAGAGAGACAGAGGGAGGAAGAGAGAATTTACGATCCTCATCACTCCACTGCAGTTTATTTATTCTGGATTCCGGACAAGTACTTAAGGAGTCAAGAGCTACACGTTAAGTACTGTCACTCTGTATAACCGCAGATCAAACAGAAGGCTTACTTTTAAAAGGGACATTGGCAAACACATACACTTCCCCGATAAAGTAAACCCCAAGTCAGTTTTATGTGCAAAAGATGCCTGTGTCTTTTTTAAAAGGACAGAGACTATGAAGGTCCTGGAAAGGTTGAAATAAATCAAGTGGCGACACTGTTGATGAAATTTAAAGATGCTTTAAAGGAGTACTCCACTGATTTCAGACAAAGTTTGTCAAGTCCCATTCGGATTGGCTTTATTTCTCTAGAGGAGGTAGGGTGATTTTAAAATTACCTGCACTGGTCAGTGATTTTAATCCCGTCTGGAGAACACAGTACATGGGTAATTTTTCACCCACAATCCCAGCAGTAATTACAACGAGAATGAACTACTGTTTTTCAGGGAATTGACTGGTCCTTCTGTAATTTAAAGTCCGTCAAGAGCGACTTTTATTTTAGTGTGGATCTCTGAGTTTTTTTAAGCGTGCAGAGCTGCTTGTCCTTCTACTTTATTTAAAATTTTTGTTTATCAGCTCAGAATGAAATTAAGTCAATTGGAAGTCAATAATGAACACATCAACACATTTGGGAACCAATATGATGACAAAACTCATAAAATGTGCTATCTGGTCGGCTCCAGGTAGTTACAGGTTTTATCTTTTGAGGGTTTTTTTGCTTTTATTTATGTTTTGGAAAATTGGCACCTTTAAAAATATGCCAAATTAGCTAATAGCCGTACTGTTGCAATGTACCCATGTATGTACAAACAACTATAACTGGATTACCTTGATACTGCGGAAAACTTAAAATTGTTATTCTTCTTCCGCAAGTTCTGAAGTGGCTTTTTTCTAAACGGCTTTATGGACATTTCTTTGCAATGTACATCGAAGCTAATCATCTCCTCTGGAAGTCAAACTGAATAATATCAATATGTGTTTTATGTCTGTGTGGTAGTATAGTAGAGTGTGTATAGTATTAACTAACTCCAGGCATTGGGGGTCTAACGAAATGCTAGAGAAAAACGCTATCGAGTTGCATCATGGGAAGGAGGAGTGTTTTTTTGGTTTGGCCCACACTAGAGACTGAGTCAGCTATTTCCCTCTTTATTATTGACCCCTTTTTTTTTAAAGCTATCTCTCACAAGTTCCTAAACATTACGAAAGTGAAACACAAAATGGAGTAACCCTTTAAGCCTTCTTTGGATAAACGTATTATAATTTGTATAATTGTCTGTACAGCCTATTATGCAAATTATATTATAAATTCCACCACAATAAGCTTTTCGACATTTAATAGAAAACTTCCAGATGTGATCTGTATTAAGTCACATTCTAGTATGAAACTGTCTGACTGGGGAAGAAATACAGATTCTTGTGAACAAAACTTGTGGCGATCACTCAGAACCTTCATAGGACTTGTTTTTGATCAGTCCACTGCAGCAGAGTCAGGAGGCTGTATTATGTTATGGTCCCAGTGCCATTCAAGACCACCAGGGGGTGAAACATGTACGCGTGGTGTGCCACAATGTTTCAGGGAGGGGGGAGGAGGTCTGTGCCACTGTGAGGAGGCTTTGAATGGCAACAGCTGGCATCAGAGGAGTCAACTAACCACAAGAACGATCACATACTGGACAAAGAAACCAATGGAGAAACAACATAGAATTTATGTGATAGGATTCTGAGTAACTGATCCAATTCATGTCTTTATAGTTTTACTCCAACAGTTTGATTAACAGATAGTGAAATAAACCTGGGGCTTTTTAAAATTATTACTATACTATTATTATTACTATAACACTGGGGGCCTATTTTTTAGTCTTAGTAAATAATGCCAATTATTTTTTTACATTTCATCTAGGAAAGAAATAAAGACATTGTTCATTGTTTGAGTTGAGAAAATCAATCATTCTTAAACTATGGAGTCAAAAGATGCACACAAAAAGTCATGTTTTTCTGAATAGCAGGATCTATTATTGTGGATTTGTAAAAAAGTATGTGAAGTTCAGTAGCTCAGAAAGGTCTATGTTAGTGTTGTTATGGGCAAATATACTCTAATTTCTCTAAAGTAAGTAAGCGACTGACAGCATAGGTCAAACCCAACTTGAGTATATAAAGATCATGTGAAGAAAAATGTTGCTGGCAGAATTTATGGTGAAAAATAAATAAAAAATATAATATATCATATAATTTTCCCTTCTTTAATGAGGGGAGACACAAGAGACGGTTACAACAGAAGTTGGTACAGATGCCACACTACTGTAGACACTCTTACCTTCACTTTGCTACCTGACCTGTGGGCTGCTTAGAGGTGCAAGTACAGTGACAGATTGATTAAAACTTAAGACATGTTGTCTGGCTTAACCCATTCAGTGACAAGCGAACCATCTGAGAAACTGTCTCAGAACCCTGGCTGCCTTTACAGCTGCCCTCTAAAGCTACGACTGGATTAAAAGAGGCCTACGGTTAGGACAGGAGCAGCACACCCTGCACTGTCAGTCTAAATTCAACCCCAGCAGGCTTGAATGTTCGAATGTTATGTGTGGTGACCTATTTATTTTTTGAAAGAAAGTGCGCACGCCATGTCCTGCTGCTGTATGATAAATTATTTTTCAGAGTTGGTTGTTCCTTGTGAACAGACTGATGGAATAGCATGGAATTGCACCTTTAAACACTGTGGGAGTGGTGAAAATGAGTGGAAGTCCATCAGATGCTGAAGGGATCTGTGAGATCAAGGCGTGTGTGCGTGCTTGTGTGTTAGTTCTACCAGCACATTTTGTGACTGCAGTGGGGAGCGCATGGCGTGAAACATTATGGGTTAGAGCTTTCACTGCTTTGTGGATGAAAACTGCTTTCTGCATAAGTGACAGTGTTGTGTTTCGGGCTACTTACAGAACTGAGAAATGGGAGCATCCATTTGGGCTGAGGCACCCCCTTTGGAGTTAAGCTTCTGGACCTGAGTGGGCGGGACAGGCTTGTGGGACTGGCCAGTGGCGCGATACATGGCCTGGACCCACAAGATGCGGTCCTGCTCATCATCGCTGGCAAACATCACAGTGTCGCCTTCCTTCACTGCATTGAAGAAGGCCCTGCCACCATCCAAGCCTGAGACAACAGGATGTTAAAGCTCCTTTTATCTTGTGTTATATTGTAATGTCATCATCATATTGTATTTTTTTTTTCTTTCATTACTGTTTTAATGTTTTATTTCTTTAAAAGCCCTTCTAGGGCCAGGTGCTGGAAATTGCTAAAAACACTATGGTACACACATTGGATTGCTCTTTTCAGTTTATCTATGTTAGATGTATTGGTCCCTAATAAAAATAAACCAAATTTAAAAAAAAGAACATGTGGTAAGTGCTTTACAGTAGTTATACCATGTAAAGGTGTGCCTTCTCACCTGGCTGGGGGTCACTGTAGTCCACAGTATACCCATCCAGCTGGAGAAGCTCCTGCGGTTCTGACTTTTTCTCTCTGTAGCTGCACATGGCGAATGTATACTGACTCACCTACAACACAAAGGATGCTGTTATGATCTTGGGAAATTTCAATGACCAAATTAAGAGTCGACACATTTCCTCTTTTCCTGCATATCTGCATATAAACAATACCAATATGTGCAACCTTTCATTCTGGAGATGTTGATATTATGACTCAGTAGTTTAAAGGGAAACGTTTTTATTTTTACAATGACCCACCTGCACAAGAACAAAGAACCGCTTCTTCCAGCGCTTCCAAACATTCTTCCCAAAAGCCCACAGGTATCTGTCAAAACATTGTCCACACACAAGGAAACAAAACCCAGTCCACATGTCACAACAAAAACTGATTGGTGCACATACCTAGTGCACACAAACAGTTCATTAGATTTGATATAAAAGATGTGGTTTGCTATAGAACTGAGAATAGTTGAACAACATTCTTTAGATGAATAGCATAATGGTTATATAAATGAAACATGATTCAGGTTGTCTTCAATATTTTGAGTTTTTTGGCAAACTACACACTGGTATCCACCAGGGGGAGTAGTATACCTCCAACTGTTTTTCCATGGTAGGTGACTAGAAATGAGGCCAAGGAGCTGAGAGGGCTGGAGGAAAAACAAGGAAAAATGAAAGGCATACAGGAAAAACCATGGCTATTTGGCAACGTATCTCTTACCCACAGTGTTTCATGTTTTGTGGTTTGTCCATACGTATGGCCAGTTTGATCTTCAGATCTTGGTCAGGGCATGCCTTAGTCACAGTCATCTTATGGAGTTCGGACTGCTTGGGGCTGTTAGGAGTTGGGTGGAGGACAACCTGTGCTCAAATGAAAAAGACAGCCAGAACTTATTCATAATTATCAGCGATTGATCTCATCCTGTGCAACATACAGCAACACCAATCGGTGTGTTTGCAAGGGCTGGTGATTATGTGTGTTTGTGTTTCACATTTTTTGAACGGGAAAGAATCAAGAGAGTCAGGGTAGAGAAGTAGAACAGTGCTTTGCTCTGCCTCCCCAAAGAGGAGGCCTAATCTCTCTTTACTGAGTTAAAGAGCTTTGAGGAAGCCTGCCTTCCTGCCAACGCAACTGCAGTGAGAGTTCAAAGAGCCTTGTCACAGCCAAGGTCACTGCCGCTACAGGGACGTCTGAGGCGGCACTGCTTGACTGCAAACCAGCAACGCCACCTTCATTAACCATCCATCACAGTAACTATACACATTTACGCCTCAGGAAAGTGCAGGGTGGAGAACTGATGAATGTTTCGGCTCTCTCTGCATTTGAAATAATGTTGAAAGATTGGAAATCTGGTGTTAAAAATGGGAAAAGTCAGCCCGCTTTTATCTTCTGAGAGAAGTACAGCAGAACAATTCAATTGGGTACTGGTCAAACACAAGCATAATGTGAAAGTATCAAAATGAGAAGTGTTTGCACAAGCACACACATAATGTGTTGTTCCCTCTTCCAGTACTTGCGAAAATGCTCAAATAAAAATTCAGTGAGACTAGAGCTGAGTTTTTTTCGTAAGTGCAAAAGATTTTGTAATCTCAACAACCTCTTTCTCATGTTTAACTTGCAAAAAAATTCAAAAGGTTATGTCTGAATCACATTCAAGTTACGGTACACTGGAGACTTAATAAAACCACACAGTGACAGAGTAGAGAGAATTTTAGAAAATTCTTGTGAGACTGGCTCTGTCTGTATTTCTAGGTTTGGTGTTCATTTACGTGACATGTGAGTCCTGATTGCAGTGTTCTCATGGCTGTGTTGAAATCAGAGTATTTATGTGTTGGTAAAAATAAAACAAACAGAATTGTTACCCTGCCCAGTTCTTTGTCCTCCAGTGCCAGCACACCTGTGCTCTCTG
The DNA here is from genome assembly GCF_014851395.1 of Micropterus salmoides. NCBI lineage: Eukaryota > Metazoa > Chordata > Actinopteri > Centrarchiformes > Centrarchidae > Micropterus > Micropterus salmoides. Next base: position 20,330,751 of record NW_024043372.1, read on the forward strand.
TAAACAGTTTCACCTTGACAGCAGGCAGAGGGTGTGTGGTGGTGAAGTCCCCTTGGGTCCCCCAACTGTAAGACACAACAAAAGACACTCTAGAGGTTAGCTTCCATGGCAGCACGATAGTCTTCCCACACAATGACTTCAACTCCAGCAATCATTGAATTGCTTTTTTGTCAATAAAAGCTAACACCTGGAAGAGCGATTTCACTTCCTTCCTTTCATTTTTCAACTGAAATCACAGAAAAAGTCAGTAAACAACATCAAATAAAATTACTGGGATTGATTGCTGTGTAAAGCAAATTATACAGATATCAAAGGAATAAAATTCCTGTTTTGAGATCCTTTACGTTAGGAGAGACGCTCACACACACACAGACAGCACAGTATATCGTTTTTACCACAGAAACACAGATCATGGGGAACTGTCTTTTATAAAAGAAGAAATACTGCAGAGTCACAGATCTACAGAGTCACAGATCTACAATATGTCCAAGTCAGGATAAAACCACAGAAGATAAACACACACACTTTATTTTGTCGCACTGTTATTTTCCTAAATGCATTCCTGCTATTTATACACCAGACGTCTTTAAAGCTGCACTTGGCAAGATTTTTATATAACAAAACACCTATCTTATCAGCCAAGCCAATTTTGTGGGTCTGCTACAGAGAGTGGCAGAGAGATGCTACAGACTGGCTAAAATTAACTTCTGTTGTCAAGTGTATTGTATTTCTTGCTGGCATATCTCAAAAACAAGATAATTTACTTATATAGCATCTTTTAAACACAAAGATAAGTCAAAGTTGTTTTAGCATAAAAAAGAAAGTGAGAAAATAAAATAAATGAATGTACAATCAAATGTAATAACATACAAAAACAGATTGAAGACAAAAACACAAATAAATAAATTTAAAAATTCATATTTTAAGCAGACAGCATGCTAGATGGAAGACATTCAAGCTCATATTCACACGGAGAGGCAGTTAAAGGTCTCCAGTGCACCTGACCTGCATATTTTTATACTTGGGGAAGAAACCAAAGCACCTGGAGGAAACATGGTTGAGACCCGAACTGAGGCGATAGTCCGATAGTATTTCTCAGGCCTCCCCCTGTAGTTTCAGCTCGTACGGCCCAATCCCAATGTCCACACTAACAGACTCACAGTCTGTGAGGGCTTAGGGCTGCCACTCTCTCGTGGGCATTTTGAGCTTTGATCTTTGACATTTCGACCTTTTTTAAACCTACATTTCATAGCATTGTGGCGTGAAACACGGAGGTTACCAGAGGAAGCCGGCAGTGAAAGTCTGCTTTGACTTACATGCCGCCAATGGGGGACAATATCCACTGTCCACAGTTCAATGTACATATGCGAACATTGTTTTACAATAGACTCAAGTAAAATATACCTATCTACCTAATGTACCTATCCTGTAAGAGCAAACTAATAATGACTAAACCTCACCACCAGCTACACCTCCACGAGCCCAAAGGATTAAACCAAACAAAACCCACATGGAAAATGCAGTTCATTGTAATCCTGTTACACAACGTATATACGGGCTTTTGTTACTTCTTGCTGCCATGTGGGGCTGCCAACATGTTATGCTGCCTTGTGCAGCCCTAGCAACATAATAGAAATGCCTGAATTCTCTCTCTTTAGTGTGGTACATGGTGGACATGGTGTCAATTTCCAGCCTTGGAAAGCTGTTTTTCTTGTAACCATTTCTAACATTCGTAATTAATTGCAATTTAATGTACACAAAGATGCTGCAGTTCTAATGTGCACAAAGCGCTCATGACGGACTGTGATGGTCGGTGACGAGCTAGTGCTGAGCTGTGTTGATTTCAGATGGAAGCATTGTACTGGCATGAAGGTGACCTTGTGGATCAATCTAAGGTCTATTAACGGATGTGACAGTGCTGTGGTCCTACAGCTATTTCTCCAAAATATATCATATATAACTGTGTCTGCTCAAGTGGGTCAAATGGGAAATAAAGAGCAGAATTACTAGACAATAGAAATAATTGTCTTTGCAACGTTAGCAATTTCAACCCCTTAATCAATTTATCAAAGTAAAGTGTAAAATCACAATAGTAAGCCTGAGCACACAGTTACCAAATACAAGCAATTACTGTATGCAAATAACCTGCAGTAGTTTATATACACTAATACATCAATCTCATGTGTGTTTCTGCATGTTTTTTCCGTGTACACATGTGGGTACCGGTGCACACACACGCAGACACACACATACACATGCATAACCCTCGCCTTGTTCTCCTCTAATCCCTTCTCTCATTCATGTCCCTCCATCTCTCTCACACTCTCTTCATAAAATGGCTCTTGAATTAGGGAGATCAGAGGAAGACATTTGGGCCCTAAAATAGCTCGCATTTGCATGAATGTTTCATGGTCATTTTCTCTTGTATCCTGTGCTGTGCAATACTGGTTCAATAGATGAGAAAAAAGGTAGATATATTTAGTAGAAGATATATTTGCCTTCAGCAGGACACCAGTATTGTTATGAATCTGGTCAAGATGTGAGGTAATAAAATATTTTAGGATACGTGCAAACTGTTCAGACTTTCAAAGGATAGATGGCAATTTACAAACTATGCCATTTCATTTCATATTTGAGAAACTGTGGGATTACACAATTACTTTTCACACCTTCATCGGTTCAGTCAGAAATCTAGTCAAAAAGGGTTTTTTGTTCAGCTGTGAATCATGAATGACTAAAGTTGCTTTTGTTTAGGGGGTCTGCTGTCAAGGCTCATCCCAATACTACACCAAAATATATATACCGAAAACCAATAATTAATTAAGTGCATGTTCACTATTCTGATATTCTGCTGATCTGGACCAAATAATTGATACTTTTCAAGAGGAAAAAAGAAGCAAATTGAGGTTTTGCTTAACTGCACAGTCCCATTTCTTTTAAAATACGGTGTCTCGCATGCAAAGTGCCTTTGAGAGGGAATGATGCATCATAGCACACAAGCAAGAGCACTGGATATGCCTTCCTACATCCAAGAATACACTGACATTCAGGAGAATTTGGCAATGTAAGCTTACTGCTTTTTCTTGCAAGTAAGGTTTAGTCAGGGCGTCTTAAGCAAATCCACAGGAGGCACCAAAGATCAAAAAAAATAATGGGACAGGATCTCAATAGTACAAGTTTAAAATGAACATTGTTAAATTATTGAAAAGATAGTTAAAAAGATTGAAATTACATTTTCACTTTGGTTGAAATAAATAATTAAAAAGCCTTCTTTGTCTAGAGCCTGTAAGTTACTGCCAGTAGTAATTTATACACAGTCACAGACTGTGGATAAAATGACATTATGTAGGTATGTAAGGAATGGTCTCACATATGTTCTAAAAAATTTGCCCTGCCTGTTCACGGAGGAAGGCATCAGCTGAAATATTTGTGCCTGTTACTCTTGATTGAAGTGGGACTGCTGGCAATACCTGTTAATAATTTCCTTTTCGTGTTTTAAAGGTCCGATTTTTATTTAACTATGGCTACCAAACCCAAACATAAATGGACCACCATGAAACATAAACATAGAAAAATTTGGGGGACTTTTTGAAAATATGATTCAATATGACTCTAAACTTAGCCAGCTGATGCATTTGATTTTGACATTTTATGTACAGATAACTAAAATGATTAATTATGTAGTGTAAACTGCTGCTTTGCATACACATTCATGTTTATCTTCTTTGTAAGGATCACCAGAGGTTGTTTTTTTATAGTCATAAGAAACATCTGGAAGCTGAAGCTTGTGAATTCTACCAACAATGTGGTCCATCCTTCCATCCATCTTCATCCGCTTATCCGGGGTCGGGTCGCGGCGGCAGCAGCTCCAGCAGGGGACCCCAAACTTATCTTTCCCGAGCCACATTAACCAGCTCTGACTGGGGGATCCCGGGGCGTTCCCAGGCCAGTGTGGAGATATAGTCTCTCCACCTAGTCTTGGGTCTTCCCCGAGGCCTCCTCGCAGCTGGACCTGCCTGGAACACCTCCCTAGGGAGGCTTCCAGGAGGCATCTTTAGCAGATGCCCAAACCACCTCAACTGTGTGGTGTGGAAAATAATTTACACTCAGATGATGTGCACATGCATGGCATACATTCAGGCCCTTACGTTGGCTTGGATGCTTCTGCTTGATCAGTCTGGAGCTTCTCGCCTCCCTCTACCTCCATGGTGCAGTAGACAATCCTGTTCGGAGCCAGAGACTTCAGCCCCTGCACTTCCATGATCACCACCTAGGAAGCACAGACACCACAGTGAAGGTTACAGACGGAGTGAGTGATTCATCTCTTGGAAGAAGTCATAGAGCAAAAAGTCACATGAGCAGGCAGCAAATCCTTCCAGTGTGATAGATATTTTAAAATTGCTTTGCCAGCTACAATCACTATTTACACTTGTAGCCGGTGCCCACATATTACTAAAATGTAGATTTAGGTGGATTTTCTACCACAGCACATAAAGATTACAACCACCCTTCCTGTTAAGTACAACTCTCTATCATCGAAACTGCTTGCAGGCATAATCTACCACATCAAATCTTATACGTAGTCTTTAATCGCTCAGTGAATACAATATAGTACAAACACTGCCAGGGGTATCTCTTATATTGTAGCTGTAAATTCCTAGTGGGACAACCAAAGACAGAAATATGTGGTGTCAGAATAATACATCTACTTTGAATGAAAGCATCCACCAGATCCACTAAATTTTTCATGTTGGAAGAGAGTAATTTAGCTGGCGCTTTTATCCAAAGCGACTTACAATTGCTATATATGTCAGGGGTCGCACTCCTCTGGAGCGACTAGGGGTTAAGTGTCTTACTCAGGGACACATTGGTGGATGTCACGGTTGGAATCAAACCCAGGTCTCTCACACCAAGAGCATGTTGGCACACATTAAAAAATCATGACATGAATTTTGATGCAAATGGAAGTCTACCAAAAAACTATAAGAACTAGTTAAATGAGAATATAGGCAATGTTCATTTATAGCTGATCTAAAATAAAGTGCTGCATTTATAACATGATTGAAATAGAAAGATTTTTTCACTCTCCAAAAGTACTTTAAAAATTACTACAATAAACATGAAGTATCTCTGAACGTGATCGCCATACTAATATTTCCATGTTTTTACCCTACAGGGATAAAAAAAAAAAATGCTGAAGGATTTGTTCTTTATTAAGGCTGATTCCAAGTAGAGTCTCCCAGTTTGTTGCTGAGGGATTTCTGGCAGCTGCTGCAGCCAACCACTTGGAAAGTAAACAGACTTGAAAAATGAGCCTTTACCAAAGCACTGTGGAATTACCTCACACAAATAGCTAATTGCTGCTGTTGTGCTAATAACTTCTGCATTCAGAGTCGTGCCCACTTCTGTGCGAAGGATAAGAAAAACAGGGTCATATTCTTTGCACATTATGTACTTCCTGATTCTGAAATGGCACTGCATTATAAGGAAAGAGGTGCGACTTCTCCCTGTTCGGTGGTGATAGCTTAACTCAGACAAGATGATAAAAATATGAGTCACATTCCCCTTTAAAGAGCAGGTAAAAGGGTTTGTGCGTGTGTGTGTGTGTTCTTCACATAGCTTCTGTTCAACCCCCACAAGTCTGCTGCTTTCTATACTTAGTTTCAAGCAGACAAGTAGTCGACGACAGCTCTGATTTATGAGTTCTGGTTTAGGTAGATGTAGTTTTGAGTTTAGATATTTTAATGAGATAATGTTTGCCACTTCCAGCTATAGTTAGAAATCCTGAGAAATGTATATCAAATTGATCACTTTGTAACGCAAGGTGGATTTCACTCACATTTGATTAAACATTCACATCTAGCCTCCTTCCCAATGCACTATACCTCCAAAGTGAAGGACAGAACCACATCGGACTTGGACAGCGTGTTCTCGTCCTCTTGGCCCATGTCGATGATGGAGGTGTTGTGTCCCCGTTTCAACTTTTGGAGTTTGAACTCCCCTCCCTTGGACACGGGCATGCTCTCCAGATTGGCCATCAGCTGATTCACCGAGGACTTGAGCTCCTCGATGTACATGGCCTCCATCTCTTTAGACACAAATTTGGGGAACTTACCACCCTGTTGACGAGACAGACCCAGTAAACAATCAAAATCTTGATGAAGGTTGACAAAGAGGTAAATAAATGATTTTCCAATATGCTAAAAGCATGCTAGAAGCAAGATTTGTCTGACTGTCTCTTTTTCAGATGATCAATGCCTAATTTAGCGTAAATAAAATATAGTAAAATGTGTAAAAATACATCCTTTGAAATAGTACAATATTTATAACTGTGGGAGGAAGCTCCCACTATGATGTTTACACAAGTTACACCATTAGTGACATGTGACCTACATAACAAAGCACATTAAAAACAATCCCCCGCTGAGTCTGACTCACCCTGGCAATCTGGTCCGCCATCTGAAGACGACCATCCAGCTCTCTTCTGATCTGTGCAGCCTGCTCGTCCAGGTTGTCCAACTGTTGACATAAAAGGAGAGGAGCAGGCCAGTGAAGTCCACAAATACCTTTTAAATAAGCCAGTGGTCAGGGTCAAAGATCTCCTACATCTCCATGCATCATTTATCTTACCATGAAAGATGAGAAATCCAAGATATCCTTTAATGTGGCACACATTTACATTTATTGTTGATAATGTGTAATGATACATTTGGGGTTTTTTTAGTATTGAAAATTACATGTTAAATAAATATATTTCCTGACCATTTACCCAGGGCAAACCTCCTTGTGACCTGCACAGAGAAGAGCAGGTATAAATGACGAATGGATGGACATCCTGTCCTCCTGACTAGTCACCTCAATGGTTTTAAAACAGTGCAGATAAATTACTAAGTAAAGGAAAATCTGTGATGTCGTTGTTGTCATGAACATTGTTGTTGTCATCTTCATTCATGAAATTAATGGCACCCAGTGAAGTTTTTGACCGCTAGAAGTGCTACAGAGCAGGGTTTTTAAGAGTGGGTACCCATTTTGTTTCACGTACACAACAATATACATGCATGCTTGCGGGCATGCAGTTAACACCATAAACATGCTGCCGTCAGCTTCATGCTATTCTACTGGTCAACTGTCGGTGGTGGTGACACGGAAAGAAGCGCAGCAATGCGCTTTCTAAGGCAGAGAAGAGTAAGAATGCAAACTCACAAATATGGATGTAACATTGAATTATTTAAAATATTAGAAAAATAGGCTTGGCAGATGATTTATGGAGAAGAAAATGCATGTGACACATTTGGTAGACCTCAAGGACACACAGAGAGTAAGAAAATGGTCAAAATCGATGAAGCAGAACCAGAGATATCATCTTTTTTTATTCCATGCAATCATCATTCTTGTCAAAGCCTGGCGCCCACATATACTGTATTCTGTTTCCCCAGGACCAGTAAATAGACTTCGACGTGAGAAATCAGTGGAATTCCCCTTTAATGTAAAAAATGTGTTCATTTGGCCCCCCTTAGATATCAGTCATTTAAATCCGGCTATACCTCACAAGCATGTTGAATCAAATGTGACCACGCAATCCGAAAGGTGCTCATGCAGATTGGGAATGATGACGAATAGCGTAGCAGGGCATAAAAAAGCTGATTAGAGCTCCAGTTTGTCCTCATGGGCTGCAATCATAGCAGCATGGTGTGGCAGCACACATGAATGGATCAAAATCAAAAAGAAATTCATCACACCCTAGGAACCGTGCTGCCATCACCATAGAGACCGTGAATGGACCACTGTTTGTGGAGAGGTCTTCCTGCAATTTTCCCCTTTCTTGTTGATTTCAATCAGCAGACTGAAAATTCAACTCTCTGTCGAGCTGAGAGAGGGCAGTAAAAGTAAAGATTATATCTGTAAATTAAGAGTCAAATACATTCACAGCGATAAGGAAAAGCCTGGACTTGAAGGAGTTGTTACAAAATGTTTTGGCACATTGAGACAAAACCAGTTGTAACATGATGTCTTTAAAAGGTTTGAACACTGCCTGCATTGGACAATATCAGCTCCAGGCAAAGTTGCCTGACGTCTGTTAGCCTAGTTTTTGCCCTGGAGTAACAAAAAGCAGAGAAATTCATGGCTCTCTCACATCAATAATGAATGAGAGTTTTATATTAGCTGACACAAGGAAATAGAAGCGAGGGCTGATGTCTCCCTTGCTCTCTGTTTCTGTATGCCTCAGTTCTTTGGGTATTCTCTCAGTCAAAATGGCTCATTCTTGTCAAATGTGATGTTGTGACTCACCAGTTACCACCATTTCCTCTATGAGGACGACAATAGCCTAATTGAGACATAGCTGCAGCACAGTTATACCTGGGAGTCACAAACATTTCCACGCAGTGGTGTCGTACAAGTCTTGAGTGAAAAATAAAATCTACCTCGTCTTACCCGGGGATTGTTATATTGCAAAATCCTTGAGATTTACAGTCACTTGCTGTATTTTAAAAATTGGGAAAGTGACAAGGGGAAAGAAGGTTTCAGGGAGCACATTTCAGTTTATCTTTTTTATAGTGGGAGCATGACAAAGTGGACATTTGGAATAAAAATTTGTCAGACTGTCAAAGGAGCATATTTTAAGCGAAACTTCCAATTAGTCAGCAACTGACCGGCTGTTAAAAAAAACAACAACTTTGTTTCAGAAAGCCACCCACTCTTTATAATTTATGAGTTTTGATTTTGTCCCTCCCTAACTTTGAGGATGCACACACTGTGAGGTTTCAGTGTGAGTTTCAGTGCAAGCCAATACAATCGTTCATCTCAATTAGTCGGTGCAACAGGTATAAAAAGGCTGAATCTTCATTTTTCAATACAAGGCAGCAGAAAAAGGTTGGCTAGTGTACGTGTTGTTTTTATGATCATTTATATTTCTCTTGTAAATGTCTGTATCCAGTAAGAGTAAACATGGTATTTAATGAAAGCTATTTTTTTTTAAATCATGTTAATGTTGTTTTGTACATTGATTTGTTTATCACACAACTGATCAACTGAAAAATGTTTGCGAATAAAGTATATAGTACTGGGGAAGAGGTGTACAACATGTTAAACTTTGGATTTTATCACTAATAAGAGAATCATCTCTCCACTAGGGGTAGGTAAAGAATTTTTGAATAATCGTTAAATAATAATAAAAAAAATAGTTAATGCGACTATCTTCTTTTCTTAAAAAATATATTATCCTTTGTTTCAACCGCTGCCTGGTAGCCATATGGTCAGGTAGTGTAAAATGTGTGTGTGGCAGTTCAGTTCGGCTACACCACTGCGAGATGGGCTAAATACTCATCTGCAGCCTATTAGTGTTAAGGTTGTGTATTGTGTTCAAAATTAAGTTCCTGTTTAGAGTATGAACACCAACAGAACATCTTTCATCAACAGAGTGGTCTTCGAAGAATGGTCGAATAGTTCCCAGTGACTATCAAATAGTATTTCTGCTTCAAATGCCAGTCCCTACTCTAAACAGCTGCATGGTCTCTCCGATATATTTGTGAGTCAGTGCTCTAAACTCCTCTCATCTCTTGCTTCTGGGATGCGTGCCAGAGCTGACCTCTCTTTGCCTTATGGTATTTCACCCACTTCTATTACATTAACAGGCCTTGTCTTCCAGGCTTTACCATATTGATTCCTTGCCCCTTCCAGCAATCCTTTTTAAGAGAGAATAGACCGATGTCACAGCACAACCGTTTACGGCATGGGGGGTGGGGGGGCAAATAACAGGCGCTGTACAGCTCAGCTGTACAGCTCAGCTGAGATCAAGTAACACATACAGGATGTGGATTGTGGATGAGGGGATTGTGACACAGAAACAGTACTGTTCTTTCTTAAATCTAGATTAATCTATGATGTTCCTGCATTACATATTTCTGCAGTAGATTCTGTTCACTGATATGCATGTTATGAAATTATGTCAGCCAGATGGCATCTTAAAAGGAGGAGGTCCTGTGTGTTACCAGTGCTGGCCACTAAACAGCCACCCTGCTACATAACCCAGAGTTCCTGTTTAGTAGAGCACATAATCAGACTTTGCCACCAGCTGCAGCAGAATGTCTACACTTGCAGCACAGTAGTGCTCAGTACTGTTCTGCCACAGAGTGATACTTAAACAGTGGCGAGCATCCTGTGATAGGAAGTCACAAGGAGGAGGGGTTTTTTTCAGCGGTAAACCAGATTCATCCACAATTGTGACTGATAGTGATTGCATTCCTGCCTGAGCTGTGCTTGATCAGACCCTTTCCCCATGCTGCTGGCGATCCTGTGCTGCCTGTCAAAACACTCAGAGCTCTGGGTGCTATTGGAGAGCGGTGCCAGCGACATCTGACTCGTGCAGTCCCAAAAGAGCTGTCACTGCTGAGCCTGGAAATCCAACAGCTTGGCCCGTCAGCGTCTGACACTGCATTTCTACTGTCTCATCGGTGTGCCTCCCCCTCCCACAAAATACAACATACCTAAATACATATGTGCAGGCAAATACTCAAGACTGCAAAATCCTCCACAATACTTCATAACAGAAACTGAATACATCAGCAGCAGATATTATGGGTCGTTGTGACTATGTGCAGATTGCAGCTCGTCTGCAAAATGGCTAACATGAGAGGGTTGACTCCGAAGCGCATAATGTAAAGGGGAATGGCGTCAGTTTCTTCTATTACTCCCATCTCTCTTGACAGTAGTGAAAAGCACATAGGCTGTGGGAGGGAGTCGAGTCGGAGGTCAGTGCCAGTGTGAACTAACAACCACCCCTTACTGAGCCCCACACAGCATCCCGATCTTATCAGGCCTACAACCACTGAAAGGTCACTGCTGCCAATGGCCCACAGGCACAATATAGGTGGACAAGTAATCCCATATAAAATAAGACTGGCTAAAAGGAAGTTGCCATCTACGTTACTGAAGCTGAGGGCAGCACTGCAGCTAAATGGAGGTGACACTGTGTCAGTGTTAGCCAAGCTGACAGCAGGTTAAAGGTGATGGAGCAGAAGCAGGCGGGTAGTTAACAGCACAGCTGATGACAGATTCCCAGGTGGATGCTGGGACATTAGCAGCAGACAGCACACTCGGTCTCGCGGTTTCTTGTAGAGAACAAAGACTGGGCGGGCAGGGTTAGATTGGAGCTTGAAGGGAGCTGGAGGAGTCGAAGCAGCTGGTCTATATTTAGCTTTGCTGTGTGAATATGTGTGTCTGTATGTGTGTGTTCAAAAAGTGTGCAGGGTGAGAAAAAAACTTCTCTTGTGCGACTGTAGCAACACGCAAGGCATGCAAATTAGGAATGTAGGTGGTAAGAAAAAAATCTCTATCGCTCCATCTCACTTCTAACATCTTTATCAATTTACAGTATAAGCAAGTGTTTCTTCAGTCTAGTGTGGAGATTTGGTTGACTTTGTCTTGTTAAGCACGGACTTGCCCGGTAACGGGTAGGACGATCGATTTTCGCTCAAAATGCAAATGAGAAATCCATGTCTGATCCTAGTATTTTGTCACCCTATCCATACCACACATCTCCGTGAAGCTAGGAGGCCAGAACATCAAATCAACAATTTTTATCCATACCAAACACACATCAAACACCAAGTATCTAAATGAACTTATATCACAACATAAATCGCTCTGTAATCACTGTACATGGCTGCAGTTATTGCCATCAAGATATCTCTCATCTCATCCTACACCGCAGTCTGACCACTCTAAGGAAAGCTCAGCTCCAGCTCTGATCAGCTGTGTAACTCATATCACTCAAATCACTAAACTCACAGACCTATTGGCCGGATAATAATAACAACAAATGCAACCACTGACTTACTTTTGCAGTTTCCGCTCTTTTCTGTGTGTGAAAATATCTCCCTTGGTATTGCGCAGTCCTTGAGCTATTAGGTTTCCTTTCTCTCCTCAAAATGAAGGAGAGAAGAAGTGTTGCTTTGGAACAGACGGTCTTTATCGTGGTCTACTGCCTACACAGACATCCAATATATTAAACGATTCGTCTGTTCAATACGAAGAGAAACCTCACTTACAGCGAGGTAGGATGTTCTGTTCTCAAGTTGTGGGCCTGTAAAGCATGGGAGTGCTTTTGGTCACAGGTTTGTTGATCAATATTCACTGTTTTTATCAGTATTTCAATATTTTGGAAGTTTTATGTTATTTGGAACTTGAATGGACACAGTTACAGTTGATTCGTATTCCTTAGCTTCTGACCTATCAAAGGATATCAGAATTATGCATCTAGGCCTAATGGTTGAGGAGTTATTATTGATTCATTTTCGGTTTGTTATTTTAGGCGTTTTGTTTCTGGAAATAATCTCTGTTTCCAAGAGGTTAAAGCTTCGCTAATCGGTTATCTAATATCTAATATTATATTACTACCGTAAAACTTTGATTAATAGCCCGTGCTTTAATTTGGTAAAATCCCTGAATTGACCCTGCCTATATTTGGGACAGGCGTCCATATGGGACGGGCCTTTAATTCCTCTTGCACAAAACTGAAATAGGCTACTATGAAACAGTTTCTTTATTTCAAACAGATTATTACTTGTATAAAAATTATCCAATAAAATCAAATACACATCATTCATTTGATCTTGCTCCAACCGACAGCTTATGGACAGGATTCATAACTTGTATAACTTTTTATGAAAAGCTGTTTTGATTCTTTTGATCGGTGGACCCTAACAGACTAAAGGACTATAAATAATAACACATTTGGACTTAACAAGCGCACTTAAGGAGCACTTCAAAGGTAACGTGAGTGGGCACTTTTTTTTCTTTTTCATCTCTTGTACCATTCTGGTAACACTGGTAAATCTATATGAATTAGACTTTGGGGCCCGTTAAATGAACTGAACAATTGAACTGTGGAGAATCTAACCGATCTAACGATGTGTAGCATGTTTATATTGACATATTGATCATACATTTAACGATCTAAGCAGCTTAGAAGCTGCTAAAGTAGGCAACCCAGCGGGGTTTAAGAGGTTTTATAGGTTTTATAGGTTTTATCATCCACATAACTTATATAAAAACCAGACCAGGCGTTTCATGGAGATTTGAGTTTATTTGTCAGAATGCGTTCCCACAATAGTCCAGTAAACGGGGTCTGCAGCTATTTTAGACTCAGCTATTAATTGATGTTTTGTATGTGTATGTGAAAGGACTCGTTTAAGTGTATTTCAGCAAATTTTTCTGGTTTTATAGCCACTACCTTACCGTTTTTGTTTACTCTCACCAGCTTCATTTCCAAACACTACAGCTGATAAACCAACTGCATACTGTTGAACCTAGTGGAGAATTTAGCTGCAGAAGAGCGAGGTATTTCCCTCAGGAGTTGGGAGACACCAAAACAGGGATAAAAGCAGATTGAAAATTCATTCGTTTGTTCACCTGAAACAAGATTCCTGATAAAAGTTAATGTTGCTCCATGTCTGTATCTGTTAAAACAGGCAATTGTTCAGTATCACACTTACCTCATTAACTTTGTAAGGTGATCATATGTAGTGTTTACAGCTTGTTGCTCATCCCCCAACTGTCCCAATCCTGTGTGCAGTGAAGAGGCTCCATTACGCAATTACATCTGCTAAAGGCTAAAACCAGGAAGAGCCCAGGCCTCATTTCCCAACTAACATTTGCTGACAAGACAAATTAAAAAGGAAAAGCAGGGTTAGAGGGAAAGCTGATTTGAGTATGGTCTGTCAGTCTGGGGGAGCCCACAGGCCATGGTTTACAACTCTGTGGGGGGAAAGTCTCCAAAAGTGTTCATGTCTTACTTTGAGTGCCAGATTTAGGTAATTTGACACTTGAAATTAAAGAATAATTTTATTTAGTAAGGAGGCCACTGGTGCTAATAAATATCAGTGATTAGCATGATAATTCACTGGTTTGTAAGTATTTGCTGCATTACTTTTTCATGTACAAAATGAGCAGAATGCAGTCATAATGCAGTTCTATGCAGCTTTTTGAGCTACTTTTAGCCTACATTAAAATAATTGTTTTGGTTTTACTTTTATAAAGTTAGTTGTGACTGAGCTGCTCTCAGTAACCTCCTGAAGACAGTCTTTAACAGCACACAAGCTGATAGATCCACCAAACGGCAGGGATAGTTAGCAACTAGCTAGCTTGTGAACAATGTGGACCTGGAGCAAGGAAGGAACTACATTGGTCCCATTTATAACCTCATCTCTACAGACATTACTCAGTTATTTGGTTACATACTGTTTCAAATGCACATATTAGGGGGAAACCATTAGTTTTGTGATCTCAAAAATGGCCACAGTTTGACAGGTATGATAAAGAAATTTTTCCAGGTTGACGCCAACATTGAGGCCAACATTGAGGCCAACATTTCCAGCGAAGAAGACGAGAGCACGCTGTCTGACGTCTCACGTAGTGCTGATGTCACAAATGACGCTAACGTTTCACCCAGATAGACAACAACAGAGATAAATGAAGGGTGAATATTAGACTTTTGTTCGTCAGAAATCCAGACTCTAAATAACTGTCAATGTTGTTCCTTTTCTGCTGGATGTTAAAGCAGACAGCTATTTGCTGATACCAGTCCTAACAAGCGGGTAATATGGAAATTACTTTAAATCTGTTAGCTTTTTTGGAGTTATTCTGTCCCCTAGTGGCCAAACAGTGATTAATGCAGCATTAAGGGTATAGTAGGCTACTAATAGTATTGTTAAAGGTTCACTGTGTAATATCTAGTAGGATCTATTGACAGAAATGCATAAGAACCTGTTAATGTCATGCAGTGTCTGTTGTGCGCTGTTCAGAATGTGCTGTACTTTCAGCAAAATGTGTGTATAGCAAAGGCATTTTGGTTACAGGATTTGAGAGACGCAGAATATCTGTTCATTTGCTTGTTGTCTGCTTTTACTCTCTGTAGTTATATGACTGATTTCTGCCACAGCTGAACTATGCAGCCAGCTCGTGTTTTCAAACACACAACTCTTTTTATTTTAGAAAATGTTACCAATGGCTACATTGCAACACTGCTTTGCAATGTAGACACCCACCACATTTTCTGACACTTGTTTGGTCATGCTTGGTGTCACCGCAGCTAAATAACTGTGTAGCCATCAGGGAGTGGAACATGCACCGAGTCTGGCTGGCGCAGCCGCTGGCCATACCAGCCTAATCAGTCTGTTAGTCATTTCCAGGGGCTGACTCTTACTTCAGCATGAGACAGAAATAGACCAGTGCTTCCTTTCTACCATTTGGATGTAACTGCAAAATATGTAAATCCCTAGCGATAACAGCTAAAAAATGATGACCTCGGAATCCCAGCCAATCCATGAAAACATTTCATCAAATCCCAGCAGCCCTGAGCCATGCTGACTGGATTGTTGCATCTCTTCTTAAGTGAGGATTTTATCATTTAGTAGAGGGCAATATATGGATGTTGGTTGCTTACTGAGGAGACGACACATAAGTACAGTCTGACATATTCATTATACCAGCAAATGAAATGAGAGAGAAGTGCTCTTAAGAACAGCTGGAAAAGTGGGTGAAGTTAAATTTTGTACTATTCCTTTGTTCTCACGTAAGAATTATCAATTTAAAAAATAATATCCCTTTTCACAACAATCACCTGAATCCACATTTCCTTTTACCTCCTTGTAATTGTCCAAAAAAACTGTATTACACATGAAGCTGAAGCACACACACATTTCTGCAGCATAATATACATGCCTATATAAAGGTGTGTTGTTGAAGGTTCTTCAGTATCTCTGTATTACTCAGAGTGGGATCTGCTCAGGGAAATGGTATTATGTTCTGCGTGCAGATTTCTGACCCTATACTAACAGCTTTGCTGCCTGCACATGAACAAAAACTAGGTTAAGCATCTTCAAAGGCTTGGGAGGAAAAATGCACACTGGATTTAGAGGCTATGGTGATGTATTGCACCTCAGCATTAGGAGCATCTAACAAATGAACACTCTGCAGAACAAACCTTATATTGATCTTTGCCAACTGAGACATTTGAACAATATTGAACAATCTAATTTGTTTAACAGCACCTTATGCCATCTGCACAGATTTATGCCTTAGTGAAAGAAGGATGACACCGGGGGCCAAAGAAAATCAGCATTTTCAAACATACTGGCTTCCAAGAGGGAGGGTCCATTAGATCTAAATGAAATGAAGAGGTATGTTCTTTTTCAAGTATATATGTCGAACTCTGTGCCCTACTCCAAATCCTGTCGTGATAAGACTTTTAATCAAGCTCCTGAAGAAGGAATACATTAGTTCGGCCTTTCTATAGAGAGCAGTAAAGCAGTAAAGACAGCAAGGGAAGGAGAGTCTGGCACAAGCACCCCAGTGTCCACTATTATCCACCGGCAATCTCAACATATGTCCCCTACAATTAAGTATTGCTGGCCTGGTATCAGGAGATATATATTGAGAAGACTTATTTACTTTTAAAATATTTCTATTCTAGCCATAGACAACAATGACATGTGGTTGCAAATATTAATAAATAAACATACACCTAGAGTAATTAATCTAGTCTAAAAACTAGATTAAATGACACATGTGTGATCATTTTTTAGCATTTGTCTGATTAAACGTCACATTTCATGGATTATTTTGGCATATGTTGTCAATCTGGTGATTTTATGTCCATTATGTCACACAGTTATATAATACAATTTTATTCAGATAGACTAGAATACTGTGTTTTCACACTGAAGCCAAAGAGGCTCTTCAGACCATTTCCAGTTTTTCACAAGAATCTGGTACATTTGGTGAATTGTGAAAGGTGCTGTAAGTGCTAAAGTGATCAGAAAAGAGATTTCAGGTCCACATTTGGGGTTTGTCTGGGATTTTAGACTAACTCCAGGGTTGCATAAGTTCATTCCATTCAAGCTTATTACAAGTTTTGAATACGCTTAAAACGATGCCTCTTTCGACCCAAACATTATGAAAACTGAAACAATACTGTGCCGGGTGGCACATATTTGGTCCAGGCGTGAAAGACTTCTGAGACATAACACCTGTAGGCTTGAGATCTCACCTGACAGGCTTGATAAAGCAGCTGGTGCTCAAACTTCTTGATGCCGAGGATGTTCTGGAACATCTCGTACAGCTGGTCCTTGCTGAGGATCAGCTCAGAGGCCGCGCTGGCAGTCATGCGTTGCTGCGCCTTGCGTGGATCCTCGTCACCTCGGTAGATGGTGTCAAACTTGGCCATCCAGGAGCTGAGCACAGTCTCCTTGCTTAGACCGTCGATCTCCGGAAGGCTCCGCACGCGCTTCTCGATGTGCCTCTTGAACACTTCCCTGAAATCGTTGGCCGAGAAGCCGCCGCTCTGGACCATTTTAGCCACACGGTCACTCTTTAGGAACACCTACATCATGAAAGACCAATGTCACTAATTGCAGTTATGTAAAAGAAAAAGATCCATAAGAAACAAGTACTTTGTTATATATATTAAATGATTAGTAATGATTCAGTAGCTCAAGACTTATAAACAGACTCATATTCATAGTAGAGTACATAGCACAGGAATTGTGAAAAGCTTTTCTGTCTCAAACAGTAAATGTCTGCCTTCGTCAGCAAATGGAAAGTGTTTTTGTTCATTCTGAGTTGAAAATTCAGTGGCATATATGTAAGGTTGTGACTCAACACGGCCAAGGCTGCATTCTGTCTCCTGCTAATGACAGAATAACAGGGACAAAGAAAGGCGAGGCTATATTGTCACAGCATCAAGCAAAGTAACCATCAGAGCTTACTGCTTTGTCACTCTGACAATCACATTTTGTTCTTAGCATTCATTATGGCTAAAACATAGCAGCTACTGCTGAAACACTACAGTACGATGGTACATGGTACCCTCATCATTTGGTGTATGTATCAGAGGATAACAAAGGTTTGCAGGCTGAAATTAGTCAGTCAGTCTTTAGTTTTCCATCTTTACAACTGCAGAACCCAGCATTTATGAACATTTTTGCCAATCATTTCACAATCATCAGTCTCACCAAACACACTTCTTACATCTAGGGGGGAACCACAATAAGTGTTTCAGAACATTTCCCAGGATGTCGTGGTGTTCTCGTGTCCCACTCTCAGCCACACTAAGACATAGACATATCTCGACAGCCACAATCACAGGTCTTGTTGAAAAATATGTCTAAATGTATTCAGAAGAAGCGCAGACTCTTATCTATTGCCAGGTATAAGTATTGCTTCCCCACCTAAATGTCATATGGGACAACCAAAAACATTAGATATAATTATTATTCTAAAAATCTGTAATTTATGTCACGTTAACATGTTTGAAGCCGTCAACCTGCTCCTCATTTTATAAAAATGTGTTTCACTTATAGTTTGGTGAGACGCTGATGTTGGTTAGATAAGACGATTGTCTTTGCAGTATGCGAGTAAGCACTATACAAGACTGGATACATTGTGTAAATTTTCATCACCCTCCCATTTTTAAATTGTTGTTGTTCACATTAACATTAAATATCACATAGTAAACTAAATTCCTGGTCAATTGTCACATACTGGATAGGTCATCCTATAATTAACTTCCATGGCAGGCTATGTTATGTGTTTCCTGAGGGTTCCAACCTCGTACTTTTTCATAATGGCCATGCTTGTGTTTCTATCATGGATTTGGCATTTAACATATTCTGACATCTGCAATGCCTTTTGTACTGTATGCAGCGTAATAATAACTTTTTTCATCTTCTGATTGAATAGTGAGGTTGGAAAAGATGGCTGTGTCAGCCACATGCTCTGACTCATAATCTGTGCAGTAAAAAGCTTCAGCCACCATTTTACCACTCCTCAATACAGGCATTTTGAAATGGAATAGCAAGAAAACTGTGTAGCACCTTTTTGACTTTTTAGACTGAAAGCTGGTCATTACTGCCATAGGATATAATGCATATACAGTAACAAATACCGTACACCACATATGCCACAAAGTTGTTACATATATAAACAGACATTGAATATTCAGCAGCATTTTTACATTTCTTAAGTCTCCAAAAGTACACACATTTGAAAGCATCTGGTGCCTGAGTTTGGATAACAAAATGCTCAGACTGTGATTGTGCTGCTATGGTTATGTAGTGCTGGTACCTCATTGTAGCTCTGCACAGCATTGATGAATGCCTCATCAGCCACAATTTGTGTGTCTCCATTGAGGAAGGCCTGGAAACGATCCTTGGTCTGCTGAAGCTGCTGCTTGGTGATCTGTTGAAGCAAGGGCACACAAAGGGCACGTCAATGTAAAATGCAGGACATGAAAATGTGTCAAAACAAGCAGACAAAATTACTTTAAACAACAATAATATCCAACAATTTTTTGGTCTTAACTTAAAGCCCAAAAATTCTTGCCCCCAGGGACCTCCTCAAGCTCCTC
This sequence comes from Micropterus salmoides, assembly GCF_014851395.1. NCBI lineage: Eukaryota > Metazoa > Chordata > Actinopteri > Centrarchiformes > Centrarchidae > Micropterus > Micropterus salmoides. The sequence goes on from NW_024043372.1 coordinate 20,350,156, forward strand.
CTGGGGGAACACTATGCACTCCCAGGCCAGCTCGGAGATGTAATCCCCGTATTGTTTCATGTCATGTTCGAAACACCTTTAAAGGAAGGCATCCAGGAAGCTTTCTCAGTAAGTGCCTAAACCACATTAACTGACTCATGTCAATGTGATGGAGCAGCAGCTCAAAAACAAGGCCCTCCTAAATCTCTGAGCTCCTTATGCCATCACATGGAGTGAAACCAGGAACCTAGTGTATCCACAGTCTCATTGTTTCAGTTACTACCCACAGATTATGACTGCAGGTGAGAGTGAGAACCAAGATTTCTAACTGCTAAATTGAGAGATTTGCTTTTCAACTCAACTGTGTCTTTACTGCTTACATAGTGATACAGAACCTGCATTATTGCAGCCAGTGCCCCTGAACGGCAGTCAATCCTACAGTTCTTATTACAGTCGCTCATGAATAAAACCCCTACCTGAATTCTTCCACTTGGATACTCCCCCTCCTAGCCTGAACCGAGCAATCCACCAACCCTGCAACACACTCAGTTGCAAACTGCTCCAGTGTGCATTGTAGGTCACAGTCCAGTGAAGCCAAAAGGACAACATCATCCGCAAATAGAAGAGACACCACCCTAATATCACCCAACTGGGCATACTCCAGGCCTCAACTGCATTTTGATATCATGTCCATGAATATAACTAACAGGAGAGGTGACAAGACACACCCTTGTCAAAACAATAAACGTTTCTAATGTAATGCTTTGAGTGTACAGTGAAGAAATCATTTATAACAACTGTAATAAAATAGAAAAGACTGGAGGGTTTTAAACCACATTTATTTTTAGTCACGAGGCTCCAGAGAGGTTATGTTGGTCTCACGGCTGGCCTCTCAACATCTAATCAATGATGTCCACATTTGTGTTTTTGAGTAAAATGTCTCAACAACATTTGGGTGGATTGAACATTTTTCACTATATTTTCTATTAGCATGCAACAATGTACCTTTTATGAAAATATTAAGCTAGAAGTTGTGTTGCACGTGTGATGTTTTCTCCATCTCTCTCCCTTTGTTTTCACTTTCCATCCTCACTCAGGTCTAGATGTCCTTGGATTAATTTCACACATGGTAACTGAGTCAGTGACCTAATCATCAATGGACTGGACAATCTTCCTCTGACAACTGCTTTTCATCTACAGTTCAAGCTGTTGTGTATATCAAACAAGCACAAAGACCTGCTGGTAACGTGTGTGTGTGTGTGTGTGTGTGTGTGTGTGTGTGTGTGTCTGCATGCGTTCAGTCGCACATTGCAAGTGACAGACTGTGGTGTAGGAGTGAGATGGAAAAGTACCACATATCATGTGCAATCTCAACGCCATCTGCGTGTCCATCGTACTACTCCAACCCCTCTTCAGTAATGTTCAGGAAATTATATGTAACATTAAATTACTCTGTCAGAGCCAATGTGAAAGTGCCAGTTTGGTCTAATAAGAAAGATTTACAAATGTGCATACGAATACAAACACATAAAATCTCCCGAAAGATGACCTCTCCATCACTGCCAATAAGAATAATACAAACTCAAAGCCGAACAAATCATATCATCAAAAAGGCCGCTCCTACTTCATCCAGTTCACCATCTCACAATCTCAGGATGATATACCACTTAATGTCCAAACGTAAAACATCCACTTACAACACAGAACGACACATCAACAACACCGGCTTCAACTTGTGCTTCTGCTTCAAGGTTTCAGGTTTATTTATTTTTGCCACAGCTAGATGTGCGATTAAAGAGAAAGTGTGGACTATCGCTGCTATGTTTTAATAGACCACGGTGTTCAAGGAACATCCTGAGGCAAGATTTTAATGTTAACACCAGAATGCAAATCAGTATGTTCTATGGAGACTCTCTGAGGTTGAAGTGGACATACTCATCCATTTCTGGAAGTGAGAGGGTGAGGATGAATACATCAAACAGTTTTCACTTTCTATTGTCTTTCCTCATAATGTACATTGTAATATCGTACATAATACTAGCATTAATTTATGAGACTCCTTCATTCCTTTTTCTCATGGGAACACGTTTCTTATTGAATTCAGAAATACTGTTTTCTATGCAGGAATTTTATGTAGGGTAGACATTTTAATTAAAAGGGATGAATGAAAAATGCTAAAGTGTGGGCATGCTGAGTGATGAGCTACAATCAGTTCAACGACAGGGAAAGCAATGAGCATGACTGTAGCATGAATACTGTGTGAGACACTTAGGTAGGAGATGGACTGAGATGGTTTCTGTTGAAGGGCTGCTGGTCTTTTGAGAAAAGGTACAAAAACAGACTTGAACCAAGCAGACTGAAACGTTTCAGAGCACTTCAGCCACTAGACCTGAGGTCACTCTACTGTAGCTTTCTTGAATACAACCCTGGTACATAGCAACACCTTCACTGTGTCCAAGTTAAAGTGTCCAAAAGCAACTGTAAACAAAATAGATCTATGATAAGTTTCATTGAATTCTGTTGATGAGACATAGTGAAAAAAATAATTGATTAGTTGATAGACAGAATATTAATAATCAACTTAACTGACAACTGATCAACTGTTTCAGTCATTTTTTAAGCAAACGCCTTCAGCCTCTAAAATGTGAGGATTTGATGGATTAAACTAAATATATTTGGGTTTTGATGAATAAAACAAACAATCTAAAGACATCGTTGTGAAGTCTGGAAAATGATCATTGGAATTTTTCACTATTTTCTGACATATTTAGACAAAACAATCAAGAAAATAATTGGAGCATTAATCGACAGTTTATTTAGTCGTTAGTTGCATCCCTGGGTGTAATCCAAGTGGCCAAGGACAGAGTGGCCTCTATTAGTCTTAGACATAAACTTCAAATTCCCTTTTCACATATAGCTGTAGAAGAAATATTACAATAAACTCTAGGAGATTAGGTTGTGGCCGTCACCCAAACGCTGGCAGAACACATTTCTGTTTCACGATTTTGCGATGAAAGGTCAAAGCTAATAATACTTTTGCTTCTGCTGACAGTTTCTCTCGGCTGATCTGACTTTATGTGACAACACAGCAAGCTGCTAACTGTGTGTCTGTGTGTGTGTGTGTGCGCGTGTGTGTGTGTGTCAATTTGGAGAGCTGACACTGAAGTACACAGCAGTAAACCAGGTGAGATGCATGTCCACTCCTTCGCCAAAGAATAGTTCAGCTGTATAAACATTTATAACTTTCAGTTCTGCATGCTCTTCATTTCATTGCTAATTGGAGAACTGTGCTGATTAGTAAACAGGTTGATGGATGAGAGAAAAGGCCTCCATTTTCATCAGTATTGCCAGACTCCCAAGATACACTTTCCAGTTTTGCTCTTATTGATTCTCTCTCTGTGGCTCTTATCAAGATTGTGATTCATTGGCTTGCAATGAAGTGGGCAGTGACATTAATCACCCTTCACATATCAATAGAGTGGGGTATGCACATTGCATCGACTTGATGTACAGTAACTTCATTACAGTTGACTATGGATTTCAGTTTATACTTCGACCATGTGGCTGATACAATATTTGAGTCAAAGTGAAACATTTAACGACCTAAGAATCTTTAATTAATTTTTTTGTAGTTTAGGTCCCTTGAGGTTTATGTATCGATATATTTGCTTGATAAACAGATGGTGTAACATAAAGGAAAGGTTTGTCAGCTTCATTTATACATAATTTCAAATGCATCTTAAAGCGTATTGAGACCCTAACACAAGGTAATAAGTTAAAGCCCCACTGCATTCAGTGAATTTTCAATGAACTGAAAATGGATATCCCTACATACTGCTTTGACAATATGTGTTTGGTCCTTTCTGCCACCATGTTTTTATTTCAGTGGAGCGCAGGAGAAATTCTATAAAATTGGGATGAAACAATTATAAAGCTAATTTTGAACAGACAAGAAAAACAATGATCTGTGCAAATGGAAACTAAGGCATCAATAAAAGGGCAGTGTACTTATGAATTTAAAGGATGTTCCAATGATCAATTCCTACAATGTAATAGGGGGATCATTATGGGACCTCTAAACTGTAGAGACGATTGAGGGTCATAGCTTTGATTTTAATAATATTGAGGTCCAACATGAAGACCTGAATGTTGTTTCAAAGCCTTGACCACATTGCCAGGAACAAAACTGGTGGGTAAACATTGATTCCATTAATTATTTATTCATTGGTTGGCCTAAAATTAAAGGCATTTAAAATGCATTAGGCCTAACAATTATTACAAAGTTGTCTTATAGCGAACAAAGAACAATAGAGTGCTGCATATTTGTTCTGATTTTATACGTTTGGGTTCTTAGACCTAAAATGTGCTGATTACTTACTAACTATAAAATATCAAACATGTTAGAATGCCCAAATGTCTTTTATCTTTAGTCATTCATCTTTCTCCCTCCCTTTCCAATGACCGAGAGAGATGAGGTCCTATTCAAACATTCTCAAAATTCTATTTGTCATAGTATCGCTTTAAAGTGTTTAATCAACATGGCTTGTGAGGTATACAGTGTATCAACTGTCCTTGCAGTGCTGTGATGAGTGGAGTAATTAGCTAATTGAATGCAGTATATATTGTTGCTAGCGTAGTTCAGCGCAATACAGCCTGTGCTGACTCACACTTTATCTTCCTCTAGAAGTTACATAATGTTGAAAAGGAACGTTAAATTAAGGGGCTTTCCAAAATCAAATGGCTGCAAAATACTGTTTGCCTTTTGTAACGGCATGCAGGGGTAAATGCACTGGTAAATGATTCATAAAACAAATAGAGCAAAAGTATACATGTTAGTCTAAGGACTGAGGCAACAGCTAAATCTAAAAATGACACTAAAACATGCAATTTTATATATAATGAAGATACTAAACATCAACGTAGTTATGTTATACTGTGAAGATTAATTTCAAATTTAAAAAGAGGGTAAACTTTACTTAATGAGATCAAATATGCAGAGCAACGATATCAAAGTAAATGTTCATATTGTGTATAAATCTGTTTGCTCAGGAAAGGGCTGCCTACCAATGCTGCTGTTAGTTTTCATCGTTTAATCCTCTCGCCAGACAAAGCATATTTTAGTCATGTTGCAGATGACACCACCGGCCCACATCTGAGTAAACAGCAAACACGGGGATGGGAGCAAGTGCTGCATGACAGCTGCACAAAATCTACCGGCAACAGGCCTCATCAAACACCAAACACCAGCATCATGTAGTGACTGTGGTCACAAAACTACAATTATACAAAGACAGATGCACAAGCTGTTATCCTCAACCAGACGCATAGATTTGCTCTGAAGACACACGCACACACAGCACTGTGTGAGTAAATACCACTCCGCTGGATTAGTAAACAGCCAGGTGTATACTCTGCAGACAGGCCTGACACACGGCAAACAGGGATGAAACAGCTCTGTATAACCAGTCTCCACACTGTTGTCATATTCAGGAGCTGTGGCCCTGCTGATACATACAGGATCACTGTGTTCACAACCAGCTATGCTCCTTCTTGTAACAGTCATCCATTATAACACCTCCAACTCACTGGCAGCAGCCATACAGCTCAGCTGGTTCCACATTATGTTCATGCTCTGAGCAGACCTAAAGTTGCAAGAATGTGATTCATGTGGTGCCATAAAAAATGCCTCTGATCCAAGCAAGGCTATTTTGCTAACCTGAATCTTTTGTTTTATTTCATTTGCCCGTGTTGTTAATGATTGATAAAAATGAAATCTACTTTTGCTGGAGTTGGGAGGCTTGAACCTTTTTCGTCTTCTAAAGGGGGGCGTGAAAGTAAAAGTTGCCACTGCCGTATCCTAATATAACATAAATGAAAATGTTGTTGTATGTAATTAATTTTGTGTCTTTAGTGGACCACGCTGCTGTTTGGTTGGCTATGTATTGTACTTAAGTTTATTGCAACTGTGTGTGTCATTTTGCCAAGTCAAACAATGTTAGTATATCTATCTTACCTAAGTATATCTTACCTTTGTCTTAAGATATTATTAACATCAATGGTACGGACATGTAGACATCCAGAGGGTAAAATCAATGAGATAATTTGCATAGATTTGGTTAATCAGTGAAATCAATGATGTCTATTCCTTGCATTGCAAAAATAATATGGTTCACTTACTGAAAATCTGAAGTGATAGGAATTTGTTCTGCTAGATTTTGATTACATTCATTTGATGACTTAAAATTAATTAATTCATGTTTACCATAACACTTGGCAAGTTAAGCCTATTTTATTATTATTAAATATTATTATTATTATGCTTTTATTAAAAATGATGATGTGTCCTTCTTCTACCCGCGTCCAGCAAACCTACATACTAATGTTATACTGTGTAAATCTCTAAAAAGATTTGCAGCTGGTGTGTAGTGTAGAATAAGATGCATAGATTTTGGTAGGTTCCTTTGGGTGATATCTTTGTAGTAGCTCTGCAACAATTAATCAATTAATTGTATTCTTGATCAATAAAAAATTAATATGCAAAAATTTGGTAAATCAACTAACTGCTGAGTTGCTGTTTTTTCTATGTTATGACTTCAACTTGGACTCTCAGAATTTTCTAACCTTAAAGCTACGTGATTAATTCATTAAAAGATTAACGAGAGATTATAAGTTGCAGTTTGGCTATGTTATTGCATAGCTTCTTTAAATATTTTCTTGTGCTGTACGAAGGTCATTGCCCATTTTTGTCCAATGCTATTAACATGGATGTATGCATTGGTGTATAGATGATGATGCTTCTTCTGTCATTTTACATCAATGATAGTAGTCAAAGCAATGATTTTGAAACATGCCTGTGAAACAGATAGCGGTTTGGTGTTTGTCAGGAAGGGAATAGTGCACTGTGTTGTATGTTTTAAGGAGGTGGCACAGGAACATGTGACACCTGTATTAACAGAAGAAGGAATCTAAAGAATGAGCATCTACCTGAAATACAGCCTCATGGCTGCTTCAGGCTGCTGTTTGTGTTTTTAAACCCTCAGTGAGGGTCATCAGGGAAAGAGGTTTAACAGAGGACTGCAGTAATGATCCTTCTATAGCTCTTACCTCTGTCTTCTTTCTTTAATGTGGAAAATCAATCACCACTACTAATCTCTCTCTCTGTCCCTCTCCTCTTTGGCTTATTCCAGTCATGCCCTTGTAATTTTCCCTGTGAAGCAATGTTTCATATGGTTTAATATAACCTCACACATTTGATCAAACACATTTGCACAACACAGCTGCCTGCATTCATTTCACTTGCAAGACTCAAAAAAAGATGTCTAAAAGTGTGATCATGTACTTTGTGTTCATCGTGAAAAAAGTTTTTCTACAGTGATTATAACACCCATACTGGATAATTATGAATTATGAATCACGTAATTATGAGGAAAAACGTTCACAATTACAGTGTAAGAAAAAAAGTATGTGATTATAACAGTTTGAGAAGACAGAAACATGATGATAATTCCTGATTTAATTTTGATCTTAACTGCTTGGTTTGACGCACGTAGAGGTATTGATGTTACTGAGTAATGTAAATGACATTATGACTAATATGTCAAGACTGCACACAGGCACCTTTAGTCAGTGGAATTGTTCAAGCACAAACACACAAAAAGCACTTGGACCCCACCTATCTTATTATGAAATCAACAGCAGCATTTGTTGCTGAAACTATTAGCAAATGAATCAACTGGTGGATTAACAGAGAGTTAAAAAAAGTTATTAGTTAGTTATTTAGTTATTAAAACTATTTTGACAACTGATTGATCATTTAAGTGATTTGGACAGTTGGTCTGACAAAACAAGCTTCTTTAATACATAACCTTGGACTATGTGATGGGGATATTTTCCCCATGTTTTGACATTTTGTAGAAAAAAATGATTAATTGTGAAAATTATCCGCAGATTAATTGCAAATGAAAATAATGCAGCCCTAGTTTGATTGTTGGTAATGTAAGTGAAAATTGTATAATCATAATAAAAGTGATAATACATGTAATGTAAGTCCTTACATTGTTGCTTTAAGGTTGGGTCATAAATTCAACTCATTAAAGAAAGACTCAATGTGTGCTGTAAACAAATAATCTGGTGTGTCTTCCAGTTGCATTGCCAACCAGGGCTGCTGACGTCTAATGTCCCGTTCCACTTTTTTCTGATTATGACTTATGTGCAGTGGTTGACCATGTCCTTGAGAAAACAGGGATTTTTTTTGTTGTGCCACCACGATTATAGTTGAGGTCGACCCAGATTAAGATGTGGCTTTGGACGGACGGCAGGATTAGACTCTGTCGTTACGCATAGGTTGTATGTTAATAAACAAGTACTGTATTCTGAGAGAGTAAGCAGTTGGAGAAACATCCCTATGTGACATGTTGCTTTCAATCAACACAGATACATCTTTGTCTTTTATGAGCAATAGCACCTTATAGGATGCCACCTTGAAACATAAAATACTGTACATTCACATGCAAGCAGGTAACATTTGCATATGTTTGTGAGTACATGACTGCAGTGTGTACAAATAGCTGGTCACATGACTGGGTTACTTGAATGCAAAAGGCAAATACGAGTCAATTTGATCCTGACTGTGATTGCTGCCTTCAAAGTAGTCAAATCTTTCAGTAAAGACCATGTTAGTTTTCTAGAGAATAGGGTCTTAGTCTTCCCTCCTTGTATGCAGGCAGAGGAGATGTTTAATTTTTGAAGCTGTGATTTGTTACACGCGGCTGCACAGATTGTAGGTGAGGGGGTATTTAGCCTGCTGCTTTTCAGCTGTCACTCCTTTGGAATCCACTTTCATATCTTTACCATTGGTGAACACCTTTATTTTTCAGTACTAGTGTTGCTAAAACATGCTTAAATGTCTGCTGGGAGAGACTAACGCTCTTCAGCATCAGCATTCAAATGCTGATTGACATGCTTTATTGTTAACTCAAAGCCTGACTTTGACGCTGACTGCAAAGCTTCCTTTATAGTCGAAGGATGCCTTTTTTCAGGCATAACACCATTTAAAGATCTTACATAATAATGCAAATGATTTCAATTTCATACATGAACTCTCCATTTACTGCCGTTCTCTTTTGTGCACATGACCGTGTGTCTCATGACACATAATGAGCTCAGTCAGTTTCATCTCAGTTATCATCTACATGTCCATTGCTCACTATAATCTTGCAAAATGACTTCCAATTTTGTCCAAGGAAGATAAATGGGGGGCAATGATATAAGACATAGTCTATACACATTACAATTTTCAAAACCCTAAAGTGCACAAAAATGTTTACAATTGATGAAAATCCTTGCTGCACATACAGCAGTTAATGTATTCTTAATACATTTTTTATGTTACTAATTTTACTCATGTCTCTTCCAATGATGTCAATTTAATCTGCCTCTCCTCCTCAGCTCCTTCTTCTGGCTTACATCCTCCATATCACTGTGTAAAGTCTGGTGCACACTAGGATTTTTAAATCCTGACATGGGTTACCACAGACATAACGACAGCTATAGCCTATGTCTAATATTTTAATTGTTAGAACACACACCTGTCAAGACGCAGGACCACACACTTGCTGTTTACTGAATCATTTCAGAGTGGCAATTCCAGGAACTTGAAATCTCACAGAAACTTGAGTGATCAAATGTGACTGTCGTCGCACTTGTGTGTGCTATGTTTTGCACTGAAAAACTAAAATAAAGACTGTGGACAAAGTTGTAGCTGAGAAGACAGAGTCAGCACCACAACATCCAGTTGGTGACCCTTCCAGTCAGCTTGCTCTCATTTGCTATTGCGGGTTTCTGCTCAGTATTCCATCGCTGTTCCTTTGATATTTGATATTTGAAATTGGGGATACTCCGATCCAGTCAATATCATTAAGATTATCTTTAGATTATCTGTCTGTAAACCCCTCACACTACAGGATTATTTGGGGAGATAATCTTTTCAGACCATCCTCGAAATTTGAACATTCCCACGATTGTTAGAAGGGGCAACCCAAAATCTGCTCTCCAATTAGGTAAGGGGCTAGCATTATCTGTCCTATATCGATAAGTTCAAATGCAATAGCTACTGAAATTATTGTCATATAATATATTGTCATCTACTGAACAAACAAATGTATAGAGAGTCATCAGGTCATGAAAGATTAAATAATTATGTTCATGTATGAGTATTGTGCCATACTGTTTTTCTTGCCTATCATTCAGCCCCAGTATGTAAACATCTTTTTCAGCTATGCCAAAGATCTTTTTAAATGTTTCCCTAAATTGATGCACAATAACACTCCAGTGGCCTAATGATAACTTAAACAGTAAGTTTTATTTAATAAATGTATATTGTATTTATATGCTACTCTTATACCATTTTCTTGGCGAAACACTGTTACTAGTTCTTCTTGCCTTTACCTACAGAAATGGCAAATTGGAGGAGTTGATGCGTACATCCCCATAAACGCTATCCTTATTAGGTATAGACAAGTGTGTTCAAAATACAGACTTGTTTTGCATTCATTACAAGGCAATTATTATGGTTCAAAAGTAAGAACATTACAGAAAACCTAGTCCACCTAAATCCAATTCACAATGGGACACCAAAAATTCTTTGCCAGGCTCAGCACTAAACACCAAACTTCACTGATTTGCATTTCAGTCTATTCACATTCATATCACAAACCCTTCTGCACAATTCACAGCTCCTCTCCCACAGCCTATCAACGGCATACTGTCTAGTATTAAAAAGCTGAGCCAAGAGGCACTCTATTAAGTTAGACTTCTGGCGGATGAGTTGATTGGGTCAGATTATCTCCGGGGCATCACACTTTCCAATTGAAAAAATCCTAAACCCAGGGGATTATTAAGACCTGAAATACACATTCATTGGGATCTTTAAAAAGCATTTGGGTTTGATTAATCGGATTGAATTTTTTTGCAGGTTGGCTGCTAATGTTTGATTCTGTTTGACTGCATGAAAGCTCCCATTTAAGATTGAAATCTGCATTCAAAGATTTCTGATCTTTTTTAGATTTTTTTCTCAGTTGTGTTCTTTACATAACAAGACCAAAAGTCTACAGCCACACTAATGACTTTGAGAGCTAATGGTTTATGACAGCGTGCTCTGAGTGACAGTGCTAACATGCTGATGTTTAGCAGGTGTCTACACAATCTTAGTTTAGCATTCTAATATTTACTAATTAGCTCTAAACAAAAAGTCCAGCTGAGGCTGATTAGTTTTGCAGGTCATAAGCTAAACCATTGGACCTTTTTTGGACCAGTCAGAGATCACAAAAGTGATTACAATTCATCCTGACATAAATGTCTGTACTGTATTTGTATTTAATTCAAAACCACAAATGTGAACTTCATAATGGCACTAGAGGAAAAATCAGAGGATCCCTAAAGTCATTAGGATTCATCTGGAAACAGTGAATGTGTGCAAAATGTTGTGCCAATCCATCCGCTATATGTCGAGATGTTTCACTGAGTAAGTGAAAACTTTAAACTGCTGCTGGCGCAACAGAAGTCAGGGATTCACTAAAGTCAGTAGGCTTCATCCTCTGGGGACCACGAATATCTGTACAAAATTGAATGAAAATCCATCAAATAGGTTTTTGATATATTTCAGTCAGGACTAATGTTGTGATCTGATGAAAAATGTCACATAATGTCTATCTAAATTAAAAAATTCCAGGAAACATAAAATTACTCCGGGACAATAATGCCATCATTCCATAAATTACACTAATACAATTTGTATCTGTAAATAACCTCACTCATTTAATTACAACATATTTAGGGAGCTGATCAATAGTGTATGTATCAAGACAATTGGGCTTGCATGCAAACACACACCACCAGCTAAAAATGCATATACACTCAACCAACATTTGAACAGCAGCAGCCTCCATGTGAAGACATCTTTTAGACTGAATTAGAAAATATTTCCCTCGTCCCTCAAAGGGAAACTACTGCCGTATTGTGTTACCCTTTCACAAGGTTACAGCAATACAGTTCAAGAAGCAGCAGTGGAGCTTGCATGCTCTGCAGCCTGGCCTGTTTCTCTGCGATAGTCCATCACTGCTGTTTGTGTGCCAGAGCTTCTAACAACGGATTATCATGGAGCTGCTCCACATGTTTTGCCTTTTTTTATTACAGAAATTTGTTACATCATATTTCTGTGACTAATCTATAATAGCCAACATTGTGCTACATATTAGATTCTTTAGCCAACACTGTTAGGAATTTCCTTAACAAATGATAATTTGTGGACATCTGATGAGCCCAACATTCAAGGGAGGTTCATGGAGGAGAGGACATCTTCCGAGGACATATTGGGCCAATGCTGAATATTCTTTCTTCAATCAAGTGTACACACAAGACATATAGTTAAATGATGACTACTGTACACTGCCATGACACCATAAATGCACATAACAGCCAGAAAGTAATAAACTTAACATTCCAGTGCTCTGTGTTGTTAAATGTTTGCGTAATTAATTATCTTCTGTCAGTGTCATTCAAATCAAACCAATTACATGTGTTTAAAAAAGACTATAATGTTGTCACAGGGTATATAATTTCTCTGAAGGGATTGGTTTAAGCCAAAGGATGCAAATTTGGACCAAATCAAAGTCTAGAGGCAGACTGTGGGCAGACAGACACACTTCATTGGTCTGACAGCAGGCATTGGATTGTCAAGATATTCACCCACAGTAGACGATTGTGGCTGCCTAAGCTACCAGATATGAAAGTGCATCACAAAGCATGCATTAGACAATCTGTACTCTGAAACAAACAAATACATGGAAACACTGTGCTTAATGCCTCCCACATGAACTTGCACATGAGTCAGCATAAAAAAAAAAATCAGACCATATGGCTCAAACTGTGTCCAAAAGGAAGACGAATTGTCTGCAGGTTAAACAAAAACAACTCACATGAGCAATTTCCATAGTGTTGTTTACAGTGTTTCCTCACATGAGTGATACATGATCAGCCGTAGATTAACTGAGCTGAATGAATCTTCAGCAGGTACACAGACCACACTGAATGAACCTTCTGCTCTACAAGAAACTGCTACTACAGTCTCATTGTACCATGTGATGAGCAATGTTTTCACAGTATATAAGTAGCCCTGCACAAAACGTGCAGATCACGCTGTATCATCTATAATTTGCCCCTTCATTTACAAATGATTATTGTTACAGCGTTGGAGTACAAATGGCAGATGGTCTATTTCTGGTGGGACAGATACATGCACAAATCAGGGGCAATAAACTGGGGCTATTGGCCTGACTTAACAATCAATTCAACCTTCCTTTAGTACAGCAGGGCCTGTGCACTGTGACTTTGACAGTAAGGACACCATGACCCAAAACTGGCTTCAACATCAATGGAGCATCACAGCAGCAACATTAGACCAGGATGAGGGCCTTATTCCTTACAGTATAGCCTAACTTATATAAATCTCATTAAATCGACCTCCTGTAGAAAATATTGGAAAACATGTGGAAAATGTGTGGACATAGAAAAAAATGTAATGCAATTAATTTACTGTAACCCCTCCAGAGGAGCCAAGCTCGTCTGCAGAGGAGAAAGGCTATTAAGCAATCCTCCTCAAGAGGTCTGTGCCTAAAAGTCACCTTGGGGGGGCAAATTGATGGGATAAGTGATGGCGCAAACGGGTTGGAATTGGGTATCCGCCAGGAAGTCAGCACATAGAGCCACATATAGCTGCATGTCTAGTGGAAAAGCAGGACTTCGGTATGATGTAGGCCACCAAGGACAATGTCTGTTTTAAATTGCCATCTACTATCTCTTGAACGCCCTTTCAGTTAATGGGCTTGCTGGGACTGATCTCACTTGTGAGCGTGTGTATGGAGGAACATGGACTGCACTCTGTCTGCAGCTCTGCAGTGCCATGTGTCCTTTCACTATCTGGAGCTCGAAGCGCTTTTTTGTGCTCCTGTCATGCTCCGAGGATTTCAACATTTTGCGTCAAAAACAAACAAACAGGGGTCTCACTGGGAGTGTGTTGTATCCGTGCGCTATCTGATAGGCCTAGTGGCCAAAACCCCTCTGTGCTCCACCTTATGTAGGTCATCAATGACAACATCTGCGATGTGAAAGGAGGCATTTCGTCAGCATGTGGTTATTAATTATGCCTTTGCACCGAGCACCCCTTACCTTCTGCTGTCGCCTTGCCATATCTGTGGGCTGTTTTGCGTTGAATGGGTAAGCGACGCATCGCATCACAAAAACATACAACTGCAGCTTCTTTTTACGCTCTTCCTCGTCCCTCTGCAGCTTCTCTAGATCCTCTTTCTCCTCGCTGGCGGCTGACGGACTCGGGCTGGTCGGACGGGCACTGCTGCGGCTGCTGCTGGGCGCTAGTCCACCCGAGCTCTCGCTGGTCCTGCTTGGAGAGATACGGGATCCGGCCTGAGGTGCCATCGCCTCTTTGCTTTCCTCCTCCACTATCCCATCAGATTCCTCCTCGCTGGACGACGGATCTAACATCTTGCTCTAGAGGTGATGCGTCCCTACAGATATCCTAACCTACTCAAGGACGGGGTTTTTGGTTATATCCCCCGGTGATGGTTGTGCCGTTGTCTTATCCGTGCCTAGATTTCATGTAGAATATGCCCGAAGTCAAGACAGGGATAGGCCCTGGTTGTACTCGCTCGCTGAGAGATGTCAGCAGTACGAGTGGTGCTGGAGGAGGTTTAGTCTGCCCCACACTGAGCTTTCTCCGCCTGCGCCGAGAACTCGTCGATGCTTACGTATTTTCTGTGTTTTATTGGCCAGTCACTGCTGCGGATGTGAGAGGGGGAGGTGAGAAGGGAGCGGAGGGGAGGGGCAGGGGGAGGGTATAGTGCACGGATGAGGGGAAGGAGAGCTCCTTTTTTTTCGGTGAAAGCGGGCGATGGCCTCTCCCTGCCTGCCAGGCGGGGCGGCAGGCGTGGGGAGCTGGCCGTGGTCCTGAACCGAGAATCAGAGCAGAGTGAAGGATGCGCCTTTACTCGTCCTTTATCTCATCACAACGTTCTGCAGTGGTACACCTAAGATGGCTGCCACGGGACTTCTCTGATATTGTCACTGAAATGGGGAACATTATTCAGTTTATGGGCTGTGCGCGGGATGCAGATTAGGTGGTGTAAAATGTTGAGAACGGCTCCTGAGCTGTGTGTTGCTGAAGGGTGGGGTAGCCATAAACACCCTACTGCTCGCTCTCTGTCTGTTGGCTCCTGGTCGAGAAATTGATTGTTGCAGCATGTGCTGGTATCTCTCTTGTCAGGAAACTGCATAATGCTGCAGTCACACGAGCTTTTTATCTCCTAAATGGATATGTTTTATTCCATCCTAATAGAAATCTGCAACTTACTTGCCAAATACAAATGTCCAACATACAGTGTTGATCTTTAATATGATATACCATTTTAAAGCAAAGCCTGTGACTTGGTTGGACTATGTGATATGGTATATTAAAATATGGATTATATAACAGTGTTGCCCCGCGACCCTGTATGCAGGATAAGCGGTTGACGATGGATGGATGGATGGATAACAGTGTTGTAATACTTTATGATATCAAAGTGTGATTTGCTATCCACCGTGTAATAACATGCCCACACAACCTTTTATATTCTTCAAGTGCAGCCTGCATATAAAAGAAAGTACCTCAAAACCAAACGCTACAATACTACAAAGTGCAAAACCTCATTTACAGGATGTGTGGTTTGCAGTACTCAGTTTGGATATCTGTTTGTGAGGACAATAACTGTCACTCTCAAACCTGAAATCTTCAAAATGTAAAACACAATAAATAACAAGATCTAAAATGAAGCTATAGGTCCTGATGTCTTGTTATGGAATTATACTAAATTTGCTGACTAAAAACATTGAGGTGGCAGATTAAAATGGTAGCCTATAACACAACATGAAATGCAAGAAAAGACTACTTTGATTCTGATTTGTTGATTCAAAGACAGCAGCTCTTTTTGACTGTGAAAGCTACTTTCTGACTTTTAATCAGGGGCCACACTGACCTAATTAATTACTATTTGAATTAAGAGAGACAGTGCCACAGACTTTCACTGATGTGGAGCACATGAATCAGGAGGACATGTTCTTCTTCTTCTTCTTCTTCTTCTTATTATTATTATTATTATTGTTGTTGTTGTTGTTGTTGTTGTTGTTGTTGTGTAGGCAGAGATACATTTTAGAACATCTCTATCTAATAATGCCCCACTGTTACACCTAGTAATCCATTGCTCATAATAAAACTAAACCACACATTATATCTCCCCCTGCTGATGAGAGTGTGAGCTTGTCTGACCACTTAGTCCCCTGACTTGATTTATCTTAACTGGTATCTCCTTCCATTTACTTCTATTGTGGTTCTCAACCCTTGTGACCTGTCAGAATTTAGCAATGTCTGCATGTGACTCTTTGTCACAGGTTGCATATGTCTTTGAGCTGGGAGCTGTTCTACCAAAAGGTGCTGTTCTCTTTTCATATTGTTATATTTGAATAAGTTCTAGAGGTAAAAAAAAATTAAAATAAAAAACATCCAGTAATTAAGAAATTAACATAATTTGTGTAACAGAGACAGGCTCTTTAAATTATTTTCTATAGTTTTAATTATTGATTTATCTTGAGTCCCTGCAGGTTGGGGACATTTGCTCTATTATCATTTTACATACTGAACTGCCTGCAATTATACATACAGGGGAGAACAATTTGCTACTGACTGGCAATGGTTTCTCAACTTGGTAACAAAATCCATTGTGAGTTAGAAAAGCAGAGGCGTAAATAATAAAATGAATGATGATTTAAATCCATTTTGCTGCTTTGGTTTCAGGTTTATGGTATTGTGTTTGCTGGCTAACCCTCAATGTCATGGTTTACTGCATGGCTGGATTAACCTGTTAGGGGGCCCCAGGGCAAAAATGTGTTTTTGGGCCCTTATTGACCTCATATCTTAAAAGTTGATTTTGACACAGTGCCCATCAGTGATTGGATCAAACTTTTAAAAATGCTGTCCTTCGTAATTGACCCTTTGCTAAGCCCTGCCCCCCTTAGTTAGTGTTGCTAAGTCCGACAAACTGTCCTTGCTGCCACTGTCTATTACTGCACTCAGCCAGTTTTGCAGTTACACTATACATTTGAAGGTTGTATTCAGGCTGTCAAACAGACGTGAAAAAAAATTAAAGATAGAAGCTAAAGCCTACCAATCACACAGTACTGTTACAAGTGAACCTCCACATCCCCGACGATTGAGAAAAAAGACAACGATATGAAGGATCACAGGATGTACAGCTGGATAGGCCTCTCTTCATTATTACAATCATTAAAAAGCAGAACAGTAGAGCTTTATTACGTTACATTCAGTAGGAAGTTAGCTAGCGTTAGCTAATTAACATTACATTAGGAACAATCCACAGCTGACATTTATCTGGATTTATTTTAGGGTTTGGAAAGAGAATAAATCGTACTTCTCATTTCAACCTCTCTGGGTAGCTGCTGTAATTATTGCAAGTGCCTCTAGAACAGCGTTTGATCACATCTTAGAAAAATACAGCCAAAAAATCTAGAAAACGACTTTTTTTGCATTAGAGTCAATGGAGCGCAGCCATGAAAGTGTCAGACCTCAGTTAGAGCGAGTTCTATACTGCGCTGTGATTGGCCAGCTGTATATTGGGGGGGGGGGGGGGGGGGGGGGGGCTTAAAGAAGGGTCAGTTATCCTGGTGGAAAAAATTTCAGATTTTCTATTTCAGGTTTTGCGGCAAGGGTAGGGTAATTTTCCCTTCCCCTGCTGCTCATGTCACCTGTCTGACCCTGCATTGTGTTCAGCCCCCCCATCATAGTACTTACAGTACCTGCACACCCATGAAAGCCTTAATACTGTGAACTCAGCATGCCAAGAGGATGAGCGGGCTTGCCTATACTACACCTCTGAGATTAAATTGAATCTGACAGCTGGACTGACTAGCTGCTACTACAGATGTGCCGTACTTGTCTGGCCAGCAAATTCCCCGCAGATAACCATGCTTTCAAGGACTCCTCATCTCCAGTTTCGCTTTAGTGGATTTCCTGTTGCACCGATTTGGCATTTAATAGCCCTTCTGTAGTTTTTCCTCACACAGCTTGGCCTTGCAGATTCTCAGCATGAGGTTTGCCTTTGTTCCCTGTGGTTCTTAGCTTGTTAGGCTCTCAACAGCCTACTGCCAATTTCTAATGGGTGAGCCAGCTAGAAGAGCGACACCCCTCAGTCTTCTCCAGAGATCCTTCGTACCAACCTCAGCAACAGAACTCTCCAAACCTTTTAAACATTAATAATTGACTGATGTTCTCTGCCCCGCTCCTCTACTCCAGCTAGAGTGTGTACACATTAAATGTTGATGTTTTCAGTGTGGTGCAACACAAAGGCCAGAGTGGAAAAAATTACATTATAAATTTTGTCACAAAACAACAGCTGGAATTTAGTTTTTTCTATTTTGTTTTAAGATGAAAGTTTAAGCCTTCATTTTATGGCGAATTTCCATTGTCAGTTCATGAAATGTATTAAATAATCTAACCACAACATATCTGTTTGAGAGCTTTTGATCATATCACACAATCTTCCTCCCCAGTTGAGGTTCAATCCTGAAGATGAAGATGAAGATTATGTATGTTTGAAGGCTCCAGAACAGCTGCCAAATAGACCTTTTCGGGAGATAGTTTCCAAGGCCTAGAATGAATTTCGTACCTTAGCTTTACTTGTAGCTCTGTTTTGGTCTCCTCCAACTTCTGAGGGAAATATCTGGCTCTTTAGCTGCTAAATGCTCCACTACGTTGTCTGTCTGCTGTCTGGTGCTGGGCAGAGACTAGAGCGGTGAGAGTGAACTGAACAGTAAACACTAAAACACTTCATACAGCTGAGAGAGTCTGGTGATAATTCTTTCTGGGTTTGTCACGACACGCGACCCCTTTCATATTCAAGTAGCCATGTGTTCAGTCGTTATATTTAAAGTCCTTCTAACATCTAACTACATCTGCTGATGGAGAGTACGTGATACAGTATGATTGACACCCACAGATCAGCTACTAAATGGACCTTGTGGTGAGATTTTTTTTCTCAAAACCTGTTTCCAACATTTAGTCGTTATTTAGTCACGACCACTTAGACACAGCCTATTCACTATAGGCATATTCACAAATATCAACACATCTTTCAAATAGATGTTAATGGAGGAAAAAAGAAGCTATGGTATAAATTCCCTGTTGAATAGGTTAAACTTGCAGAAAATAAAGTGACTGCTTGTTGAGATATATTATTCTAGATATTCGACAAGGCTCAACAGAGATGAGATGAATCATTTGAACTTCATTTGACCCTATCCTAGAAGTACATTATTAATAGTAGTCATACTCTATGGGGAACTGCTTGACTTTATCATCACACCTGATGCCTTTTTTACATTCATTCTGACTCAAAGCAATTAAAAACACCCACCTAGCATACATCATTTTTGTGTATAACATTTACTTTTTGTGAGTAGCAAAAAGGGAACTACAACTCCATCTCGTTATGCAACCGTGTGTTGTAAAATGATAAATAAATCAACCTTGTACCTTGACTACAAGAACCAGGTCAGAGAAAAATGTGAACCATAAAAAAACACAAGAATAGGACCAATAACAGCACACAGAGGTCCTGTTTTGTGCTTTAATGTGTGTGTCTTTTCTGCATGTGTCTTTTTGCACATTGTCATGTGGGTGCCTTTGGAGAGGTGACACAGACAGCACACAGTGACGCACCAGACTTCGCAGAATGGCATGATAATATATTCATCATTTCCCTGCCTTGGTTCTCGTCATTTATAAGTCCTTCCTGCAAATTACTTGTATATACAGTACATGTTTATTTTATTCAGTATATGTTCTTTAAGAGTGACAGAGTCATATGTGTGTGTGAAAGATTTATCTTGTGCAGTTTGTATCATTCAGATCAGTTTAGACATTAGCTTAGTGTTTAGTCACCAGTCATAAGCTGGAGGTTCAGCTGCATTTAAAAAAAGGGTTTGTCAGAGTGAAAGTGACGCACACACACACACACACACACACAGAGACAGAGGCTCAGAGCTTCTCTGGAGTTAGCTGAGGAGCTCTTTGAAATATTTAAATGCTGGGAGGGTTTTTAATATGAGATTGATGGAATAGGGTCAGTGTCAGCATTGCAGCTACAATAGCCGACGCCCAGCAAATACTATATGATGACGGTCAACTTTTTTTCCAAGAATATGTTTACATCCTTGGGTAGCTGGCATTTTTAAGATATGCATTGTAACAGACGTTAGGGGAGGGGGGGTTATGTCAAGCTGACTGGATATGTAGATTGCAGAGGAGTGAAAAACTTCACAGTTTAAAATGGAGATGGGTACTAATTGGCTTTTAGGAGTAAAGAAAAGCCAGATTTAAAGAAATTACCAATCTGTCCAAATCCTTTTACATAACACAGTTTCCCATGTGCTTTTTTCCCAAAAACAGAAAACTGAATTCTGATATTTCCATGTTCCCTCTTTGACATTAATACTGTGGCATTACAGCAGATCCAGAAGAACACATTTAGTCTTTTGTTTCACCTGTTTCACATTTATGTAGAAATCATACATTTCATGTTGTGCCGGCCCCTGTTTTTTATTTAATAACAAAAGAAATGCAGATGGACATACAGTATACAATAAACTATATCAGTTCACCTTTACAGATTATTTGCACAGTTTAGAGTTCCTTTTCTTTTTTAAACAAACATACGCTCAGCTTTAATTATGATTTCATGTGGGCTTGTATCTTTGCATGTTCTAGATTAGCCCCAGACACAAAGGTGGCCCTCTGCAGGAAAAGAGAAATAAAAGAGGATATCAACTACGTTTCTTTAGTGTGTTTTTCTCAGTATATAGGTGGAGGCCTCAACCACTAGATTTATGCTTGTCTATTCCTCCCACAGTTTTCAGGGCAGAGAGGGGAGATCATGCCAGAAAAAGATTCATTAATAATGCAGCGTGAGGCTGGAGCCTCACCACTTTAACATGACGAAAAAAAATATATATACTGTTGTTGGACCAGCACAATCTTCTCTTCAACTAGAACATGCAATTCATCCAATCAGTGAACACAACTGTAGATTAGGTGAGATGCGTTTAACTTGTTGTACATACAGGAGACACAACCATCAACTGGATTTTGGAGAGAGAAGAAAGATCAAATACAGTGTGAAAGTAAGAAGAGCTCATCACTGCAGCTTCAGATTTTCCTCTCAGTCAGCATAGGTAAGTACTGCCCTCTGTTGGCTGAACAATCAAAGAGCAGGGAAAGTCATTTGTTTTTTTGTTTTGAAACAACCAAGGTTGCAAACAAAGTCAATGTTTGACTACATTACTAATAAGATTATACTCTCAATTGGAAGCAGAAGAGAGAAACAACACAGAAACAATTGTCAATCACTGTTTTAGAGTCATCCGTAATACTGAATACACATTACATTACCGGAAGCAGGTATGGAAGCTGCAGTGTCATTTATCTCCATTATCTTATTTATTAATCCGAGATATTGGACAGGTAAAGTTTTATTGGATGCTTTTATTGGATGCTTTTATTTTAATGCTAGTGATTAAAAACCTGAAATAGATGAGATACCACAAATAGGAGTAACACCAGATGTATTCCATCTATCCATCGTCAATTGCTTATCCTGCATACACGGGGGGCTGGAGTCAACCCCAGCCAACCCCCTGCATCGGGCAAAAGGCAGGGTACACCCTGGACAGGTTGCTAATCAGGGCCACACATAGACAAACAACCACACTCACACCAAATGACAATTTAGAGTCACCAGTCAACCTAGTCCGCATGTCTTTGGACAGTGGGTGGAAAGACATGGGGAGAACTTGTTGTGAGGCCACAGTGCTATCCACTGGACCACTGTGCCGCCCACCAGATGTACTGTAAAACTAAAAGTTGATTCACAAAGGTATAAACTTTCAATTTAGTTACAACTTCTCTCGTTCCAGAAAGAAACAGTATCATTGTAAGGTCAATATGAAGAACTTCCTTTGTCGACTTTACATAGTTCTTTCAGTGATTAATTTAGTTACAGAAACACAACATTAACCTGTTGCGGGCTTTGTCCGCTCCTGTCACCTCCAAGTTCCCTCAAGGCCAGTGCAACTAGTGCTCCTTTGCTGAAATACTTTGAAAGCAAAATTAATAAAGCTCCTGAAACTAGATTTTGGCACTGAGTCTCTTCAAGTCATGGCCACAAACTTATCTAATAATGCAGGACCAGCCTCGGTTCATGTTTGATATTAGTGATGCAGATTTCCACCAAATTTAAAATGACCAACTTACATACTGAATGAGCTGACACTGAGTATACATAATAAAGTGGACTATAATATAGCATAAAAGAACATAGAAAGATTCAAACAGACTTTTTTGGTTCATGGAAATTTAAAACATGTTTCAGGAATAAACGCGGTGATTAGATCTCTGCCCTTCTTTTTGAATTTTGAGTTATTCACAATAAAAAGAAGGTTATTGAATATTTGAAAATGAGTCTATATGCTTGCATCTCCACAGCTCCACTAGCCTCATTCAAAAAGAAAAAAGAAATTTGCTATTTCAAAAATAACTTTCGGTTTGATTATAGGTGCAAATGGATCTGAGGCAGTCTTGTTTCTTTCAGCTGAAAATTACAGAACGTTTCAAATCAAACTATTCTTATCTTCGACCAAATTGGACAGAGGGGTTTTCATGTGTCTGTCTGTTCTCATCTAGATCGCTGCATCAACCTCTATTTTTACCCCAGTTTAATGTTCCTGTCAGCCTCCAGCTTGTTCAAAATGGGTTTTAAAATACTCCTCATGACTTCTGTCTTTGCTTCCCACCGTTGGGTATCCATCACTTTCAGAGTTGATTTCAAGAGATTACTAAATGCTGTGTGAAGTCTGGCATCTTGCTGCCTTTCAAATCCTTTCACCTTACATGAACCAAATCGTAGACAGTGATCCTTTGGCACAGAGTCATTTTGCCATTAGCATCAAAAGCAGCCTGAGGGAATTAATCAATCAAAATCACTTTAGTTTTTTTTTTTTAAATAACTTTGCAAGACACACTTCCAACAACTTATTTTTGGTCATTGTTATTCATGTTTTAAATCTCAAGTTGGCTGCTGTAGTTGTATTACTTTCAGGTTTCCACTCGCCCATTCACTCACATATACATATATATCCCAGTAATTTGTAAATTATATTAAGGTATTTCTAACATGCATACTTGTCAAGCTTAAACTCTGTCTTAGCCACATGGATAAATAATACTTTAGTGCAGACTTGTTTTTACACATGTAGTTTTCTGGTGATTAGCAGTCAGGGAAGCATAACACATGTAAAATATAGAGCATATGACACACCGCAATTACAAGTTGACATCCAAAGCAGCTGTCAAATTGTTAGCCATATGAGTTCAATACCCGTGTTTCATACTGCAGGTTAGCATTTATGTGATAATAATTTTATCCTGGATTTGTTTTAGTTTACATCCTACTTTTTTACTATTTATTCTGTTATTTTAATTCATTCTTGTATCCTATTTTACTACATCCATTATATATTTGAGCATGTGCTTTATTTTATCCCTTAAAGCACTTTGTACTCTATAAAAATATTTATTATTTTAAAATGCCATTATGTGTGATTCACAGGTTTGGTGAAAACTGTGAATATGGTAATTGCAGTACTTTAGAATAGTGTGAACAAAACAAGCACCTTTCTATAAAGAAACAGGAAACAAAACCCCAGTGAAAAATCCATTGACGATGACAAAAAAGAAGTTGGCATTACATGACAACGTGAAGCTTGGAAAATATGTCTCTGATTCCAGGACCATCAGCACCGGTTCACCTCAAGGCTGTGTTCTTTCCCCTCTGCTCTTCTCCCTGTACACCAACAGCTGCACCTCCAGTCACCAGTACGTCAAGCTCCTGAAGTTTGCGGATGACACCACTCATTGGGCTGATCTCTGGTAGGGATGAGTCCGCCTAGAGGTGGGAGATGCAGCCAGACCAATATGGAGCTCAACGCTCTGAAGCCAGTTTAGATGGTCGTGGATTTTAGAAAGAGCACAGCCCCACCTTCACCCATCATCCTGTGTGACTCCTCCATCGCCACTGTGGACTCCTTCCGCTTCCTGGGCACCATCATCTCCCAGGACCCTAAGTGGGAGCTGAACATCACCTCCCTCACCAAGAAGGCCCAGCAGAGGATGTACTTCCTGCAGCAGCTGAAGAAGTTCATCCTGCCAAAGACAATGATGGTGCACTTCTACACTGCCATCATTGAGTCCATCCTCACCTCCTCCATCACCATCTGGTACGCTGCTGCCACTGCCAGGGATAAAGGCAGGCTGCAGCGTATAATCCGCTCTGCAGAGAAGGTGATTGGCTACAATATTCCATCACTTAAGGTACTGTACGCCTCCAAGACTCTGAGGCGAGCAGGAAAGATCGCAGCTGACCCCTCCCACCCTGGAGACAAACTGTTTCAGACTCTCCCCTCTGGCAAGAGGCTACGGCCCATCAGGACCAAAACCTCTCGCCACAAAAGCAGCTTCTTCCCATCTGCAGCTAGCCTCATTAACAAGACCCGGGTCCCCCGCTGACACTCCCTCCTTTCAAATAATACAAATGTCCCTGCACATGTAAATCTTATTTCATTTCATTTCATACCATGCATAAACCTGGCACATTGCACATATTTGTTGTTAATTGTTAATGGTTGTTAATGGTCTCTTCCGTTGGAATACGTCTGAACAACACAAACCCAGAGTAATCCACATATAAATATCTGCAACATTGTTCTTTCTGTGCAAATAGTTGTATTATAACTTGCATTGTTTATTCCCTATTTATATATTTCTAGATTTATTTATGTCAACTGCATGTTTGTCTACGTGTATAGCACCTTATCACCAGAGCAAACCATCAGGTCCTCACTCGATTATTCATTACTCTGCGTTGTCAAGGTGTGTGTGTCATTTTAGGAAATGCCAACAGATTTGATAATGATGCTGTTTTGTAAGTAAGAAATCAGTGTGTCTGAGTGTCCCTCTATCCAAAAAGGCCAATCTGAATATCTATCACTGAACACAGTGAAGATAAATGATCACTTCATAACACAGCTAAAATCCAGGTTGCAGTGCAGTGCATTATTAATTTCACTCAGCCTGTGAAAAACTCTCATTCATCCTTGCCTAAAAATAAATCTGTAATACACATTTGTCACCAAAAGAGGTCAGCAGAATCCTTTTCATAACAATGCGATTGGCCTAATCATCAGTGATCATTAGCAATTAAAACGCAACTGAAGCATCTGCGGTAATAACAATGCAGACGCCCATAATCTTCAGTACATGTACTTTGGTTAATCACCATTTCAGTCACTAATATTAAATGTTGCTTTGTAAAAGAGACATTAGCCATATTATTTGAAATCATCTGAACATACTTGCTGCTGGGCTAACCCTAGGATGTAATAGACCCTGATCCCAAAACCATGTCCTTGATTACCTTATTCAGACAAGATGTGCAAAGTTCAAAACACTAACACACGGTTGGTGCTATTATTCTTCAGACCATGGTGTGATGAATATTTCTCCAGCATGTTTTTTGTGTCTGTTCTTGGAGATGGAGCTGATGAACATGTGAGGCACAGTTGAATTAGAGAGCAGCCAGTAATGAGTTAACAGTATTCCTCTAATTTTCTTGGTGTCATCATATGGCCTTGTGTGTTAAATCATGTTAAATGAACCAATGTTTTTAGAAACACATTCATTTAAGGGTGCTGCATGGGGAAGGTTACTACAATGGTGAAGAAAGTCATGCTTTAGTTACCATGACAACGTGGATTTTGGTGAGGAATTTATTTTGTGCCAAATTACTTTCTCCCTGACTTCTGACATTTCCAGCCTTCAACAAACAAACAGCCCAACAAAGCTGATCAATGGCAGTCAAAAAACACCCATCAGGTATTTCAATTATAACTGGCATAGGGATGGGAAGTGCCCCTGTGAAAAATCAAAATGTAAAAATCCCATCATTTTTATATTGTGTAATCTGACTCAAATTGAAAGGTTTACGAATTAAGATCTATTAGGCCACCTACACTGAAGTTTAAGTCCAGGAAAATAATTACTATGCTGATGTCATTGCTGTCCAGTGAAACCCTGTTTCTCCAAATCATTATACAAACAGGTCTATTTTTAATGTTTCGATTGGACTTTCTTTTTGATAATCCAATGGGTCTTTAAACAGTCGGTTTAACTTAAGAAGTGAGAGATTTTGAAAATATTCTCATCCCCCAAAGGAACACTTAATGAAACCTCCGGTTTATCCAAATAACTCTTAACAAATTTTTCAATATTTCCATTTGTTTTGATGAAACCATAGTTAGGTAAAAAAAATATATCATGTCCAATAACAGTAAACAACAAACAATCTATTTGCACAATCTCATTCACTCACAGTATTTACAGTTTGTTGCAACGTTTGTGAACAAATGTTTAGAGATACAGAAAATCTCAGACTCCTCCCTGAGGACGATATCTCCTGTCAGTCCTCCCCTCCGCTGGAAAAAAACACTCTCGTCTTCCTATCTACATCAGCGGCACTTCATCCTGATGACAAAAGCTGTTCGATACTGCGTGGAGTCTGACTTGAGAGCTGTGATTTTTAAATGTGTATGGTTATATTTGCTCCGGTAAGTTTCATGTATCTAGTCTTGTGATTTCTTCTTTTATTTATTCATTTTAGTTCTAACGATGTCTGCACCTGCTCACTGACAATGCCTGCTACATTGTATGAATTATAATACCAAGTATGATCTTGATCTTTTTGATCCATTTCATGATTTGCTGATTGAACAATGACTTGATGAAATGCCTGTTTGGTTTTACATCAGTGCAGTGGAGTTAATGTAATGTGTACCACATATTTAGAAATAAAGAAAAATCTATTTAAAGTAAATGACACAGAGTAAATCTTTCATTCTTTATATGAATATTTTGCATAAGAACTATGAAGATAAAATTAGTTGTGACTTGTGTGTTACATCTTCAAACTGAGTCTTGCTGTGCTGCTGCGGCCACCCTCCAGCACACAGTAAGCAGCTCTGTTAGTTGTCTTCCGACCTTTAAATTATTCAGGTTTTGTTTTCAAACTAATTATAAATCTCAATAATCTGTCCAGTAATTTATTGATGTGTTTACATGCAGTAAGTTGCACACACGGAACTGATACTGGATGAAGCAAATGTATGAATTATTAATAGCTGCTGATTCTTTTATGATTATTTCTTGTTTTTATACAGATTTTTGCCATCTGTGCTTTCGCAACATGTGGAGGATACTATGGACACCTCCAGGTTAAAGTGGACTGTGCAGACAGGAGGCAGAGCAACCTCAGCATCAACATTGATTTTGGCTATCCTTTCAGGTAAGGTGGTTGTTTGTGCTTTCTTCCACTTAGTGGCTCTTGTTTCAAATGCCCAAACATCTAAGACAGAGCAATTTCACCGAAAACTCCCATGATACATATTTATTTCTCTTATTCACAATTCATTTTCAATTTATCTAATTTAATGTAATCATTTAATCTGTGACAATTAATAAGCACATAATCTATTTACATGTTTTGATTTAGATCATTTTATACCAATTTTAAACATGAATTAACAGGCTAATTGACGAAGAGGAAAGATTTGACTGGACACCCAAAACAATGCTTTCACACTTACTAAAGGTGTCCAGAGTGATCTTCACTACATATTTCAGGAAACTGGTCACCCACATGTGGAAAAAAAAGGATTTAAAAGCTGCACAGCTTTACTTCATCATCTTGTCAGGCTCAGCGGAGAGGAGCTGTTCTCCCTTAAAGCTTGCCCAATTTAAGAACAGGAAGCTAGACAGCTGAGCAGGAAGCCAGCCAAATTTAAGATCTCCAAGTCTAAAATGTTTGACTGCATCATCAGATAAACTGTACCTGGAGTCCAATCAGTCGAGACTTAACCTCAGGTGGTTCCTTACAGCACCACATCTTTCTTTGCAGCATGTACCTGCAACTCGATGTAACTAATGAGCTGATGAGTATCAAAAAATGGTATCTGTCTCGTCCCTATTTCATTTTGACTCCTGCAGACCTGAATGTACTCAGGACCATCAATATATAAAGACACATGAACAAGGAGTGCAGCAGTTTTACTATTTATCTTAATATTCCATTTCTTTGGATGTTGAGATTAGATTATAATAGACTGTATGGTATTTGCCTTTCAATTCTACAGATGTTGAAAAAGTAAATAACGTCCTTGTTCGGAATTACTTTCACTTGTCTAAATAATGTCTGGTTGTGAACTCTCTGGTATTGTGGTGCAGCAGTGTGGTCAACCACTAGCCATACGCTGTCCTTTAGTCTGTGTCAATGATGGCCAAGTGTCTAATTAACAGTTCAGCTGACTTGACGCTGGTGTCTGTGTGTTAGGTCACTGGTGCCCACTGTAGTCATGGATAAATGGCACATTTACCCAAATGGCTTCCTACAAAATGTTAGTATTTTTCAGTTATTTTGAAACGTTATGTTAACTCTAAAGTAATACTCTAATGTAATAAAGTATAAATGTTAAATGGAGCTTTCATGTTTTAAGAAATGTAATTACTTCCAAGACAATACAAGAAAGACGTGTGTGTGTGTGTGTGTGTGTGTGTGTGTGTGTGTGTGTGTGTGTGTATTTTTAGATGTATATAAAAACTATTTGCATCTAAATATAGTTTTCCATAGTTCATATCAATGATGAAAGCAGCATAGTCCAATTTTTGCTTAATTTTCATCAGAAGAAAGTTGATTTCCAAAGTGCAACCAGCCATCGACCACTGAATTAGCTGCCAAGCAAGCAAATAGCAAAACTGCCCCAGTACTATATTGTCATTTTTTATTGTTTGCATTTATAACAAGCAGATATAAACTGTGCCCCACTTCAACCCACATTGACCAAACCCTCTGCAAACCTACAATTAAGTAAATATTGCCACAGTGACACAGTACTCACTTACATGATACAGCAAGTTGGAAATGATCTAAGACTGAAACTAAATATTTATAAGATTATAAGATTCCACCCACCATCTGCCCAATGAGTTTATGATTTATATTTAAAACAAAATAAATTGTCTGGAAAATCCTGCCATTGAATGTCATCATTAATCATCATTGTGTGTTAAACTCAATAGCGCCCATTTGTCCCTTTGTTACTGTCTGAAAGTGAGATTGGGAACTGTTTCACACTTCAGATGATACAGTATAGCTTCCCTATGTCCCCCAGAAACACACAGACTTATTTTCAGTAAAGTACCACAAGGTTTCTCAGCTGTATATCTACGCTTATTGAGCTTGCACCTTCCTTTTTTAGCCACAAGTTGTGCTAATGAAAGTGCTCTCAAAGTGCCGGTGGCTTAATGTTTCCTGCAGACTGAATCTCCTCACATGTCAGTTTTATGACAACCTTTTATCCCCCCATTCACTGTCAACCTCCTGTTTCTGTCTTGTAGATTACAAGAAGTGCATTTCAAGGCTCCCTCATGTGAGACTAAGAGAGAAGAGATTCTTTTCCTGGATGGTGACTTTTCCTCAGCCGCCCAGTTTTTCCTGACTGTGGGTGTTTTTGCTTTCCTGTACTCTCTGCTGGCAACCATTGTCTACGTCTTCTACCAGAACAAGTACCTGAAGAACAACAGAGGCCCACTTGTGGTCAGTGAGTTTATACTTTTAACAAACATTCCTGGAAAGAATTAGATTCAGTACAGTGTGATAGTGTTTGTATTTGTTTTATTTCCGTGTGTGTGACTTCTCTTCATGTCCTCTTTCCATTCTTTTGTCCCGCGCAGGATTTTGTTGTTACAATCATCTTCTCCTTCATGTGGTTGGTGAGCAGCTGTTATTGGGCTAAAACTCTTTCTGATATCAAGAAGGCTACAAACCCAACACAGGTGCTTCTGCTGATCACAGCTTGCAGAGCTCAGGAGAACAAATGTACAGCTACCCAGGAGCCTCTCTGGTCACGTCTTAACACATCTGTGGTAGGTACTCAGCTGAGGAATGAAGCACTGACGCACAAAACTGGATAAAGCAAGCAATTTACACCTGTCCCTTCTTCTATCTCCAGGTTTTTGGTTTTGTAAATGTCATCCTCTGGGTTGGAAATATCTGGTTTGTCTTTAAAGAGACAGGTTGGTACAAGACAGGTCAGAGATATCCAACCAGGAGTGCTTCTGGGAAACGTGCCAGTGAAATGCGACAGCGGCTCTACAATGAGAGCAGCTTCGACCAGCCAGAGGAGAGCTTTGGTCCACAACTCTCCCGACAAGACAGTTTCAATCAGTCAAAGGGGGGGTTTGGTCAGCAGGTCCACAGACAGGTTAGCTTCAACCAGTCACAAGTAAACCTGAGCTTACCGCATGCATATCTTGGCAAACCGGTAATTTATGACAGGGAGAATATGGTGGGTTCTGAAGGGCCAAAGATATTTGTCAATGAGATGTGATTCTGCCCTCAGTTTAATGCTGTTCGTGGTGGACTAGATGGGAACATGTGTTATTGGCATAAACACAGTCAATTGGTCAAAACATGATAATTAACTTAAGATAAAAAAGAATACACTGATGGATCTATTTGACATGTGGTGGTCATAATGTAAGATAATTTAATTTTTGTTCATTTTCCTCTGGATAAATTGTACTTCGAGTTTTGAAATTCCCAGATGACACAAGCTGTACCTTTAAACGAAGGAGTTTGAAGTCATTATTTAATCTGCAAATGTTTTGTTTGTTTGTTTATTCGTATTTATTTTGGAAACTGACCTTTGGCAATAAGCAGACACTGCTGTGGGTTTTTATGCTGACAGACTGGGTGGCCAATGTGATTAAAATTAATAACGACAAGATGACAAGTTGTTTTGATGTTAGGAGTTGGACTTAGATGCTGTTGATATTGAACTTGATATATCATACATGTTTTTATTTTTTACCTGTACATGTAAAACTATTATTACTTTTTTTTGTCAAAAGATTTATTTAAAGAAGCGTTATTAATTACAGTACACATTTTGCCCTATACTATACAGTATGTTGGATGGAAAAGATGTGCAGTATCAGTTCAAATATACATCTAACCAATGTGCTAGAGTTCTCTCTATAAATATTTAATATTTGATGGTATCATTTGTTCCCTTTGTCATTACTGATGGATTTTCTGATATTATAATCAATGTGACACTCCAGTGTCTTTCTTTGTCCTTTATTTTTTTAATGGAATATTGATTTTTAAATGGATAATGAATGTTGTTTCATTGGCACTTATTTTGTGTGTATTAGTGTGTATATTCACGTTTTATTATATGTTATATATGTGTCAAAACTGAAGAATTGAAGTGCTCATGTTGCATATAAACCATCTCACTCTTATACCTATTGTCACAATCCTCTTGCACTATACTGATCATTAAACATTTATCAAAGGAAGATAATGTCTGTATAAAATGTATAAAATAAAATGAGTACAGCTACTTGAAATGCTTTATGGGCTGATGAAGATTGTGCGTTCAAGTCAGGCATTAAATTTAGTTGTTTAACTTGAAGTGTGTCTGAGGTGCTGCTCTGCAGACTTCTTCAGTGGTTTTCAGTAACTGACATCAAAGCAAGCCTATCCACTGTGGAGTTGTTACCATGGGTTTTCTTGTTTAGTGAGAGCTGTCGGCCTCTTCATTTCCATCGAAAAGGGAACAGAGGAGAGGAGACAGAAAGTGAGAAAATACTGACAAAGAAATGGAAACCAATAAAAGGAATTTATAATGAATAGTGACTCTGATGGAGACACCAGTGTACACATTAAAGCATGTTTCACACTGTGTTCCAGGAGTGTCTCTACTACAAAGGCCAAGAGGATAATCCCTCAGGGTGTCTGTTTCATCCTGACTAAGACAGTTAACAAAATACTACCTAAATCTCTTCCCACTCCAACCATCCTACAAACTGTTGAGTTTCAAAGGTATATAAATAATAAATTCTGGCTGTTTACACATACAAAAGTCGTTGCTTTATTTAAGTATTTAGTTAAAAGTCAGCAGGTTCCAACAGGCAACGTAAATATTTCTAATTCCATAAACCTTCTTTTAGTCATTGATATAAAGGGGCACCAACTTTACACATTAGGTTCAGTTCACACGTCATGGAGAGTGCTGTGAAAACAGTTATATAATCGTCTTCTGTGAATCTGGAGGAGCTTCCCAATGTTTAAAAAAAATAACCCTGATGTCCTCAGTGTGTTGTCATCTGAGTGTGGCAGGGAAGTGTTTGTTTTTATGTGTCACTTCCCTGCAAGATGTTTGACAAGTAGTTATCATTCTATAAAAAGGCCAAAGCTTTACTATTTTGCTTTGGTATCTCAGTAGCAAGATGTATCCCTCCTCTTTTGCTCCTTCTGAGGTTCCTCTCCACCACCGATTTTTTTTCTCTTCTTTTTCCTTGTCAAGGGTCTGAAGATGTAAAACCTACTGAGGGAGGCACATTTGTGATTTGGGCTTTATAAGTAACATTTACTTGACTTTAAAAAAATGACAGTATGTGCCAAATTTCTTTTATTCTTAACTTGACCTGCCACTTAAAAACTTGACCTGAATTTCTGATATCAGGCAGTTGTGTAAACTTGTTTTCATTTTGAATACATAGTGTCATAGTGTTGTTAAGGAAGATATCAAATTGCACACATCTAAGAAAAAGTCTAGGATAACACAATAAAGTTTATTTCCTTATTTCTTTTGTGGACCTTGATGTTTTTTTAAATAGTATGTAAAGTAGATTACACTTGCAAATTTCCTAAAAGCAATAATCTGACTTTCTTTTTTTAAAGTTATTGTGTCCCCAACAACCAAGACAAGCATAATGATAAAAATGATATCATGGAAGTTCATCCTTTGCTTGCCCCAGCTGCTAAGAGTCTTCTTCCAGTCCTCCTCACAGTGAACATGAGCCTGGAAATAAATCCGGTGCATCCCCCAAGTTGGTTATTAAGACCTCTGTATGCATCTGATCTGAGCAATTAGAACAAAGAGAGGCGACGCTCGCCTCTGCCTGGCCCCTGACAGAGACACTAAACACATGCAGGTGTCCAGAGCAGGCTCTTTGAAGAAAATTACAGCGTATGTGCCCACAGAATGACAATTAGGGTCAGGTTATCAGCAGGAAATAAAGGGCTACATCATGGGATAGACAGCCTGTAGGGTATGGGAGAAGGGTGTATTTATACATAATTAATCCACTGTGACATGTTAGTGGTGTGTAACGTTTACGGTTGGTTATGTCTGTATTTCCCACCAGCAGAACATGAAGCAGCCATGACTTTACAAATAGAGCACAGTATGGAGCATTCTACAGTGTAATGGTGCAAAGACATTTTCACTTTATTGTAGACACCTGCAGGGGGCATCATCTGCCCTGTTTTATCATCTGAAAACTCTCCAACAGAGGTTCAAGCTTGTTTTATATGATTTTTAAAATTCTAATTCACTAATATTTTGTTCTATTTACTTTACACAACTGCTGTAGTTTATTCCACTATATCAGAAATGATGTTGTACTTTCAAAATGTATGTATGCTCTATACAAATTATATGGTATGACATGCTGCAGTGCCAGGAATAGGCCTCAAGAGAGAGGTATAGCATCACAACCGAAATACAGCAGACACGAGTTTGTCTATCAAGCTGTATGAAATTGAAAATCATTTTGACGTGTAGAATTTACATTGTAGAGGACTTCAGATGCTGTTATTCATTTGCAGGTATGAGGAAATGCTCTTACTCTCTCAGACTCGTGTGATCTATGATGTAAACCACAAATGTTGTCTGTATGTCACCCAGGACACAGGACATCTAGAAGTTCTGTACATCTAAATATGTCTTTTTCCATCGGTGCTGTATTCTGAAAGAAATGTAAAATCATACCTTTACCAAGGATATGCAAAATTACGTATGTGTGTAGGTATAACCCCTAAGTAAAATACTGTACTTGAGAAGATGTATTTCATTCACACAGATAATTAAGTCTTGTGAGATTAATTTGTGGCCGTTAAAGATGTAAGAAATATGTAAGAAACATATTTGTGTTTTTAGTGCTAGTATTTATAAATAAACTATAATCTGCTTTACTATGACTACCACAATGATAACTATTGGGTTTGTGTCTAATAAAGTGTTTATCTGTCTCTGTCATTTTCCCATCTTATAGTCACCCCAAGTGACAAAAAATGAACTGTAAAACAAGGCCAATTGGTTTAACTGCATTTGCTATAATAATCTCTGCTCCATGAGCTCTTTAGAGGATTTACAAAGGATTACAACAAGGGATTAGAGCGTGCTGTAATCAATTTTACAGTTTTCGCTTGCAATGTGATGGACAATATTAATTTAAGCTAACAAAGATTGCTTTTTAACAACAATAAGCACAATACATTAAAACAACATAAAAGTATGTCAAGCAGGCTGAAAGAACTGTTTAGTAGAACCTTAGAATTTGAGATTTAATTTCATCACCAACAGTTATTGGAAACCAGCATAAAATGTAGACACTTTCAGTGTGGAGCAGAGAGAGACCAATATTAAATTGTGAAACATTAACCATTCATTCCCCAACAATTATCACTTCAACACTTTAACAAACAAATACATAAATAAATATTTTTTGAGAACCCCTAAATGCGAAACATGACACTCAAACGTTCTCAGGTGCAATAAAAAAATGCATCTGCTTAAAATCATGAACCTCTTTGGTTATTCAAAGTATCTACATATTGAATGCAGTGAGTGAAATAAGTTAGTGAGTAAAAGAGTTTAAATCAGCCCACACATTATAAAATCACATACAAAAGAAACTCCAGAGCTAGATATATGCCTTTAATTCTTAGGACAGTACAGGATGTACAGTTAAAGAAATGTGATGAACATTGCTGTAAACCTGTACAAATAATGATATTTATTTTAAAAAATCAAATTAATAAATTACAATAATGTAATTTATTTTTTAAATATTTTTTAAATGCCCAATGACAGTTTTCTCTACCTTATTAATAAATCAATTACATGTTGGCTAACATTTTGTCTTTTGACACAGTAGAAAATAATACAAATATTTTTATGTTTATAAACATTGAATATATTTAATTCAAAAATTAACATTGTTGATCAGTGTCCCTTGCTATTGTTTCCAGTTTCACCTTTCATGCCTCTGCCAGATCTTATTTATAGGGAAAGACATGACTATTATGATTTTTGTTTTGTCATGATTATAAAGTCCTTAAACACACATTTGCTGTCCTGCACTTCTCACAGCTGTGTTTATGTTTTATACTGTTGCAAAAATGTATGATTGACTATTGAAACTGATCTAGGTAGACACTGTGTGTAAATTCTCTTGAAACATGCTCGTAATAAATGAGCACAATAAATGATCCTTTAAATGAACTTCAATTAACAATGATCTCCAGTGAATCTAACAATTATTTTCATCTTGGATAAAAGGGGAGATATAAGCACATATCTGTTTAGAAACTCAGACTGCCGGTGATCTCTCCGAAAATCCTCAAGATGCTTCTCTTTGTCTTGGTCCAAAATCTAGATTTAGAGTGAGGAACTAACCCCTAGTAAAATCAGTAAAATCTCTTTTCCAGTACAACATCTTTTTTTTTAAACACTACCTAACAATTATTAATCATAGTGGCAGCAGTAGTAGAAGTAATAGAAATTGTGGAAGTATAGTATTAGTGTTTGTTGCTGTGTATATTTTTCATGTAAGTAAAACCATGTAGTGTGTATATTTTTCATGTAAAAACATGCGGCCATATGTTGACATATACATGAATAAAAACCTGATAACTGAATACAATTATATAAATACAACTGAACATATTTTCATGCACAGTGAGTGTACACAGGCAGGCAGGTAGACCAGCCAATGATTACATTCATCCCTCACAGCAACAGATTGTGGATGGGCTATTTTGTGTGTGTGTGTGTGTGTGTGTGTGTGTGTGTGTGTGTGTGTGTGTGTGGATGTCAGAGCATTTAATTTTGCTCATCTGTAGTCCAACCAACTGAGTTGACCAGAATGTAGGTGAGAGGTTGTTGGAGCTTCGTGGTCTAGGCACAATGGAAGGCCAGTTTGGGTTTAGATCAGGACAGATGTGTAGAAATCTACCGTGAATCGACCAGATAAAACTGTGGTTACTCAAAAAGACTTCTCAGGCTCCCAGTCCTATAGGAAATGAGAATGTCCAATTGTAAACGTTTGATTTTGAATCTGCTTAGGTAACATTGTTTAATGAAACATTCATGCCAATAAAGCACACTGAACTGAACTGAACTGAAATGCAGAAGTTCTGTCCCTCGCCACTGTCATCTTCAGCAAGTGGATAGACACAATAAGCTTGTTTGTCGATGTCTGGAATCACTCGCAGCTGAAATCAACTTCATTACAGTTTCTTATTTTAGAGAAGAAACTGAAACCTTTTCACCGGATAGTGTACTAAGTACTCCGCTTAATGTGTTGGGTGTTAAGACAGTTAATGAGGCTACCTTTGGTGTGGTAAGGTCATCTGCAATTATCAAACATTTCAGTTGATTTAATTTGAATCACAGATTTATTCATGTACCACTGACAAATACAGATACAAATGTGCCTTTATAGATAAAAATAAAACAGAAATTAAAGAAGCAAACAGATTTCTTCTATGTAATCATGTTAATGATGGATGGATGCATGTTGCATATTTGCACCCATTTCTCGCAGGATTTTCTCTTTGTCAGAATTCAATCTATAGCTAAAGTTACTATATTGTAAATGCAGGATAGTTTTATACATACCTGCCTATCCACCTGTGGTTGTAGTATAAAATTACACAAAATTTACAATAAGGTAAATTTAATTATAGACTGTATTGTGACGAAAATAAAAAGCTGAAATGGACTATCACTAGGCATAAAATCTACATTGAGCAAGCCAACAATCTACATTAAAAAAGCAAAAAACTACCTTAAACATTCACAAAGTACAAGAAGCAGGATGGATGAGGATTTTCACTTTCTCTCAAGATATGCTTAAGTCACACAAGAACGCACATGTGCTGGTGTTCTTACCTCTCTTTGAACAACAACTCTGAAACTGATTATGTTTTGTATGTATTACCTTTTCTCGCAGGTCCATATTTACAACAAAAAGATCAGTACATACACACATGTACTCAAAGAGGCTAATAATATATTTGTTTTAAACTTAATTAAAGACATATCACATATAGTCCTTACGATTTCAGGTTTGATTTTCTTGTTTACAATTCGTTTACTGCCTAAAGGCTATTGGCTAAACTTAATTCCTACTCTTTAATCAGGATTAAGAGAATCCCGCAGACCTGGAAATTGGATCAGTTTACTTTGCTCTAATCTTTCTAGCCAGCAAGTTTAATTACTGACCTTTAACTCCTGTACCACTTCACAGTCCTGTAATCCAATTTTGGCAATGTAACAGCAGTGTTAGTGGTGAGGTATAAAAATCACACTGCACATCTCTGGCTCTCATGTCCATCAGTGCTTTTGGGTTCTCCAGGCGAAGAAGCTCAACAGATCATCAGACTAGTGAAGATGGCTTGGGACGGAGGATACGAGCCCAATGGTACAGAGGGCAAGAACTTCTACATCCCCATGTCCAACAGGACTGGGATTGTTAGAAGTCCTTTTGAATACCAACAGTATTATTTGGTAGATCCCATCGTGTACAAGCTTTTAGCTTTCTACATGTTCTTCCTGATCTGCACCGGAACTCCCATCAACGGTCTAACATTGTTTGTAACGGCTCAGAACAAGAAGCTCCGGCAACCTCTCAACTACATCCTGGTCAACCTGGCTGTGGCAGGACTGATCATGTGCAGCTTCGGATTCACCATTACCATCACATCTGCCCTTAATGGCTACTTCATTCTCGGACCCACTGCCTGCGCTGTTGAAGGATTCATGGCCACACTTGGAGGTTTAAGTAAACTTTATTCTTTCATGCTACTTGAACAGCTTCTTAAAATTGTAAAGTTTCCTCAGTACTTTGACATTTACCACAGAGCAGTTAGCATGAAACACCATATGTTAAAGATGACAATTACTGACGTATACTGAACATAAATTGGGCATTCAGCTTACTTAAAAACATCCCTTGTCTATGCCTTTCCTCTCTGCAGGTGAAGTTGCCCTCTGGTCACTGGTAGTCCTGGCTATTGAAAGATACATCGTTGTCTGCAAACCCATGGGAAGCTTCAAGTTCTCTGGAACCCATGCGGGAGCAGGAGTCGCTTTCACCTGGATCATGGCCTTTGCATGCGCTGGACCCCCACTTTTTGGCTGGTCCAGGTATTTCTCATATGTATTAGTCATTTGATTTGCAATAAATATTAGTTTAAATCTTTACACCCTGACAGCATTTATTAAAATTAATTGAGAACTGCTCAAACCAATCATCCAGGCTAAAGAAAATGGCAGGGCATAGTCATGGTACATACTGTAAATGCAGAGCTTGTTGTATGGATAAAGTCTTACTGATTATTTTTTTCTTAAACTTCACACAGGTACCTTCCTGAGGGCATGCAGTGCTCCTGTGGACCCGACTACTACACTCTGGCCCCAGGCTACAACAATGAATCATACGTCATCTACATGTTTGTTGTCCACTTCTTCGTTCCCGTCTTCATCATCTTCTTCGCTTACGGAAGCCTTGTGCTGACTGTCAAATCTGTAAGTGAAGTTCATGAAACCTAAATAAAAGTAGAATTATTCCATAGTTTATTTTCATTTAAAGCTTTGCAAAACTGTGTGTGCTGTGAATTCTGATCATGGTATTATGGTCACAATCTCTTTAGGCTGCAGCCCAGCAGCAGGACTCAGTCTCCACCCAGAAAGCCGAGAAGGAAGTAACACGTATGTGCTTCTTGATGGTCCTTGGCTTCCTGGTAGCTTGGACGCCATATGCCACTTTCGCTGGTTGGATCTTCTTGAACAAAGGAGCTGCCTTCACCGCCCTAACAGCAGCTATCCCTGCTTTCTTTGCAAAGAGCTCAGCTCTGTATAATCCTGTTATCTACGTATTGATGAACAAACAGGTTGGTTTATATGAAAATTATCTTACTTTTATTTTTCAGGCTTTAATCAACCACACTGCACATTACATGCTTGCTATTTCAACATTCTTTGTGCTCTTTTTCAGTTCCGTAACTGCATGCTGAGCACTATTGGAATGGGCGGCATGGTGGAGGATGAGACTTCAGTTTCTTCCAGCAAGACAGAAGTGTCCTCTGTCTCTTAAATATAGATACCTTTTCATATACCTGGACATTTTCCTTTCTACTGTGTTCTACTGTGTTAGGCCTACGTCTAAAGCTAGTAAGCAACCCTGGATAAATGACAGCATTCGCAGCCTAAAAAGGGAATGCAGGAAAGCTGAGCGCAGATGGAAAAAATCCAGTCTCCAAGACCATTACCTCAGTCTGAAGGATTTATTAATTAACTACAATAACATGGTTAAGGATGCGAGAACACACTATTTTTCTGAACTCATTACTACACATAAACACAATCCCAGGTTTCTGTTTAAGACTGTGGATCAGCTGGTAAACCCAACCCCTCCTTGTGCCTCAGCTGGAAGTAATGATGACTGTGAATTGTTTTTATCTTATTTTACCAATAAGGTGGTGTCAATCAGAGCCTCTATTACCCCCGCGGCCTCTTACTCAGAGGTTCCTCACCAGCAACAAGAGAGTTTTAACCAGTTTTATCCCATCGACTTGTCTGAGCTTTTGAAAACAGTATCACAAATGAGAGTGTCCTCCAGCCCACTTGATGTTATACCTACAAAGTTTTTACTGAAACAAACAGCTCCCTATCTACTGGTTGTGTCCCTGATTATTTTAAAACGGCTTGCGTGAACCCACTTTTAAAGAAACCTGGTTTAGATCCCTCCCTCCCACGTCATTTTAGACCAATTTCAAAACTGCCTTTTTTATTGCAAAGATTCTAGAAAGAATTGTGTCCAAACAGCTGCTCACTGTACTGGAAAATAACAAAATATTTGAAAAGTTTCAGTCTGGTTTTAGGAAGTACCACAGCACTGAGACTGCCCTGCTTAAAGTCACCAATGACCTTTTAATGTCTGCTTATGAAGGTATGTGCTCAGTCCTGGCATTCCTGGACCTTAGCGCTGCTTTTGACACCATTGATCACAACATCATGTTAGACAGACTGAGGCACTGGGTGGGGATCTTTGGTACTGCCCTAGAATGGTTTTCATCCTACCTGTTGTAGTGAACAACGGTGTGGATTTGTGCATTTTATATTGAATAAATTTGGAGCTACTCTAAATTCCTTTCTCCTCCCCAGAGAAGAAGGGGAGGTGTCAGAGTTGCTTTCTCTAAGTGCTAGCCCGACCATAAAACTGGCACCTTTTTGATTCCGAAGCTGATAACGCGGGGCCTGACTGTTAAACTGACAAAGGGACACGAACCAGCCATTGGCCTCTCCCTGAACAGCCTATCAAAACTGGCCCCCCCACACATGTTTCCGTGGCAACTGACCTTATTCTTTGTTTTATTACCACATCAAAGGGATACTCCTTGTCTCACCTAGGTGTGACACAATCCAGGACAGCCGAATTTTGGATGACAAAGGACTGCAGTCTCCAAAGACTCAAAGCATTTAATTAAGTTTGATTAAATCTTTAGTTACCTGATTACGTTTGCCTCTATTTGAGTAGTTATGTCAACTGTTGTTGCTATCTGTTGTTATTAGTGCTGAAAACAAAGTTACTCGTCGGAAATGCCGTTAAATGTATAAATATCCTGACCAATAATGTGACAATTGTTTCCTTTTACCAAATGCTTAGAACAGTACAACCGTTCAACCATTGAGGTTCGATTGTGGAAAATATTTGATTATAATACGTGCAAATAGATTTCTTTTTAAACACTAAGTTTAGAAAGGCATTGGGAAACCTGAGACGCCCCCTGGGGAACCACGCCCCAGGCAACAAAAGAGCGACACGCGACCTCTCGCGCTCTTCTCTTCGCTGTTGGCTCTCTTCCACTCTGCTCTGCTCGCCGGACGCTTCGGCACGCGCGTGGCGTACCTCGCCAGGCAACGCCCAGACTCGCCCCAGCGAAACAGGCCTTTTGTTCGCCTGAAGCTACACACCTAAAGTGCCGCGACATCGATCTGCCTTCAGTTTGTTTTATTTTCTTTATTTCTTTTGTTTGTTAAAGTTATCAGTCCGTTAAGTTACACTGGACTAATTCAGGAACGACCAAGTTCCAAGGAATCCTGAAAACAGCCGAATTGCCAGACGGAGGAGGCGTTTTCAATCAGACACGGAAAACCCTGGAGAATCCCTAGCAAAAAGCCAGGATCAGGCAGCTAGCGTGGGACCCGTGCAACAGGCCAAAAGCAGGCTGTCGACAAGCAGTAAGACTTAACACACGTTCTGTGATCAGATATTTCCCTCTTAACTCCTAAAATCACAGCATTAGTTTATTTTCATTAGCTCTTCTATGCCTTATGAGTCAAATGCTTCCCACAATCGAACCTCCAGGCTCATTGTTTATGTTCCCTGTATCCAACCATCTTTTTATCACCTTAGTTAGAGAATAAATTCACTGTAATATAATCAAGAGCTGTGTGTGTTGTCTATTTCTAATTCCTGCCAAGAGAATTGACCCTTTAGATATGAGACTGACTGATTTAAGATAATTGAGCGATTATTAACTAACTGATCACTAGTAATAATTGTATAATTATTCAAAACTACCTACAGGTCCGGAGACTCTAGGATTATAACAACTCCGGTGGTGCCCTGAAACGAGGGAAATTTTTATTTTATGAATCTTCAATTATGAATTCATAATTGGGTATCAATTCTCATAAATTTATTAAAATGCATAACTATGAAATTTAGGTCTGCTACACTGTCAAATAGGAAGTTTTGCGTGTGTGTAAACAACTATGTCTCTTCGTTCTGTCCAGTTAAATATGGTGTGTCTCAGGGGTCGGTCTTAGGACCCATTTTGTTTTCCTTGTATCTGCTTCCCCTTGGACATATTATCCATAAACATGGCATTTCTTTTCATATTTATGCTGATGACACACAAATATACTTGCCTGTCAGATCCACAGACCCTGGAATGCTGAGTTCACGTAACAACTGCCTTTGTGAAGTTAAAAAATGGATGTCAAATAATTTCCTCCAGCTGAACTCAGACAAAACAGAAATCCTGGTCATTGGGTCCCAGCAGATGGCAAAACAAATACTGCCATCTGCTGGTTCCCTAGTAAATCACATTAAGCCTGTGGCAAAGTACCTTGGTGTTTGGTTTGATAGTAATTTAAATTTCGAGCAGCACACCACAAAGCTTGTTCATGTCTCTGCTCCTCCCTCTCCCAACCGGATGCTGAGAAGTTGATCCATGCCTTTATCTCCTCCAGGTTGGACAACTGTAATGCTCTCCTCGTCGGGATCCCTGGCAGGAGCCTGCAAAAGCTCCAGCATATTCAGAACTGCGCTGCCCGGGTCCTGACAAGGAGGCGCAAATACGATCATATCACTCCGGTTCTGAAATCCCTCCACTGGCTGCCCATTCAACACAGAATCCAGTACAAAATCTGTATCCTCACCCATCAGTGCATACATGGAACTGCCCCTGCCTACCTCAGTGAACTCCTCACCCCACACACCGCCTCACGAAACCTCCGCTCCTCCACCACTATCTACTGCCTGCACCAACCAAGGACTAAACTCTCCACAATGGGAGACAGGGCCTTCCAGGCAGTCGCCCCACGGCTCTGGAATTCCCTCCCAGAGACCCTAAGGGCCCCACAAACTGTGGAGGTTTTTAAGAAGGGCCTAAAGACATTCCTATTTCAAAAGAACTTTCAACACTCATGTTTTATTGCTATTTGATTTTGTTATATTCTGGGAACTGTTTTTAACCCCCTGCTACTGTAGCACTTTGAGATTTCATTGAAATTTAAAGTGCATTATAAATAAAATGTATTATTATTATGTTTTTATCAACTTAGAAATATAGCAAAAATTCTATCTATGTTAACTTTTAAGGACACCGAGACCATCTTACACGCCTTTATTTCATCACGCCTGGATTACTGCAACAGCCTTTTCACCTGTTTAACCCAAAAATCTATTGATCGACTCCAGACTGTCCAGAACTCAGCTGCCAGGCTTTTAACCAGAACAAAGAAATATGACCACATTACTCCTATTTTAGCTTCATTACACTGGCTCCCAGTATGTTTTAGAATTGACTTTAAAATTCTATTGATCACTTTTAAAGCTCTTCATGGCCCCTCGCCTTATTATATTTCTGACCTTTTAGTCCCATACACACCAGCACGTACCTTGAGATCCTCAGGCAGAGGTCTGTTGTCTGTTCCAGAGTCTCGACTGAAAACTAAAGGGGACAGAGCGTTTGCTGTCAGGGCCCCGAGGCTCTGGAACAGCCTGCCTGAGGAAATCAGGTCAGCTGAGTCAGTGAACTCTTTTAAGTCCCTTCTTAAAACATACTTTTATAGGAGAGCCTTTCCCGATCTTATTTGACTTTATTTTATCCCTTTTATTTTATTCTATTTTACTAATTTTATATTTATCTTAAACGTGTATTTTAGTCTTTTCAATGTTTTCATGCTTTTATCTTGTATTGTTTTTGTATTATTGTCTTTTGGGTATTATTGTCTTTACACTTGTTAAAGCACT
The DNA here is from genome assembly GCF_014851395.1 of Micropterus salmoides. Classification (NCBI taxonomy): domain Eukaryota; kingdom Metazoa; phylum Chordata; class Actinopteri; order Centrarchiformes; family Centrarchidae; genus Micropterus; species Micropterus salmoides. The sequence continues at coordinate 20,394,101 of NW_024043372.1, forward strand.
TTGTAACTTGTTTTTGAAAAGTGCTCTACAAATAAAGATTATTATATTATTATTATTATTACTCTCTTTAATCTGGAATAATCCTCCATCCATGAGTAAAGTTCAGGGACGTCTGAACTACTTTACCAATGATGAACGGCTCTTGGAACAAACTCATGAACTGCATTTTCTCCTCTTTTATTTGAAGAATGTAGAAAAGTGTTGATGTGTATGTGGATGCTCACTTTGACTTTCCTTGCTGTCAGAGGCCCAGTTGTCACTGAAATCTTTCAGTGGGAACACATTTTGTTTTGTTTTTTCAAAATGAGCAACTATATACAATGTAAAACCATTTTTGTCACTTACTGAGTTGGTCATCATGAATTGTAAACATTATATATATTAAAAAAACATCATAGATAAATAAATACATGCATGAAAATGTGTTGTCAAATTGACTTCATTTCAAACAACAGGCCATAATATGTCACAGTTGGGACTTAAAAAGGTGTTTATTCATGAGACATTCATTGAAGCTTGTGTTTCTGCTGTTGATGTTGTTCAGCACTAGAATGGCTGACCAAATGTTCCCTAGCCTGGCCTAATACCTGCCTCTGCATGCAGCCTGTGGCACCCACAGGAGACACCTTATGATCATGTCTATAGGGTTACCTGATTATGATGGTGCCTAGGCAAAAAGGAGTGTGGTAAAGCTAAATCATTTTAATGCAGTTAACACAAAGAAGAGCAGAGATAAAAACGCAAGAGTGTTGCAAGCCTCATATAAAGTGGCACATGAAAGTGTGTTATGATGACTAGAGCTGGTCCTGTCCTCCCTGGCGACCTAAGCAAAATTCTGCTATGGGCATACAGACGCCACAGTGCTCTCATTGCAATTCTATCTCTTTTAAAACAGTCTGTCCCTGTAGGAAGCCACAATGGAAACCTCTTCTAGAAAAATCCAATGCTGATTTGAGTGGACCTTTGTGCACTAACTCAGTCCTCATAAAGTCTCTAAAGACAGGGGGCCAATCTGCTGGATCATTTGCAGCAACTGTTCCATGAGCTGTTTGTATCTGATGCTGGCTGCACATCTCTGGCTGTGCTCGTACTGGCTGATGCTTCATCCGTCTGTGCGACTTGCTAAAGATGTCTGTATGGGGTCTGTGCTAGAACTGGCTGAGGCTTACTGGCTGATGATCTAGCATCTACTCTACAAAACTTCAACATATCCCCAGAAATGAAACTATAGATAACAATACTTAATAGATATTAATGTGATCAGCTCCATCAGCTTCATCCTCTCATCAAAGTTGTAAACATTGATAGACAGCATGTGACAGTATAGGGACAGGAGCTCACGATGTTCAGAAAAATAAAACAAAGGCAGAGAAGCGAGAAAGCATGCAGGAGACAGTACTTGTTTGCTGTGTTTTCTCTTCTTTTCACTTACAGGAGGATTGTAATCATACTGAGAGAGGTAGTTAGTTTGCAGCAACAAGGCCCTAGCTAAATTATTGTTCCTCAATATCATTCCCACAAAGAGCCCTCTATAATATCTGACATTGTCCACAAAAGAAAATCTCAAAATGAGGCAGGAACGTTTTCAGAATCACAACAAAAAGGCTTTCCAGTTATTTTTAATCCCAGGTTTAAACCAAACAAAACTACAAAAAAAAGTATTAAGTTTTAATCAGATTTAAATATAATGAATGAATCATCCTTAACATTTGAAAACAGTAAGTGTATATCTCTAATAATATCATACAAACAGCACTACACAGTGGATTACCTGCAAAAGCCTGTAACTTGCCAATACATTGTGATCAACATGGCATAAGCAAGTGATTATTAGGAAACAGCTGACAATTTTACATAATCATTTGGATCAATGTGTCAAAGCATTTGCAATTTGTTCAAAAGAATGAGAAATTGCTTTTATGATGTACACAAGTGACTTGATGATGTGGAGGTTGAACAAGTATTTTTGAGAATTTCAATTCTGATCTAAGAAATGTACCAAAGCGACTGAGAAATCTGTAATATTCTATAATTCTTGAGACAAAGGCACAAACACCATTCAAATCTCAAAATACCCAGTATGTTATACTGAACAGTGATATAATAACTTAATTATTACACCCGAGGAAGTCCCTAACACGTGGCACTTTTTCAACCCATAATAACACAAATGTCAATGTTGTCGAATAGTTAGGACAGTTCAAAACACTCTATATTTATTTAAACAAACAAATAAACAAATGTACAGCTTCATAAATTTTCAAAATTGAGTCTCCTTTCATCCTCCAAAAACACAACTGTTCTGTAAGTAATCCGCTTACTCAAATATTTAATCATGGTAAACCGATAGACAAAATATAAATACATATAAAATATTTTATTAAATTATCTCACATTATAACACTGCATGTATGTATACATTTCTGCTTCTGAAGAAATTTGAATAGTACAATGGTTTCATTAACAAATAGGCCACTAGTTGCTGCTGCATACCAGGGGCCCAAACTAAGGTAATAGATTTAAGGGAAAGCAAAGTGGTTCAATCAGCATTAGGGCTTTATCCTCAGTTTAATCAGATAATGACGTTTCCGTAAAACGGATATAATTTGAATCACTAATGAAATAAGATCACCTTCCTAATTCGTACTGCCAAAACCTTGTAATTCATAAACCAGAATGCTCCACCAGTAATCTAGTTATTTAAATTGGAATTAGCCTGCTGTGTGAGGAAGCCAATGGTTTCTGTTTAGTTTCAATAAGTCAAAGATGGCTCCACACACATAAGCACAATGAACAGGCAGATTAACTAATTGAAATATACAGTGTCATATTCTAATTTACAAGCAAATTGCAACTAGTTGTTACTTAAGTAAATGTAATGTAAGTTCAAGTGTAATCAGAAAGATTTACTTAAAGCGTTAAAAGTAAAAGCACTGTTGACTGGCAGCTACTATCAGCTACTACTAGATTATTATTATTATTATTATTCATGCATGTAATGTAATGTAAAAGCAGGATTTTACTGTTGTAACTGGTTGAGGTAGAACTCTTTTAACTATGTGTCAGACTGCAGAGTGTTTTCATTATGGATTAATATGTAGACCATTAATTGATTGATTGAACAGTGAGAACTGCCGTCAAAATTACCCAGAACCCTAAGTGGCACCCTCAAAATGATTTGCTTTGTCCAACCAACAGATGAAACCTCAACATTATTAACAATACACTTCAATAATTTAAACAATCAAAAGGAAAAGCAGCAAATCTTCACATTTGCTGGAACCATGACATTTTTTTCATGGCACGGTGCCTTGCCTCACAGCAAGAAGGTCGTGGGTTCAAACCCCGGTTGCCCCGGCCTTTCTGTGTGGAGTTTGCCTGTTCTCCCCGTGTCTGCGTAGGTTCTCTCCGGGTGCTCTGGCTTCCTCCCACCATCCAAAGACATGAGGGCTAGGTTAATTGGTGTCTCCAAAATTGTCCTTAGTTGTGGATGTGAGTGTGAGTGGTTGTTTGTCTATGTGTGGCCCTGCGATGGACTGGCCATCTGTCCAGGGTGTGCTACACCTTTTGCCCGATATAAGCTGGGATTGGCTCCAGCCCCCCACGACCCTGTACGCAGGATAAGCGATTGACGATGGCTAGAGTAACTTTATGATCAAAATAGTTGCCAATTCATTCTTGTCAAGTGACTCATTGATTCTAGTTTTTCTCAGTCCCATTGTTACTTTTCTTGAATCATTCTTAACATTTGCAGTAAGTGCATTTCTCAAAACAGGTTGTCCAAACAGCATCACACAGTGGATTACCTGCAAAAGCCGATAAGTTGCCCAAAGTTCTTAGTCTATATCTCAAAATTAAATATTTATGTCAGTGAACATGTCAGTGCCACCAGATTGACAAGTTATTGTGTCATTGTTAAACAAAATAGTCAAAATGTTTAGCCATGTCGTCAATATGACAGTGTGCTCTGTAAGTATTTTCTGATGTAAACTATGGCTAAGACTGGGCAGGCTTCAGTTATGCATTTACTGTTTGTATTGTAATTTGTTGACAGCTCATGTCAGTGTGTTACAGAAAAGATTCTTACCCATATCACAACAGATATTTTCATTATTGTAATCAACTAATCGTTTCAGCTGTACTTGTATAAACTGTTGGGTAGTTTAGTTTATACACAAAACACATTTTATAAACACTTCACATGTTTTGTGTATAAAAATCATAATCAGTAAAGTAACAAGTAAATGAAGCGGTCAGATAAACGTAATGCAGTATACAAGTACAAGATGTAGTGGAGTAAAAGTAGAATGTGGCATGAAATAAAACAAGTACCTCAGTTTTAAGTACTTGAGTTAATGTACATAATTACTGTCCACCGCTGGATCTGCATTGTCATGAATGGTAATGCCCTGGATGTACAAACAGGAATCCATCTGTCACACAAGTATGCCAATTCCCTCAAGTGGGATTTCCAGACCAAGAAGCTTGTGTTCATCTGCTTAGCATCCAAAAATTGTCACCAGCAAGCTGTTTGTCACTAACAAACGGGAGCTGTATGGCTCTTTCTAATCTTTAATCCTCACAAATTGGATTCACACCTAATACTCAATTCAGAGGTGTTGAGCAAGCTGTCTGTAAACCAGGGCGCACATTAGAGGTCACACCTGTCACCATCGGCACGTCGTCCTTAAAAGTGATTACAGCAGCCACACATAGAGGTCAAAGACCCCAGGTTGTCTCTGAATGCAGAAAATGATGGTAAAACATATTTTATCATCTTCTTCCTCACTAATTTTTTCTGTTTAGGAGGGACTATACTTGGCCAATTTAACACCTGATATTTCATAACACTATAGAATTAAAACAGCTGCTCTGTCTTTGTGATTTAAAACATGTTTGTCTAATGTGGTGTCCGAACAATAATGCTGCGATGATGTGTTGAGAAGAAATCCGCTTGACACTGTTCTTGATTATAAAAGTTTATTACATCAAAGAATTCAGCATCAATTACAAGCTCTGCAGCAGCTTGGAGAGTGACCCAGCCCGATAACCACTCTGTCTCTCTGTACATTGAACACAGCTTATATAGGACATGTTTAGGTATCTGCTAAATACCATATAAGGGCACAGTCCCTTCATACACACTAATCTCTACTCCCCCTAACACTGGGTCAGAGGTCAAATTCCATAGGAGGGTTCACTCTTTGCACACCCATCAATCATTACTCCCCCTTAAGAGTTCACTGTGCCTCTCTCCAGCTGCAGAGTATTATTTGAAACTGTAATGGTCAAATGCACATATGCTATACACCACACTAATTATGTAGATAGATCGCTCGATGGATAGATTAAATCCTGTTTCAGTGTGGTCAAAAGGTCAGAATGGTGATTTGCTTAGTGGGGCATCTTATACAACAAGGCTGTGAGAGCTGACCTCTAAATGAGATGATATAGAAGCTTGGTGATACAGGTGACAGGTCTGAAAAATTTTTGATCCAAAGGTTGCCTGCTTAGTGTCTTAAGTCACACGTAAACAGTCCATTTGGATTAGCTTAGCTTTACAGCTATGCGAGTACTTAACACATTCCTGTGGTGTCTAGTGTAACAGGAAGTGCTGTACCTGAGACAAACAGGAACTGTAGCTAATCTGTGAGCAGGTCAGAAAAGACACATTATACAATTGATCTAGGACATACACACACATTGTGTCAACAATGTTGTTGACAGTGTCAACAACAAAAATACACAAATGTCACAGAGGACACTGACTATGGTTTTGTACAACATGGAACAAACACTTTAATAAACTACTACTGATACATCGGTATCTCTATTGCATATGCATGATATTCAGTATACTGCAACATTAACTGTAGAGCTTCTAAATAACAGCCTCCTGCACCTTACTTGTTCTCACATAGGGAGATTCAAATTCTGAAGTCCAGCTTATTTGAATAAGAAAATCGTGAAAAGTGTCATCACATCACAGTTTTGTAATTGACCTTACGGGGAATCAAGCAATAAGTGATGTTAAGAAGCGAGGTGCAGAATACAAAAATCCAAACCCTGTCTCAATTGTCTGTAACATTTATATAGGCCTGCACATACATTTCTAGGAGACAGAGTTGTAATTTTACTATATTTTACTGTGTATTTGCACAGTGGGTTCAAAGGACGTCCAATAGCAGGCTAATACAGCTAAATATGAAAACTCTCCTGGAGGGTAGGCACCATGATAACAAACTATTAAGTCCTCTAAAAATATAGTCAAAATACTGATCTGAACAATAATATATATGCCACATGTTAATGTCCAGAGTAGAGCTGTAACTTAGCTGATAGAAAACTAATAGGCAGCTATTTTAATATTTTTTCTAATATCTTTTTAAGCTAAACATGGCTGGATTGGTTGGTTGTGAAGTGATCCTTACAAGTGCGTCATTCATTACAAGATGAAGATGTGCTATAGAGTTCTTGTTGAAAACTATGTTTGAATATTAAAATTATGATGAACTTCCCCTTAACGTATCCTATTAGGTCACTGTATTGCTGTGGGTTTAATATTAAATAGGTGAACTCTTTTTCTCAGGCCTAGCTGTCACAGACTCCCTGTGATGCCCGACGAGATCTGTACTATTTCTAAGCTCTGTTTCCAGAGTGGCCCAGACACACAGATAGTCATTTACACCAGAGGATTAAGATGTAATGCTCTCCTCTCCTCACCCAGTTAACTATGCACACCATTGATACTGCATCCAATACATTATAATAATTATTCAAAATTATTTAAAATCACTCACATAACATCTCATAACATGTCCCACATACCAAAGTTCTAATTATATTCTATAATAAGTTACAAGAAAAGTTTCCAACATTCATAGAACAATTCATTTACGTGATGACAACACACATGCAGTAATATATATTTTATGATGAAAAATGATTATTATGTTTTATTATAAATAAATATTTTAAGGCCAAATATTTGCATTTTTACATAAAGACATTGTGTATCTAATTATAATAAATTTTTATAGTTTCATAACCATGTAGTTACCATGTTACCAAGTATCAAGTGGGACGTTACAGGTGGATCAAGTGCATGAACAACACCACATTTGCTTGTGTGAGGGGTCCTCTGGAGATCTATTTTAAGCTGCTCAGTACAGTGAAATCTCAGCAAATAGTGGTAAATACCCACTTGGTGGAGTGTACACCTAGTTAAAATTAATGCAATCTATTTCAACAGCTTTACAATCAATCCTACTAATTATAATTCAGTTTTTCTTAAAACTGTTTCAAGGGGTGTTGATTCAACTTTATTGCACAATTAGAGGTTTTTCTAATATTTTGTCCATCCAATTTATATCAATATTTGTGGACAACATTTTAAACCAATGCACAAGCTTCACAACCTTCTGTATTAGTGTGTAATGTGACAGTTTAGCCAGCAGATGTCACCTTTCACTGGACTGAAGAAGCAGAACTCCTACTTCCTTTATCTCCAACTTTAGCACATTAGCATCCACATCAGTTAGATCATATTTATTACTGTGTGTTGATTATACAGATCTCCTGACTATGTTATGGGCATATCTGTAACATTCATAGGGCAATCAACTTGATCATGGTTATCATTTCTAAGAATACAAAATTTAGCCTATAGCTGTCAGACTTTTTTAAGAGGGCCCTTTTTAAAATTTTAAAATCTTTTAAAATTTATATAATGGTTAACAGATATAGACAGAAGAAGAAGAAGAAGAAGAAAAGGACACATATCTATAAAGGTGAGGATAAGTTTTACGGTTACTAAACAGTAAGTAACATCATCTCGTTCATCTTCTTGCTTTCATCTCAGTTTCTGAGAATCATTACTATCAGACACTGATCCCCGACTATAAAAACGTGAAATCACAGGGCTACATACAATCTGGTAGTTATGAGCTGACCATGACAGATTGTTTGCATTTGCAGCTGAAGCGCCCTCTGGTGTACTATTATATACTGCTCAGCACATAAATGCTGCTGGTTGTTTAATGCTGTGTGGATGTTGGGGTCACAACATTGCTGCCGATAATAGGAATATCATTAATACGTTCTGTTATTGGTGTTACTCCTGATTCACCTGCAAACCATACTATCGAATGACCAGTAAATTATGCTTTTAGAAGCATATTTTGAGCCCACAGCTGTTTGTAATATCTGCATGTTTTCACAGACATGAAGAAAATGTGGCACATTGTGTAGGTGCATGGATATATTTCCTGCAACTAATGGGTAGAGACCATACAGCAAGATGCAACATGCAGCAAGAAATAAATTGTTTTTGAAGAAGGCCTTTTTGAACAGAGACATGCAGCGTCTCCAAGAGGCCAAACTTTGGAATAGGTGCTTATCAAGGGGTCAGATGTGTGTTTCTTGTCTTACTTGCAAGGTACAGTAAAAAAAAAAAAGAAAGAAAGAAAGAAAAGACAAAGGAATTGTAGAAAAATGCTCAAAAACTCAAAGTAGTTGTGATATAATTTATTTGAATATTACAATATGCTTTTTAAAAACCGGCAGGGTACATTTAGGTAAGAGTGCCTGTGGTATAGGCGGAAAGAACAAGAAGTCTGCAGAAAATGATGGCAACTTACTAAAAATACTGGGGTATAATAATGGAGTTCTGAGAAATAATCCATCTGATTGTCACAACAGATAATTCATAAACAATAATGGAGTCAATACACATGTTTTACTCCACAAAATAATAAGATAATGAAATTTTATAAAGTTTTTTTAGAGCACTTGTCAAAATTACCAGCGCTTTACAGAAACCAAACATACATTAATTGAACTGTGGGAAAAAAAACATATATGCACAAAATTACATAATAAAACACAATATTTTGAAATAAAAATTTACCCCACTGGAGGGGGGGCATCTAACCCAAAACATAATAATTTAGCATTTTACTACTTTAACAAAAAAACTATAAAATATTTCTCTGTAAACAATTGCAAAACTTATTTTAATTCTCCCCATAAAAGCAAATGTTAAGGCAAAAAAATTGACATTTTGTGTTTTTTGTTAGAATTACCCCATGTTACCCTATCTGTAACAGATGTTTTGTGATGAAAGCTTGTACTTGATTACAGCGATCCACATACATAGAAATACACAATAAGTTTGACATTGCAGGCCCTATATTCTTGGGTATAAAGTGTGAAATGGTTTTACACTGCCGCTTCATATTACTCTGTAATTAAATTGAAAAAAAAAGCATTTAGCTAAGCTCATGCAGTGTGTTGAATTACATCCTGCATACAAAGTATTCCCTCCGTTTCAGGTGTTGAAGGCACAAAAGGTGTGGTCTGTTATATTTGTGAAACTGGATGCATTGTAAAGTGCTGTACTTGCCTAAAAACCTTGTTTTCTCTAAACCTCAACATCAAACCTCATTTGTTACTCAGTAAAGATGATACCCTTTAACTATTTAATTTCATTTTAAGTAATTAATAATATAACACCTTCTGGGAATACAATATTTAATGTGCGAAAGACACTGTCTATAACACTTTCTAATGAAAGGAAAACATTTTTCCTTCCTTAAAAAGAAAATCATTTCTTTCTCCCCAGTAACAATATTAGGCACTCTTTAAAAACCACATCTTACAGTGCGATTTCCAAAAGCTGTAACATGCAGAAGTTATCATAAATATGCTGCCGGCTGAAACACACAATAAAAAGGTTTTTACAACCAGGAAGGTCAGATTACCTTATTGTAAACAGTTGGTATAAGTATTTGTCAGTGTTGCCCATATATAAAAAGTAAAATTCTTTCTTGCAGTTTAAGTAATGGATGATCTCTGAGCTCTGTCAACAGGAATTTCTGTCGTGCGCAGTGTGATTAAGTCTGTGAAAGTCTGAAAAGCTTTTTTATTTGATGCCTTCTTTAATGTCGCAGTAGGAAGGTCCTTTGCTGGAGTGCACAGAACTTTCAGCCTCTGTGTGGAGAAAGAGAAGGATGATTTGTCTACAGTATGCTAACTGTGGTTTAAAGACAAATCTGCTGAACTTTATCATGCTTTCCCATAATACACAAACTGTCAAGGCTAATAATGAAAAACTACAAAACAGAGCAGTCCATGCTTTCCTTATCAGTCACTGGCTGCTTTGCTTTACCAGTCAATGAGGAGCTTGTGCTGACGCCAAGTGTGTCACTGTGTTGAAAAGTGGTGGGGACAAAGGCTCAGATTAGGGACGTGATGATACAAGTGTCATGAGACTTGACGAAATATGAAATATGAGTAGGTGGTCCTCTCCAGAAGAATTTGAGCATTAAACACTTAATTTCCTGGATTATTGAGACATTTCCTGCTTCAATTCATGGTGGAAATGTCTTTATTTATATAAAGATTTCAGCTGGCAGGTGACAACCCAAATATAAAAATATATCAGAATTCAGTAGCTTGTTTTTTTTAAGGTTAAGTGGACAGTGTTTCTTCTATATTTAAATTGCATGTTATGTTATTGTGCAAATAAATCTCTCAAAGCATTTTCAGAACATTAACAAATGCTTTCAAAAAGTGATGGGAACAAAATCAGCCATTTCAAAATGTGGTGGGGACATGTCCCCAGCCTCCCCCGTTTAAATGCACGGCTGACACCGTTCTCAGAGGCAATGAAAAATTACAGTATCTGTTGTTTCAGCAAGCCCTTAAAAACATGTTTACATTTAAGTGAGTGGCTGTAGGAAGTAGGACTCTTCATAAGCAAGAGAGGAAATAGCGTAAATTTGTCATAGAGCCACAAAGTCAGCATAGGGACGGAGGTTGGAGTTTGGGGGTGGGTCTTTAATCAAGTTAAATGCTGTTTGTTTCCCGTTTCCTACCAACACAAGTTGTTTTATGCCTGAGCGCTACATGAAAAGAGTCAAATCTGGGACAGAAACAGAAGCAAACACCACAAACTTTTAGACCTTTTGCAGAATTTACTAATGATTTTGATGGAAGTACAGATACAAATTCTGCTTTTATGATTTTTGACTCAGCAAGCACTGTAAAACATTGACAGAAGGTAACATGTGGTGTATAAACATTTTTTTCATCACACACACACACACACACACTTTCTTTGTCAATGCCAGTATAAGATTGTGTATGCCAGTTACAGATACCCTAAAAAATTAGGTATTCAGAAATAGTAATATAAAAAGCAGTAACATGTGGCTATACCTGTCTCAGTGTTCCTGGAGTGACACTCACAGCATACAGCATCCATAGAGGAACCATGAGTGTTGAAGAGAGAGTAAATAAGACTCCAATGGTGTAGCCCCACCAGGGATATTCATAAGTGTTGTTGAATTTGAGCGGGGTATATTTGACCAAGGAGAAGAGAAATGTGCACTAAAGAAACACAAGGAGAGGCATGAAAACAAACTCAAAATGATCACGTGTGCATTACACACAGAAGCAAATTCACAATTGGCTAGTGTATTTTTAAAAACATACAATAAAACACTTGTTTCCACTATTGCTGACAGCCTCAAGCCAACACTTTCCTGCTGCATCATTTCCAAATGCTCATCTTTCTTATATGTTAAAGCTTGTGATATTGTTGACTTTGCTATGTATGTAAGTCCCTCTTTGAGTTCATCTGTGTTTAGCTAAATTTAACGTAATAACCATTTATAATTCAGTAAAGGTACATTTTTTACTTGCCCTTGAATGATATGTAAAAAATAATGTCTTAAAAAAATTAATAATTCCAACACAACATGCATTGCCATCCCTTGTGTCCTGAATTTTGTTTTGTAAATGTTTAATTGTGGTGGCAGCTACAGATTAAAGACCACATAAATTCATTGTATAATTAAACATTTAAGAAAAAAAAGCCAGTGATGCACTAATAACCTTCACTGAATCCTTAAATTTAAAATTACATTGAACAACCTTGAGTTGCAATACAGTACCCAAGGGCAGATATTTCATGTCACTGTTGGAGGGAACAATGAAAATAGACCACTGTGAGGCATTTGAGGAGGAAGGACACAATCTTTCAAAACTTAAACAGTTTGTGTACCAAATCTATTCACTAGACACTGATTGTTTTGTCAGCTGTCAAACACACCTGCTTGTTAGTACAGTAGGAAGAAAGTTATAGCAGGCATGCCTACATTTCCAATACTTACAGTGCAGATAGCTGGTGTGAAGTACCGCCAACAATATTTCATGAAAGGCCTCGGTCGATAGCCAATCATGTCCTTTATATTATCATAATGACGATCAGCACCTGAAGAAAATAGTGTTAGTTGCGTCAGCATTATGGTTTACACTGTGGGGTTTAGAAAACCCATTTGCATTATAAGATCATTTAAATGTTTCCAGTGTTAGAAACCATTTTGTTGACAGCTCCTCAAAATTCAGCCTCACATAGGATGTGAGGAAACTTTCAGATCTCATCTTGCATTCACTATAAAGTTATTGAATAACTATAATACAAGAATATGGGTTTAAATGAGAGGTTCCCGACCTCTTGCTTGTGACCCTTTAAAAGCTACTTGTGATCAATCACAGGTTACATGATGGGGTTAACCCAACGAGTGATTGCTCTTTTGTTTTTTCCTCCTTTCTTTTCAACTGACTCATGGCCCCTCAGGTGGGGAACGAAAGACTTAACTGTACATGAATTTATAGAGGGATCCAACAGTGGCAAATTTGATCAAGGTAAACGTTTTTCTTACCATAGACCCATCCAATACAGACAGACTGAAGAATAGCAATAAACAGGAGTGTCATCCCACTGCAAGCATAATAGTCAAACAGCTGGAAAATATAAAGGCCTCCCTACAAGGAAGAAAAACAAGGTTGCATCATCCACACTCTGTTGGTCCAATATGTTGTTGTAAAAGTATGTACCACATACACAGCATACAAATATTCCTCAAAAGTGTATTGTTCATGTAAATCACTTCTGTTTAGGTATAAATGATTATATTTTTAAAGGTTTCCTTTAGGTTCCTGCCTTTTATGTATTTAATTGTTTTTATAATTACAAAGCACTCTTACAGTAGCTGCATTTATAAACAATACACAGTAAATAAAGAATACAATATCAAAACGTTTTCACCCCTCACCTCGGTGACCATCAGAAGACCAACAAAGAAACTTCCAATAGAAATGGCAAGAAGAAGGAGTTTACGGCGGCAGTTGTTTTGAAAGAAGTCAGGAAACATGTCAGAGATGGTTGTGACCAATGCCTCTTGATATACAAACTATGGTGATGAAAGAGATTATTTGGTATTTATACAATCTGATTGTATTATGGTGTCTGATTATTAAATTCTAAACAGGCTTGATACATAATCCTACCTCACTATCTAATCCTAAGAAGATGATCATGATGAAGAAGAAAATAGCCCACAGCTGGGGAAGTGGCATTAGAGCCACCGCCCGAGGATAAGCAATGAATGCCAACCCTGGACCTGCAAAGGTACATGGGGAAAAATGTCACATTCTTAATTCAAACAGTATTACTCTGGGTTTCGGTCAAACATTATTAACCTTCCATACCTGATTCAGCCACCATCGATATATCCACACCTTGCTCCTTTGCCATAAAACCAAGCACAGAAAAGATGGCGAAGCCAGCTACAAAGCTGGTTAAACTGTTTAACATGCACAGGTACACACAGTCTCTGTAGGTGAAACACTGAAAATTAGTAAAGCTCTGGTCTAATCCAAAGTACAGTAAGTAGTCTGGAACAAAACTGTACAGTACAGTGAGTGCAGATGGAAAAAAAATACAAACCTGTAGGAGTTGTTGTTGTACTTGTTGTAACTTCCTAAAGATGTCAAAACACCTGTGCAAACTCCATAGGAGTAAAAGATTTGGCTGCCAGCATCCATCCATACCTGAGGAATTTGGAGGAACTTCAGTTTAGGTTTGTATATTTTCAAGTCTCTTAAAATCAACATGTTAGCATTGTGACTATGAGCATGTTAGCATGCTGATGTTTAATATTTAGCTCAAAGCACCACTATGCTTAAATACAGCCCCACAGAGCTACTAGCCTAGCTGTAGGCTGGCTTCAGTCTTATTTAAGCACTCACAGCACTTTGAGGTTAGGGAAAGATTGTACCTCTGGATCGGTGAGGCGAGATGGGTCTGGGTAGAGGTAGAACATGATTCCATCTTTGGCCCCCGGTAATGTAAGACCACGAACGAGCAGCACCACCAGCATTACATATGGAAATGTGGCAGTGAAGTAGACCACCTAAGACAGAACAAACAGCTAATTGTGTGTCACTTTTTAAAATAAAACACTGACAATTAACATTAAGATTGTACTGTACTACCTTTCCTGTGGACTTAACTCCATTCCAGACACAGAAGTAACACAATATCCAAGCAAGTAGTAGACAAAGGGCCAGATCCCAGCGAACATTGCCAATATTCTCAATTCCACTTGACAGGCCCAAAATCCTCCTCCTGTAACAAAGTTTATTAAGGAAAAAAATTTTAAAAAATTGCCCTTAGCGTATGATGATTTAATTCATGCTACTTACTCCCAAAACTCTACAACTGAAGATGTGCCATTCAGGTGCAGAGGGGATGTTTGATTGTGACCATGCTCAAAACAGGCATCTTTCATGAAAGAAGACAAGTTGAAAACAACAATTTAAAAGGTGAACAAATTGCATAGTTTTATGTACTAGCTGGAAACAAAAGTCTTAGTACCTGTGTTCCAGCTGTTGTGACAGCTTGCCCATGGAAGCTCAGACCTGAAGGATGAAAACAGGTAGAGAAATGTCCAGGCCAGTATGATGATGTAATACACCCCAGTGTACAAAACTACCACTTGGCTTCCATAACCTAAGCCTGTAGAGAAATACAGATGTTGTATGGTTGAAAGTGAACCATGAATAAACTCCTAATGTCTGTAGACTTAAAGCTACAGAAACTAACTTGCACTGTATGTCAGGATCGAGGGTTCACAAAGTAGGAGAGAGCCCAAATGCACAACACAGGTTGCTGAGGTTTAGTTCCAGTATTTTTAATCCAAGCCAACAGGAAAAACAAAACTCGTAGGCAGTGGAAACTGGCAATGTCCAAAAAGCAGAACAGGTAATGTGGCAACTAGCAGAACACACACTATACAACAATGACCAGACAGGGACTGAACAGAAAAACCAAACATATATACACCAGGGTTAACGAGCTGGGAGGGAATACACAGGTGAGAGACATGACTAACGAAACACAGGCAGGCAGAGAGACAGCAGGGGAAAACAGAGAGACTGGCAGGCAGGCAGATTACTGAGGGGGAACAGACATAACACAAGTACTGAACACTAAACATAGCTCGTGTCAAAATAAGAAGTAACAGAACAGAATAATAAAAATAACAAACTAATCCAGACACAAGCAGACAGATCACAAATAAACTAACACCAACAAGGAAAACAGGCTAAGATAAAATAGAACCAAGGGCAGACAAAACCAAAATAACGCAAACACATAACTATGAGTAAGTACAAGGACATAACTAAGGCACAGAACAAGGCTAAACAGAGAACACAAGACAAGAAACAAAACTTGGAAACAGAAAACATGGACCAACTGTTATAACCTAGACGAAATAACAGATACCAAACAGATCAATAAGCAAACAGACAGTGAACTAAACTCAACAGATGACAGACCTAAAAAGTAGATACAAAACTCAAACCTCAGAATCAAGAACCAAAACCCAGAAACAGAGAAACCAAAATCAAAACACAGAGAAGGCATGGCCAAAATAATATAACACAGACAACCTCAGCACAGGATCGTGACACTGTATATACTGTAAAATACATTAAATATATTGAAGCAGTGCTTGGGTGCACTGATCACACACACATTTGAAATATTGTGGCTAGTGCTGGAAAGTCATTGAGTAGATTTACTCACAGTTCTAAGGTACTTGAGCTTTAGTTCAGTATTTCCATTTTATACTAAGTGAAATATTGCACTTTTTACCCCACTACATTTATTTTTGTTATTTTAGTTACTGGTTACTTTTCAAAATAAGACTTTTATATAAAACGCGACCCCTAGATTGGTAAACACTGGACTAATCTGCCTAGATGTACATAAAGTATTTAAAAGTAGATACCTCGATCAGTAAAATGTAACTTTTTATGTATCAACAATCTAATAATATATATAATATAAAAATATCACTCTCAGGGGCAGGTTATCAAGAGTAAGTACTTTTACTTTTGATACTTTAAGTACATTTGCTGATAATATTTCTTTACTTTTTCTCAAGTAAGTATTTGAATGAAGGACTTGTAATGGAGTAACAGTTAGTTACATTGTGATTGACATTATATCTCAAGTATTTAGCTGGGGACAAGTGTCGTATGTCTACTGCAATACTTCTGATGACAATGACAATCAAATTCTTTACAAGTTAAAAAATAATTATTATACTCATACTCTGATATATATAAATGAAAACTGGCAAAATAACAAATGCAGAATACTATCTAGCATCACTAAAGGTTATATGAAGGTATTTTTTTGTCTTTTTAATGTAAGCAAAAAAAAAATGTTATGAGAGCATATTTATCGCACTGCAATCAAAAATTAAGTTAGTAATTAAAAATAAACAGGCCTTTTTTTGTGTCACAAAAAGTTTTATTAGCTAATTTGTCCTTGATTGCAAGTCAAAAGGTTTTCCTTGTAAGTCAAAGTTTTGCAGGTTAAACCTTTTGCAAGTGAGAGAGTTTTGCAAGTTGAAAAGTTTTGCGAGTCAAAAAAGGTCTAAATAAGAGATTCTATTGGTGGTTTGACTGACCAATCATGGGTTTGCATCGAATGCATGGCCACTCCCACAATCCCCTCGCTCCGACGGCTCCATCCACTTTCTGAGACTGAGCTCTAGCATGTACAGGCTAGATGGAGGTAAGTTGATGTTATGTCGCTCATTTCAATAGAAATGCTTTTTAAATGTAGTATGGCATGATTTAATGATTATTTATATTTACTGTAGGCAAGGTCACGGAGTCTATTGCCGTCTCCTTTTTTAGAATGACATGTATAACAGTTAGCTAACGTTAGCGGTCTTGGCATGACGCTTGACTGGCAGTGCATTTGTGCACTCAGACATGACGAGCTAGGCTAAGGTTAGCTACTCATGTTTATCACATTGTAGATATCCAGCTAAACTAGTTTTCTGTGACTGTGGTAACTGACATTTATGGTCATACAGCATACACTGTAATAACGTTAGACTTTTATTATATTGAAAATATAGACTGTTATCTAGATATTTTGAGGTGTTGCTGCCTTGTTACGTTTTCTCCTTTAGATGGGACATCATTCATTGGTGACAGCTATGTCCAGCATGGTGGCCAGAGATCTAGAGGGAGCTGCAGAGAGCTTAGGAAGCATCTTCACCCTGCTGGAAGTCTCTTGGTCTGGCTGGCTTCTCCCCTTCTTTTCCCCTCCCTGTGAAGAAGTGCAGCACTGGATGTCCTCATCATCCACTGTGGCGGCAGCAGCATGTAACGTTAGCTCATTAACTAGCAAATTAGCCAGCATTAAGCAATACCAAGCTGTGCTAACGATGCTAACTTAATGTGAGTGTATGCTAGCCGTAGTTTTTAAATCAGCATTCACAGCAGTCAGGGCGTAATACAGAAGTGTTATAATTTAGAGTGAAAATACTTTTGACAAGTTATTGACTTTACTGTGCAAGGTACTATAACAGGGTGGTCAGGGAGAGGAAGGATTTGTGGACACTATCAGAATCAGTGGCTATACCTTATGAAGCTGGGCTGTAGGGCGAAATATGTAAAGCTAGATTAGCCAGCAATATGTGTGTGACAGGTGCTTCTTATTTTGTGTCTACGCTCTCTGGCTGCACGTATTTCTAACCTGTCGTCTGTCTCTCATGTAGGACGTGTGACGGCCCTTGCTTAGTCTACTTCTACCTGATATGGAGCACCTGGGCCCAGTGTGCTACAGGATATAAAAGTCCCACCTTCTATTGTGGCTGGCTCTTTCCCTGACAGCACCTGCACCTTACTGCTTTGCTGAACCATTGTTTTGATTTTTACTCCACACCTAATCCCACAGTATATGAACACTACTTATTTACCACTGTTACTACCCAGAGGATCCATTATCATAATTACTGTTACAACTTTTACACATTTTCATTTATTTAAGTGTAATAACTGTACATTATTTCAAGTCATACAAAACAACAATTTTACCCTTTATATTGCTGTTTTCATGAATGCAGGATATGATTTTAATTTGTTTAACTGTTTCTTGTGTAGTGTAATCATTTGTTAAATAAAATCAGGCAAGACTAATCATCAGTTCCATCCATCCATCGTCAACCGCTTATCCTGCATACAGGGTCGCGGGACTAATCATCAGTTCCCTATGTTAATTTGAAACATAGTAGTGATCTAAACCTTTCACAAATTATGATGGTTAATAGTTGTAAATGAAAATAATGAGATGGTATTTATAGGTTAACATGTTGAATCTCTTTTTGCAGAAAGTAAAAAAAATGGAAAGCAAGAGACCAGTGTGAAATTCACTGAGAAGTTATACTCAAAGAATTATTTGCACAATGAATAGTTTTGAAGCTCCCTAGGAGGTGTCATTTATTGCGACCTCTGAGAAGTCTTGTAGGTATTGTGAGGCTTTTACTCTTAGGTGAGGCAATGGAAAAAAGCTAAATCAGCTGATAGAAAACACTTATTAATCAGAGGTGCATAACATCAGCTGGCTGTTTCTTTTTACCTCACTGTATAACCTTCACAATACCAGTGTATTTCCCTGAGAAAACAGTTTGAAACATTGCAATAAATTATACTGCCTAGTGGGATTCATAATTACTTAGTGTGCAGGTCATTCTTATTTTTTCACTCTAAGCCCTTTTATTCAGCACTATGTGAGCATAGTTTGTTGGATGTGCACATGTTTTCGTGTGTTTGAACTAGACTTACAGTATATCAAAATGTGAAATCTAACATTTCCAGTCAGTATTAAAGACAAAAGGGGTGCAAATACGTTCTTGTCCAAAACTGTGCCACCGAGTGCCTAACAGTCATACCTCTACATGTGTCAGACCACTATTTCATTCAGTTCATGGTATGCCTACAGGAACAGCCCATTGTTCCAACACCATTTGTCTCACACCGCTGAAAACTCCGCAACCTGTCTCCCACTCACTTGGCCTCAGTGGTAGCCTCAACACATTTTCCTCACTTGAGGTCAATGATGCCACACAATCTCTGTACTCTACTCTAAGCTCGTGCCTGGATTGCCTGTGTCCTCTATCCACCAAGCCTGCTCACCCGAACCAGTCCCTCCCATGGCTAACTGATAACAACCGCGGGCTCTGTACTGATCTCGGAGCCGCTGAAAGAAAATGGCAAAAAACCATAGACCCCGCCAACCTTAAAGGGCTACCAACTGCTCCTATCCTCCTTCTCAACATTAGCAGAATTAGCAGTGCCACTGACTCAAGGAAATTATTTTCCACTTTTAAAGCGCTACTGAATCCTCCTCCACCACCCACAAACTTGTCTGCTGATACCTTTGCTGCCTTCTTCACAGGCAAAGTGGCGGCTATAATTGGTCAATTCTCTAAAAGACTCAAACTCAACCATTGTAGCAGTCCTACTACATCTTTTCCTCTGCGCTACCAGGTCAATGGTTCTTTGCTCTCCTCGTTTATTCCTCTCACAGAGAGTGAAGTATCAGAACTCCTGACCCATACCTGTCCCACTACATGCCCACTGGACCTGGTTGCTACGAATCTCCTCCAAGCCATATCTCCTACCGTGGTCCCAGCAATCACTCATCATCATGTGATAAATACTTCTCTGGCTTCAGGAACCTTCCCGACCACTTTCAAAAGGGCTCGGGTTGCACCCTTGCTCAAAAAGTGTCGACCAGTGTCTCTTCTACCATTTTTATCCAAAACTATTGAACGGGGAGTATTCAAACAGGTCTCAGAATTCCTCTCACGGAATGACCTCCTAGATCCATATCAGTCTGGTTTTAAGAGTGCCCACTCTACTGAAACGGCTCTTCCTAAGGTCAGCTAAAGCTGCAGCCCAATCCTCGGTTCTTATCCTGCTTGACCTATCAGCTGCCTTTGACACAGTCAACCACAGGATGCTATCCGCTCTCTCAGCAATGGGCATCTCGAGTAAAGCACTCCTGTGGTTCGAATCCTACCTCTTGTGGCATTCCTACAATGTTTTGTGGCAAGGACAATTATCCTCCTCCCACTGCCTCTCCACAGGGGTGCCCCAAGGCTCAGTGCTAGGGCCCCTTCTCTTCTCAAGTTACACCACCTCACTGGGGCCAATCATTCACTCGCACGGCTTCTCTTACCACTGCTACACAGGCGATACACAACTCTACCTATCCTTCCCGCCAGACGATCCCACTGTCTCTGGATGACGGACTGTCTCTCGGACATATCTGCATGGATGAAGGCTTGCCACCTTCAACTAAACCTCTCTAAGACTGAACTCTTGGTCATTTCAGCCAAGCAATCTATCCACCATAACATCAAACTACAAATTGACTCCTCAAACATCACTCCAACCAGGGTGGTGAGAAACAGGTTTCATGATTGATGACTAGGTGTCCTTTTCAGACCATGTTGCTGCTGTCTCTTGGTCATGCCGCTTTGCTCTATACAACATAAGGAAAATCAGGCCCTACCTCCCTCAGTACGCCACCCAGCTTCTGTTACAGACCATGGTTATCTTTCGCCTCGACTATTGCAATGCCCTCCTAGCAAGTCTTCCAGCTTGTGCGGTGAAACCCTTACAAATGGTTCAGAACGCAGCAGCGCGCCTGGTTTTTGATCAGCCCAAAAGGACTCGTGTCACTCCATTACTCGGTGACCTCCACTGGCTCCCCGTAGCTTCCATAATAAAATTTAAGTCACTAATGCTTGCATACAGAGTGACTACTGGGTCTGCACTCATCTATCTAAACTCCATAATACAAACTTACGTTCCTTCTCGGCCACTACGCTCTTCCTACAAACGCCACCTGGCTCTGCCATCCCTTTACACAAAGCAATCCCAGTCCCGGCTGTTCTCATCTGTGACACCATGATGGTGGAACGAGCTACCACATGCCATCAGAGCAGGGGTGTCCCTCTCTAACTTCAAGAAGCTCTTGAAAACTCATCTCTTCCGCGAACACTTCCTCTTATAACACCTCTAACTCCTAACCTCTAACATGCACTTCCTGTGCTCTTCTTCTTCTATCCCCTTACAAATATCTTGTATTGATTGCACTTTTTTGTTAACTCTTACTTCCTTCCCTAGGTATTTACCCCATTGATGTGATATGTACCATGAGCTCTTACTAGTATTTATTGCTGC
Source organism: Micropterus salmoides (assembly GCF_014851395.1). Lineage (NCBI taxonomy): Eukaryota > Metazoa > Chordata > Actinopteri > Centrarchiformes > Centrarchidae > Micropterus > Micropterus salmoides. The sequence continues at coordinate 20,415,512 of NW_024043372.1, forward strand.
TCTTACTAGTATGTATTGTAAGTCGCTTTGGATAAAAGCGTCTGCCAAATGAGTAAATGTAAATGTAAAATTTATTGAAATGTAAACCATGTGTTGTTTTTTTTTAAATGTTAACAAATGTGGACATGTAGTAAACACATTTATTCAAATAAACAGACTGGGCCTGTGCAAGTGGTAACAGCTACTGTATGTCCGGCATAGGTCCAGAGTACTTAGGAGTCCATGGGGTGGTAGGGAGAAAGGGGGATAAAGGTGGGAATGTTATTTTTTTAACAACTATTATGAACATAAATAACATTAACCATGACTGTTAGCTATGTTTAGGCGCAAGCAAATGGGTCCTAAAAGCCAAATTCAAAAGCAGTGACACTGCCAACTGAAAGCAGTTTACTGCATTTGGAGGTGGTCTTTGAGGCAATTAACTACTGTAAACATAATCTGCCCTAGTTGTGAAATAAAATCCATTTTTCAAATATAGCCCAGGACTGCCATGTCTGATGCGAGGGTCTCAATCATGGCATCATTTAAGCTACAAACAAATACAGCCGTAACACTGTTCACTGATTGGCATCAGCCTTCCACCAACACTTTGGGTCACAGACGAAAACAGGATCTTCATGCCAGGGTGCTGGAGGTAAAGCCGGTGCAGGTCGTCCTCCATGTTGGTTGTCCTTCCGGCTCATGGGACCTTATTTTGGAAAAATTATGTAGTCAATGGCGAGAGACAACTTATCTTTTAATCCCATTAGAATTGAACCCTGAATTACACATATGATGTTGGTCAATTTAAAATAGAATTTTGCAAGTAAAGAAAGTCGCATTTTGTTGTAAAACAGTAAAGTTACATGTCGTTTTCGAAAACTACATCTCTCGTCTCACACAACATACGTCACCAACATGTTAGCACGGTAAAGCTAGCTAACGTTCATTGCTTTCTTGCTATTAGCTAGATAATATAGCTATGTTCCACGCAGAAATATATCTCACCTGATGTGTTTAATCCAACGACTCCTGGCTCTTTCATCACATCATCCTCTCAAGTGTTTTGATGTTAGCTTCAGTAACATTAGCTTCAGTCATTGACAGAGAAAGTTACGATGTCACATACGCGACTTTTGGGTTTGTGGTGTTTGTAATTACGTATTTTCACAGTCTTATATCTCAACAGTTTTACATCAAACTACTACTATATACTACTATATTTCTTTTAAATCGACAAAGATCATATGTGTAATTCAAGGCACAATTCAAACAGAATCAAAATATTTGTTGTCTCCTGCCATTGACTAACATTACCGTACACTATTTTTCCAAAATAAGGTCCCATGGCGGTCCACCGTAAGGGGAGGGACTTAGGCTCTCTAAGCTGTGTGTCCATAAACTTCAGTTACCACAGTCACAGAAAACTAGTTTAGCTGGATATCATCTACAATGTGTTTTAAAACATGAGTAGCTAACCTTAGCCTAGCTCGTCATGTCTGAGTGCACAAATGCACTGCCAGTCAAGCTTCATGCTAAGACGGCTAACGTTAGCTAACCGTTATACATGTCATTCTAAAAAAGAAGACGGCGATAGACTCCATGACCTGGCCAACAGTCAATATAAATAATCATTAAATCATTAAATGAGCGACATAACATCAACTTACCTCCATCTAGTAGTGATGGCATTGCGACACTGAAGCTTCGATACATGCTTCAAACCCCTGGACTACAATCCTATTGAACCACTGCTTCAAAGCTTGCTTTGGTGTGAAAAAAATCACGTGACATGTGACATCCGAAGCAGCAACTGCTTCACTTACTGAATGAATCACCGACTGGTTCGCGGTCCAGTCACGTGATTCACTGGCACTGCCTTGATCATCTCGAAAGTGAGTGTTGTGCACCCCATCTAACACATTCACTCCCTGTCATAGTTACACAAGCATATGCCATATTTCCCAGCACTCTCTCCTCAATAACAAAATACATGCATTCATCAATCTTTATTTGAACATGATGTTCAGTCTTAATGTATGTGCATCAAAGAATTTTCTAAGTAAATATACTTTAAATCCAAGGGTGATTCAAGCAAAGATGCTTTATAACTAATGGTATTTTCTACAAAAGTAAAGTAGTTTCTCCAGCACTGCTCATCGAGGGGAGTGCGTGTATGTAATTAAAAGCCTCCTGTCCACCAACTAGCCTGTCTAACTAGCCTTGAGCTTCACCAGGAGAGGTCACTGTAACTGAAGCTTCGAGTAATGAACCCATTTTCGAAACAATTGGCTCAGGTGGTTCAGTGCTTCACAAAAGCTTAATTTCATAAAAGCTTAAAATCACTACCATCTAGCCTGTACATGCTAGAGCTCCGTCTCCAGAAAGTGGACGGAGCCGTCGGAGCAAGGGGATTGTGGGCGTGGCCATGCATTTGATGCATACCCATGATTGGTTAGTATAACCACCAATAGAATCTCTTATTTAGACCTTTTTTGACCTATATACAGTCTATGTTTTTGACTCGCAAAACTTTTCAACTTGCAAAACTCTCTCACTTGCAAAACGGTTTAACCTGCAAAACTTTCTGACTTGCAAGGAAAACCTTTTAACTTGCAATCAATCAGGACAAATTAGCAATTATAACTTTTTGTGACTGTGCCTTTATTTATAATTACAAACTTAATTTTTGATTGCAGTGCGATAAATATGCTCTCATAACATTTTTTTTTGCTTGCATTAAAAAGACACAAAAATACCTTTATAAGGTTACAGCCATGATTAATGTTATTAAATACACCTGTGCTTTTCCTGCCAAGACATGAAATGTTTGCTGTTTAAAAAGTCTAATTGGACCAGATCAAGGAGATCAAGAATGAAAGAAACAGCAGTCAAGAAAAGGAAATTAGGAGTTTGGATATCAAACATCTGGTGGGACACAGATCAACATTAGCATTAATGTTTGCACTGTCAGCAGACCTGACCAATGAAAGTCCAATATTCACTTCTAGCTCTGTTTTGGTCTTCACTGACTCTTTAGCGGCTATTTGTTCACCAGCTAGTCACTAACTTTGTCCGTCTGCCAGTTGGTGCTTGGAAGGTTGTGTGCAGTGGGTTTATAAGTCTTTTCACTGTAAACAGCTGCCTGATGCAACTGGAAACCAGGAAAATTAAAGTTTTGGCCTACCAAAGGAGGAAAAAATTCCGGGACATGTTAAATACCACAGAGAACTGAGGGCAGGTACTGAGTCGGAGATCATTCTCTACTGGTTTGAGTGACCCCTTTAACGTACACATAGTAATTGTGACCAAAAGTTTATATTAAAATATTAATCAGAGCAGCTTTAAGTATAAAAACAGAGATTAATTGTAGCATTGTAGTTAGTTATAACAGCAGACTTAAAATAGGCTTTAATTAACTATATCAGTCTCTACGACTTTGATAATAATATATTCATTAGCATTTATTTTTGGTGGCTTTTTTAAACTCATATAGAATTGTTTTTAAAAAATATGAACACTATGAGGACTTACCTTCAAAAAGAGGGCAGATTGTTCTCCAACATGTTATTCCACCCTGACTGGTGTACTGGCCCAAAGATGTCTCCAGGAAGAAGAGAGGGATGCCACAGGTGAACAAAAACAAAACATAAGGTATGAAGAAAACCCCTTTAAAATAAAAAGAAAATATCTTGTTAAAATATTTATATAATTGTATATATACAGACAGATATTATACAGACAATACAAATAATGATTTTTAACAATTAATTTGGCAATCAGAATATCTGGTAATTAATAGTCAGCTTGCTCTTAAACATTATATAGAGGTCAGTTTAACATTGAGAAATCATAGTCACTTTAAATTTTATTTTATTTTTTCACAGCTGGCATTAGCAAAATGTTGCTCTACAACTTGCTTATTAACTGAATCTTAATCCCTGGCAAGGCAGATTACAACACAGTTTTTTGTGCTGATGTACACCTGGCGACAACAAAGCTTTACCTCCTCCATTTTTGTAGCAAAGGTATGGAAACCTCCAGACGTTTCCCAAACCAACAATGTGTCCAGCCACTGCCAGAATGAACTCAATCTTACTTCCCCACTGGTCCCTCTCCCGAGGTTTGGCCTGAGTATGTCCCGGTCTGGTCCCAACATTCATAAGATTGATTTTCACCTGTGAGTTTAGTCTTTGGTCCATTTCGATTTTGGTCCTATGGTAAGAAGTACCAAAGTCAGTACGATTTAAAATGTCTTTTTTTTTTTTAAGGATTTGGACATGTCAAAACCACATTTTGTGGACAATGATTCTGTGAGAAAAGGATTCGAAGCCGCAGCAGCTGACAAGTTCAGACTGCAACTTACAACAAGGTGTGTCTGCTGGATTTGTTTTTCTAAGCCAAATGCACATCTACTTCTGTACTGTAACACTGTAAGGACCCAGATATTTTTTCAAATATAAAAGATCAATCTGATAGTCTGCACATGATCTGATGGAGTTTATAAAACATCAGTTGAGGCATAAACATCATATACTAAAGCAAATTTTAGGATCATGTATATTTCCTTTGGAAAATGAATCAATGAATGTGGACCTCAATTTTAATATTTCTGTGTATAGTATGTATATACTACAGTAAGGGGGAAAACTCTAGGTTTATGAATACAAATTTCCATTAATACCTTCAGGAAAGGCAAAACATTAGCAAAACTTTAAGATAACATACTATAAAATGCAAAGTCAAACCTGAAAGATGCACACTTTACCTTGAGCAATTGGAGTTGACAGTTGTTTTCTCACAAACACCAGCCCCTTTGCCAGAATAAGCTGAGTGAAAGGGGTTTCTGAAAGGTGTGGCCACTGAGATTAACATAACCTGTTTCTACTACTATAACCCAATAGAACAGGGTACACACACGCACACACAGTGTCAACGTTGGTTTTGTCACTGCACCAAGATAAAAAGAGACACTTGGGGGGGGGTCTTCTTTATCTTGGGTCTACAGGCTTACGTGCAGTGCATTTGTTTCCCCTCTGAAAAATACATTTGAACTTGCTGAGTCATATAAAGCCATCGTTGTAGCTGTAGTTAGTTTTTCATGAATCAGTAGTAATATCTGTTTTCTGCTTGGGCTTAACTGCTACAAAACTAAATTGATCAAATGCTTGTTGGTAAAGTCAGATATGTTTATTTTTACAAATGTCTGTTTAAAGCTATACTTTCAACTGAGTTTGAAGGTGACCTTAAATGGGTGTTTCCTCTCTTCGCATTCCTGTCACAATGCAAAACAAGAGGAAAAAAAGCTTCTAATGAGAGGATAAGATTTCTCACCTTTCTCATGCACAGTAGTATCATTGTAAAGGAACATATTCACAATATAATCAGTAATGGAGGAAAGGAGTTACAAGTGATAATCAATTTTAATAAATGAAAGGAAACCAAGAACAATACTGGAAGACATGTTCAGTATTATCTATTTAGACTTAACCACAGAAAATATTCTCTTAAGTTGAGTGTTTGAACCATCACCCTACCATACAACCAAAACACACCAACACTACATCTTTACATTAATATATATAATATAAGTAACTGAGAAGGGGCAATATAGATTATTTTGTTCTGAGAAATTACTTATCTTTGATACATTTCATTACAATGACAAAAAGGTTTAGGAGTTTTAGACACCACTGCAGAATTTATTGATTATAGTATATACTGAATAAAACCATGTGAAAAGTTGTATGAAATAAAATGTGCACTCGTTTTTCTCTGTTAGGGTTCAGCTTCACTTAATATGACATCACAAAGTGTTGCGCTTGATGTTTTGATACACAATGTTAATTATTTCTTATACCAAATATTGATCTTGTGAAGCATAAAATGTATGTAGAATAATAAATCTCAGTGGCAATTCCCAATTCATTGTTAGTTATACATGTATGTCCAAACAAACAAGTCTAATACTGCATGTCTGTAGGCACTAGAGGGAGCCAATGATCAGATGATCTATTTTTCTGAAACAAGTTCATCTTGTCCAGTCAAAAACAAACACACACATAAATATTAATTATTAGGTAGTTTTATCATTTGATTCTATGTCATTCTTTTATTTTCATCTGTTGTCTTCATTTAACAAAAACTGATCTAGTAAAATGATACTTGATTACACATCCACATCTAAGCATTCATCCATTTGTAGTACCAGCGCACCACAAAAATGTTTTTAGTTGACAGGTGATGTTTAACCTTAGTGTGTGTTTGAGTCAATAAGACCCATTTTCAGTACTCACTAAAAGAAAAAATGGAGAAATTGGAGAAACACAACAAATAGCTCTGTGTGTGTGGCTTCTTATCACAATTGATAAGTATGGCAAGTAGATAATCTTAGGGCCTCTGGGTTACAGTAACCCTTAAACACAATGTAAAAACAAAAAAAAATACGACTGATGGGATAATTCCGTAGAGGCTGTGTTTCCATGAAGTTCCTAAACGTGACCGGTGGCCGCTCTGTCACGAGGCCCCGGCTGTGAGCTTGTGAGTGTTGTGGATGTTTGTCTGGAGTGCGTGTGGTGAGCGTGTTGATTTTGTTTGTCTCTAATTGTCTCTCTCCAGTCTGGGAGCTGGGGGAGTGTCTGCTGCGAGCTCTGCACTCACCTGAGACTCATCCTCAATCAGCGCACCTGACCTGTAGTCCACTGTCCATGTATCATTGGGGAGAGTGGAACTGAGAGAAAGAATTAAAGAGGGCTTAATAAAAGAATGGCAGAGAGGGTGGGAAAACGAAATTAGAGGCAGACACTACTTTTCTATACAACCCAAAGTTAGGAAGAGATGTTTATGTAACATTTTGTCCCGCAGGGACTCAGTTAAAATGTGCAGATTGAGGTTGGGGCACTGTGGATTAAATTATTCTTTGTGCATTGTAGGGAAGCATGTTTCAGGCTTGTGTGAATGTGGGAGTCTTGAGACAATAGGGCATGTTTTCCTGGAATGCAGAAAGTATAGGGCAGAAAGAAATGTACTCGTTAATAAACTGTCAGGACTTGGAGTTGAGGCTTTTTCTGTTTTCTGTTTGTTTGGGCACAGTGACGAGCATAAACTGATCTCCAAGGCAGTCCTTCAATTCTTGCATGACACAGAACTGTATGTAAGAATTTAGTTCAAACTTTGACCTGTGGAGGGTAGTAATACGCTCATAAGCGTCTACACTGCCGGAATCTTACAAGAAGAAGAAGACCTGTAGTCCACAATCAGTCACTGCCTAAATAGGAGGCTCAGACATCCAGGATCGTTGAATCTCCACGCGTATGTTGCGGCAGCCCCAGCCAACCTTAGACTATGTCTTGCCTCGTGAATATCGTTTGCATCAGTCTAAACTTTGTCTCTCTCTGTCTCAGAAGACCTCTCCCGCCTCAGCAAACCGCCAGCCTGTAAGCTATCGGTTATGCCCGCAGTCTGGACACTTCCCCGCTCCCAGTCCGCCATCTACAACCTCGGATTTCCCCCCAATCGTGGATCTGGAAAGGAGCCTCTGCCCCGAACCTCTGACTTCCCCTGCTCATTCTCTGTTGAATAAACTGTCTTGACTCAGATCTGCTTTGGGGTCTTCTCTGTCTGAAAACCTGACACGCTCAGGCCTTAAGGACTTTAGGAAGGGCTGCTACTCTCTCCATGTGTAACATATCCACGTGGTGTAAAGTCCCAAACCCACTTTTTTTAGGCATCATCGTGGTAATGTGATGTTGTAAAGTGTGTTGCTGCCCAATTATACCATTTTGGGCCCTTGCAGCCTCTCATACTCAAGCATTTACCAGGTGACTACAGTAAGTAGGCTATGTGAGGGTTCAGGGCTTGGGGTTTAAGGTGGAGATTGGGATTGGGTCTAAAAGCTTTGTGATGGCAGACAGAAATGGTTGTTCATATCTTTTCAAATATCTTTTTATTTTTTTTTATTTTTTAAGAGCCCATTAAGTGTGTTTTTTTGTATTGTTTTGTTTTTTTTATTCCTTCTAGTGGTCAATTTTTGTATAGGCAGTATTGATTTATTCCAAGTGTCTAGAATGGTTCCAGCAAACTTGTGCCAGTATGCAGAATGCAGGAATAATGGTCTCTGAAGACCCAAAACTCCCAACAAATGCTTTGTCCAGAGAGTGGACGGACAAATTTTGAATTGAAAGTTCAATAAGTGCATGATGTTTCCTAATTCAATTAATAATCGTGTTAAATAATCGTGATCCCAATATTGACCAAAATTACAGTGATTTTTGCCATAATCAAGCAGCCCTACACCACATCAGCCTTAAGTTAAATTTAACAATTACAAGTAGGCCTATGTGGAACTCAGTTTGATGAGTCAACAAGGTCGGCCTCACTGTGTAAGAGGTTGTCAAAGATGATTCATTAACAACCAGCGTAATGATTTCTCTAACATCTTGTACCTACTACGCCCCATGAAGTTCCTCTGTCAGATATTAGCACTGAACTTAAGACAGGTATTTTGAAATGAAAAGGGCTGATACAAAGTCAGAGAGCAACCCACAAGATTTTCAATCTACTTCAGAGGAAAACAAATGGTGAGTACATATCTGATTACCCTTAGCAGTTAGATCTTACTGCAGAAGTGTTTTTTCAAACCACTAACAACCTCACTTGGCTTACATATGTAAATTTACTAGCTGTGTCCAGAGCATTGTCATTGTCACATGTTATGTGATCAATTGAGCAAATTCCAACCTTTAATGAAGACCGTGAGATGTGGTTGAAAAGCTAGTAAGTGGACCTTGAGTTAATTTTTTTGTAAAACAGATTATACAAAGTTTACAATGTAGATTGTAATTTCAGAGAAAAAAGACAAATGGTTTACAGCAGGGGTGGCCAAACGTTTTTTTGAATGTGGGCCATATACAGAAAAACATAAGAAGTCACACGCCAAATTCTGAAATTTCCAGGATTCACTCGCTATTTTCAGTCTTTTTGGTTCTGCCATGTTTTTTCACTGCCTGCCACTGTGGCAGGCAAGTACAGTGGGTACGGAAAGTATTCAGACCCCTTTAAATTTTTCACTCTTTGTTTCATTGCAGCCATTTTCCAAAAATCAAAAAAGTTCATTTTATTTCTCAGTAATGTACACTCAGCACCCCATCTTGACAGAAAAAAACAGAAATGTAGAAATTTTTGCAAATTTATTAAAAAAGAAAAACTGAAATATCACATGTAAGTATTCAGACCCTTTGCCGTGACACTCATATTTAACTCAGGTGCTGTCTATTTCTTCTGATCATCCTTGAGATGGTTCTACACCTTCATTTGAGTCCAGCTGTGTTTGATTATACTGATTGGACTTGATTCGGAAAGTGCCTGTAAATGAAGCCTATGTTCTACCCTATCAAAGGATTAAATACATGCTGCTCATGTTTTCAGTGTTTTATTTTAATACAGCCAATGTGTTCACTACAAATGTAATAGATGGCTATTGTTATAGGTTTTTGATGTGTTAGACTATATTGCAAGTAGCCTACGGCAGTCTGTTTACCCTAAATCCCACCTTACCTGCTGATATTTCAGTCATGAGATTCAGTAAAGGGCTAGATAACACTTTACAAATTACAATTGGTTTCTATGCTAATTAGTTTAAGCTTCCAAATGTTTATTACAATGGGCTACTGTCAAAAATCACTGGGGTCAACTGGCAGAAGTAGAGTGAAAATGATTTCAGCTGTATTTTCTGTTTTCTTCTAACCTCTATGGCACTACTGTCCTCCACTGCAGCTTCAGCAGCCAAATTTCCCACAAAATCCTGCTTGTGCTTAGATTAGATAGATTAGATTTTTCTACTTCTGCTCAAACTGTTTGCTTGCCCTCAGATGTATTGTTGCTTGCACAGATTTCCTGCCTCCAGCTTCAGTCCTTCTCCTTGTGCTCAGGCTGTTTCTGTGAGAGGGCAGCATTTTGAGGGAAAGTGTTACTATATCTGAACACTCTTGAAGAAAGATTAAATACATCTTGATAATACTAATATCTGTGTGTTATGTGATAATAATAATAACTTGTTCACAACTTGTTTCCACTGTCAACAAGGAAAACAATTGTTCATAAACAAATGATTATAGCTATAGAAGGAAATATACAGTACATCCAATACAGCAAATGCTAACAAAATAATAATGTACTTACTATCAGTACAATAAGTGAGAAAAAACAATATGCTAAACTGAATACACTCATCAGAGCACCAGATGATATTGTGACTTTGACTGCATAAATGTGTGGTATTTCACACACATGTTGAAATCGCCAACGTTGAATGTAACATTCCGCTGTGTTGTGGATGTTGGACCTCAGGGTGTCTGTGTGGGACAGAGACTGACACAGAGGGAGGGAGAGAAAGGATCATTTGGGTCACCAGCTGTGCCTTTGAGTCAGTAAAAAGAATTTTGTTGCTGTGGGAATGGTTCCCGTCTCTAGTATTAAGTGACTTCAGGACAAGCAGTTTTATACATGTTTCTCAAACCTTTTAGTTTTATTATAAATATATAAAGTTATCATACTATCTATCTATCTATCTATATATATATATATATATATCTATCTTCAATTAGTAATTTTTTCTTCTTCAGTACTGTCTTTTTATAAATACTCTATACTCCACATTTGTATTTTTATTTGTTAATGATTCCTGATTTGGTCTCTGGAGTGTCCCCCCTTTTTATTATCATGAAACAGAGATCAATTGCTGCATTAGAATTTTAAGGACTAAATAAGGTTTAAGTTTTTATAAACCTGCTCTGTCCTCGGCTGGTGTTTTAACTAAAGCCCCCATTTGTAAGATTAGAAAATTTCTATTTTAGGGGACTCACAGTGGTAGTCAAAAATGCTGTGAGCGACAGATAGAAATTCATGACCCTACCCTCCTCCATCCCCCCTCAGAGAAAAAGCAAAAAATATGTTCTCCAAAGATCGCCTGTCACGGGTGGGGGTGCTGAGTGCAGACTGGGGTGAGGACCCAAACACAGACAATGGCAAGGCGAGAGGAGGATGCAGTTCAAACAAAAAGACTTTATTAACTCAAACTCAACTGAAACAGGCTTACGTGCAGCTCAGGGCAAAGGCCCAAACAAAGGTAATCCAGAACAGGGAAAACAGAGCACAAGGCGGAACACTCAACAAGACGCACACACAAGGACGTGACAAAGACTAAAGACACAAGCAGGCATAGATATACACAGGGACTAACGAGCAGGGCGGGAGCAACACAGGTGAGATACATCAGGTAATCAAACAAAGCTAGACAAGGACACCAGGTACAGAGGGTTACCAAAATAAAACGGGAAGTAAGGTTCACAGGAACACACAAGGCTAAACAGAACACAAGACCAGGAGTAAACACTAAAGACCTGAACTAATGTACAGGACTAAGAACTAAGACACGAGACACGACAGATACTAAGTAACTTAAGGATGCAGATGAATAATAATGAACAAGGCTACACAGAATACACAGACCCAAAAACAGATTTAAACAGGAAACATGAACACAAAACCACATTCCTAACATCGCCATTATCAGACATACGTAAAATGTTGACAGGACACCTTGAACTGCAAACAGGGTAATTTATTAGTCTTTTTATTATGAATTTTAAAGATACGAAGGTTCATATGTAAAATTTTCCGGTTTTTGTGTATGACATCATCCCTGTGCAAAGTCTATGAAGGCCGAGTAATAAGAGAGTAAGTTTAACTTTCATTCCCTTTCAAGTAGGAATTATTTTGATAAATTGGCCACACATTCAAAATCTAAAGGATTAACTTAACTTAAGTTTGTTTGTTGCAATGGTAGTTAGATTACTGAAAATCTTTACTCAAGTAAAAGTACAATTACTACCAGTAAAAACTACTAAAGTAAAAATTTGCATTTGACAAACCTACTCAAGGAAAAGTATGAAATAACTTGGTCAATAAACTACTCATAGTAATAGTAATAGTTGTTTTTTAATATTGTTGATAATATTGAGTGTGCAAGTCCTAGTCAAGTCTTTGGTTAAGAGTCTGAGTGAAGTCTTAAGTCTCCTTTTGGAATAATAAAAGTTTCAGCCGCTGTGGAACAGGTTAGAAATAACCACAGTGCAACATGGTGATTTCTAGGGAATGCACTTCACTTTTAATGTTGATTATCTATAATTTAGTTATTTTGGTTTAATACAATTATTTTACTTATTATTCTTTTTTAATTTGCATGATTGTGTAGATAAGATCACATTAAAATATCATACTTAAAGCCTACTATTGTTGCCTTCATCTATCTTGATATGGCATATAGCCAACCAAACTGGCTTTGATGTGAAGGGCGCTGCATATGATTTGTCTTCTCCAATAGTCCAGGCACCCGATAAAATACGATTATTCCTAAAGCATGTATGAACATAATTTTTACAATGTAAATAATTATTGTGGCAATAATAGGGGAGCAGTCCATTGTTGAATGAAGTAGGGTAAACTTTTATATAAACGTAGACCTGCATGTCCACCCATATTTACTATGTCCCTATGCTTCTCATAAAGGGTTGTTTCCTGAATAAATAACAGCTGGTTAGCCTACTGAGTGAAATCCAAGATCAGATTCACCGGCACCATTTGATTGATAGGGTGACCAGACTGCCTGAAAAATTCCGGACAGTCCCGAATTCAGAGCAGTTGTCCAGACGCTTGTCATGTTTGTCCCGAAAATTAGACTAAACATGAGTTTTAAAACATGAAATACTGATTGTTGTGGTGTTCCCTGGCTACAGCAGGGACTGCAGGGTATGGTGGACATATTATCAACAGCGTTGTTATAGTCACAAAGTAGCACGTGTGCATGCTCTTTTCCCTCTTTTTGTTTTCTAGTATAGATGAAGATAGTGAAACTCACAGTCGCATGGACATTGGAAGTGTAGCTGCAGGCAGCATGCAGCCACAGAGGAGAGATCTGACATACGAGTTGCACAGATGTGACAGGCACCACACTGATGAAATTAATAAAATAAAATAAATTATATGTAATTCACTGCTTAAACTAATACTACACAAACAAATATATGTTATCATGTTTTTATTAAACGCACCATGTAAACATTCACAGTGCAGATTAGAAAAAGTATGTGAACCCTTTGTTTGAATAACTGGTTGACCCTCCTTTGGCAACAATAACCTCAACCAAACGTTTCCTGTAGTTCAAATCAGACTTTAACAACTGTCTGGAGGAATCTGGGACCATTTCTCTTTACAAAACTGTTTCAGTTCAGCAGTATTCTTGGGATGTCTGATGTGAATCACTCTCTTGAGGCCATGCCACGGCATCTCAAATGGGTTGAGCTCAGGACTCTCACTGGGCCACTCCAGAAGGCACATTTTATTTTGCGGAAGCCATTCTGTTTTTGACATACTTTTCCTGCGACTGCACATAGCTACATAACTAAACAATATACAGGAATGTGATTTCGTGGTTAAGTTGGCTCAAGTTAGATAACGTTGGCCAACAAAAACAAAACCAACTCATCTAACACCGACCAGGTACTAACGTTATGCATTGCGAAATGCTGATGTTATAGTTGTACCATTTATGGCTTGCCACATTACTTATAATGCTGGTAGCAGTATATGTCAAAGTGTGATTTTAGCCTGCAAGAAATTATGTAACAGTACAATGCAAATGTGGAGCGTTTTCTTTATACTAGCCTTTAGTGATACAAGGCAGGGGCAGCCAGCTACATTAGCACAGATCTCACTTCATTTGTTTCATAACGTGCAATTTAGATTTATTGTTATTTTACCAATCGCAGTCAAAGTAACTAGTGCAACCCACATAATCTACAGTAATGCCACATAACGGTACAGGACAACACCACATTGAAAGACCCATGCAGTGGGATAAGTTACAGTAACGTTACTTACAACTGTCTTCCTTTTATACTAAAGTGTAGCAACAATGTCTAAACGACACTAAAGTGTAACAACAGCTTACGGTGACCTTTTTGCGGGACATGTCCTCTTTTTGGGAGCTAAAAAACGCGTCCGGTCGGGATTTTTAAATCGCCCAAAGTTTTTTTACAGCTGCAATTATTGTGTGCGTTGATAAGATAGCACTTAGCATTAACAAATTGGCACTGTTCTTTTTATTTGAAAACCAAAATACTGTCACCCTAGTCTAGCTCTCTAACCATTTTCATTATCATCCAATAAATTTTGGCTGTGCTGACATTGTTGAGCTTCTCTGGTGAAACATACATAACTCCTATGTATCATGTTGGCTAAATGCTGTCAATGTAGTGTTATTGTAGTAGGTTGGAAATGCTACATGTTTTACATAAACAGACACCCCCCATTTTTTTGTTATACCTGTCATAACATAAAGGTAATGCACTTACTTGTCAGTAGATGGTGCTGTGGTATTGCTGTGGATCAAGTAGGGAGACTGCAGCTATAAGCAAGGGGGTAAGCCACAGTTGAAACAGTGAAGCCGACCAAAGCCTGCACGGACAGTTCCATGTAGGCCCAAAAATTACATCAAAACCCTGTGACATCCCGCTGCACACGAGAGATGTAACCGTATTGCTTAGATTATAAACTTTCAGTGAGTCTAAAACAGTTATTATACAATTGGTAATTGCTGACGTAATCTGCACTCTGCGCATGCGTTGGCGTCTGTTGCCACCTGTTGGAAGCTCCGTCTTAAACCGGACTCTTATCCAGTTTTAATCCACTCTTTTTCGTTACATTTCTTATATCCTTTTTATTTAACTTAACTTAAGCTTTATGTGGGTTAAGGATTTTAGTCATCCGACATGGATTTTAAGCTAGATGATCGTAAAAACGCGATCAACGCTTCTGATCACAACAAAGCTCCGGTGACTATTCTAGCCGAGATAACTCTGCCCCAAGAGGACTGCACACTCCTTAAGAAAGCGAACAAGAAGATTGCTGACCTTATGGAAGACATCCGACGACTTTCAGAGGAACTCAAAGAGAAAGATTCCCTGCTGACTGGCTTTCTGGATGTGGCTTCAGTACAAGCCAAACAGATTGTTTCTCTTAGCGCAACCGCTAACATCCAGGACACCGTGTTTTGGGACCCCTCTACTCTTCCTAGGCTTTCATCCTGCTCGACTCTGAATCATCAGTCAACCATCAGTGGTGGTCCGTGGCTGCAAGAGAGGCTCGGATGGGGCTGCCTCTCCTCTGTCCATCGGCCTCTCCAACCGCTATGCAGCCTTGTCTATCGACACTCCGGTCCATCCAGCGGATGCACCTGCGGCTTTGAGTCTCCCTGATATGGATCTCTTTCGGGGCACAGTGCCTGCCGACACTGTTGCATCTCCTCCACCGGCTACATCTCCTGCACTGGGTCAAAAACCTCCGCTTCCCGACATAGGATCCTGAAGGAGGCTGTGCTCAGACGCTACGGAGACCGTCTCTACCCTGCACCGTCGGGTAGCCCTTCTCTCAGGTCTGTTACTGCTACTCCAACACAACACTCGGCAGCTCCCACACTCCATCCTCAGTCCGCACACAGTGTTGAAGCAGATTCTGCTCAGTCCTGCTCTGGAACCCCACAACCGGCATCTCCTCGTCCTTTTTCTCCCCAACCACACTAATAATTGGTGACTCCATAACCAGAAACATCCGTTTCTTTAACGCTACCACTCACTGCCACCACAGCTGACATTTTAAAAAAACTCCAGGACCTAATGCCGTCGCTCCCGTCCTCCATCACAAGAGTGATAGTCTATGTCGGAACAAATGACACAGCTCTTCAGCAGTCTGAGCTGACAAAATCAGATTTTAACCGTCTTCTTAACTTTTTAAAGCTTTTTAAACAGTTGGTCGCGGTGCTGTCAGCTTCAGTAGACTCCTTGGCCGCCACGACTGGCTCCAGTCCGCCTGCGGGGCTCATCATGTGTGTTATGTGGATAATTTTAATATTTTCTGGCAAAGAATGCCTCTTTTTAAGACAGACAGACTTCACCCAAACAAACGGGGCTCAGAAATGTTAGCTGCTCACATGCAGCATGTGGTGCGGTCCACACATGACTTACATGAATGACATTTCATTCATGCAGCACACCTGGACACACCACCGCTCACTGAACAGATCTCTGCCTCACTGCCACAAACAACTGTCTCCACCTGCTGGCATGTAAAGCCGTCTGCTACCAGCGCTGTTCCAAAGACTTCTATTCCTGTCATCATCACGCATAGACCAGTAAACCGAAATGTGCACATCCCACACAGAAATAATAGTAATCTCTTAAGGATTAGGACAACTGCACCAACTCCAGCACCCAGAATAAACTCATTTAAAATGGCTCTCTTCAATGTGAGATCACTTTCATGTAAAACTTTTATCTTAAATGATTTTATCTTGTCTGCAAATCTAGATTTTATGTTTTTAACTGAATCCTGGTTGCAAATGAATGACTATAGCCAGCTATCTGAACTGTGTCCACCTCAATATGATTGTTTTAGTCAACCGAGGGTCAGTGGTCGAGGTGGTGGGCTAGTGAGCGTGTATAGGAAAAATTTAAAATGACATCAAATACGCTGTGATGAATTTAACTCCTTTGAAGTTCTCACTCTTAAAGTTAGAGGGCTGCAACCTATCATATTTGTTATAATTTATCGCCCCCCAAAACCGCCTGGAGGATTTTTATCAGAACTTCCTGAATTTTTATCTACTCTGGTTTTAAATTATGACAGAATTGTTCTTTGTGGCGATTTTAATATTCATGTTGATGACCCCAAGAATGTTAATGCAACTGACTTTTTAAATATAACCACTTCTTTTAACTTCAAATAACATGTCAAAGGGCAAACACATAACCGTGGTCATACACTGGACTTGGTTTTTATCCTGCATTTCCTCTGTGGAATTAGTGGACATGACCATATCTGACCACAGATGTATTGTTTCTAGCTGCGATTCGCCTGTTACTCATGCCGCCTCACCAAGCTCCGTGTGTTCTCGCTTCTTTAATGAACAAAGTGTTTCAAAGTTTTGCGCATTCTTTCAGAGCCAAAGCCAACACCTGTCTGATTCCAACACCAACAATCTGGTCGATCACTTCAATCATATCTGCTTGTCGTCACTAAATATTACTGCTCCTCTAAAGGTTAGGCCTACGTCTAAAGCTAGTAAGCAACCCTGGATAAATGACAGCATTCGCAGCCTAAAAAGGGAATGCAGGAAAGCAGAGCGCAGATGGAAAAAATCCAGTCTCCAAGACCATTACCTCAGTCTGAAGGATTTATTAATTAACTACAATAACATGGTTAAGGATGCGAGAACACACTATTTTTCTGAACTCATTACTACACATAAACACAATCCCAGGTTTCTGTTTAAGACTGTGGATCAGCTGGTAAACCCAACCCCTCCTTGTGCCTCAGCTGGAAGTAATGATGACTGTGAATTGTTTTTATCTTATTTTACCAATAAGGTGGTGTCAATCAGAGCCTCTATTAACCCTGCGGCCTCTTACTCAGAGGTTCCTCACCAGCAACAAGAGAGTTTTAACCAGTTTTATCCCATCGACTTGTCTGAGCTTTTAAAAACAGTATCACAAATGAGAGTGTCCTCCAGCCCACTTGATGTAATACCTACAAAGTTTTTACTGAAAGTAATAGATTCTGTTGGGCCCCATTTGATCTCTGTTTTCAACAGCTCCCTATCTACTGGTTGTGTCCCTGATTATTTTAAAACGGCTTGCGTGAACCCACTTTTAAAGAAACCTGGTTTAGATCCCTCCCTCCCACATAATTTTAGACCAATTTCAAAACTGCCTTTTATTGCAAAGATTCTAGAAAGAATTGTGTCCAAAAAGCTGCTCACTGTACTGGAAAATAACAAAATATTTTAAAAGTTTCAGTCTGGTTTTAGGAAGTACCACAGCACTGAGACTGCCCTGCTTAAAGTCACTGACTAACTAATGTCTGCTGATGAAGGCATGTGCTCAGTCCTGGCACTCCTGGACCTTAGCGCTGCTTTTGACACCATTGATCACAACATCATGTTAGACAGACTGAGGCACTGGGTGGGGATCTCTGGTACTGCCCTAGAATGGTTTTCATCCTACCTGTCAAATAGGAAGTTTTACGTGTCTGTAAACAACTATGTCTCCTCGTTCTGTCCAGTTAAATATGGTGTACCTCAGGGGTCGGTCTTAGGACCCATTTTGTTTTCCTTGTATCTGCTTCCCCTTGGACATATTATCCATAAACATGGCATTTCATTTCATATTTATGCTGACGACACACAAATATACTTGCCCATCAGATCCACAGACCCTGGAATGCTGAGTTCACTTAACAACTGCCTTTGTGAAGTTAAAAAATGGATGTCAAATAATTTCCTCCAGCTGAACTCAGACAAAACAGAAATCCTGGTCATCGGGTCCCAGCAGATGGCAGTATTTAGTATTTAGTAAACAAATACTGCCATCTGCTGGTTCCCTAGTAAATCACATTAAGCCTGTGGCAAAGAACCTTGGTGTTTGGTTTTAATTTAAATTTCGAGCAGCAAACCACAAAGCTTGTTCAATCATGTTTTTATCAACTTAGAAATATAGCAAAAACTCGATCTATGTTAACTTTTAAGGACACCGAGACCATTTTACACGCCTTCATCTCATCACGCCTTTTCACCTGTTTAACCCAAAAATCTATTGATCGACTCCAGACTGTCCAGAACTCAGCTGCCAGGCTTTTAACCAGAACAAAGAAATATGACCACATTACTCCTATTTTAGCTTCATTACACTGGCTCCCAGTATGTTTTAGAATTGACTTTAAAATTCTATTGATTACTTTTAAAGCTCTTCATGGCCTCTCACCTTGTTATATTTCTGAACTTTTAGTCCCATACACACCAGCACGTACCTTGAGATCCTCGGGCAGAGGTCTGTTGTCTGTTCCAGAGTCTCGACTGAAAACTAAAGGGGACAGAGCGTTTGCTGTCAGGGCCGGAGGCTCTGGAACAGCTTGCCCGAGGAAATCAGGTCGGCTGAGTCAGTGAACTCTTAAGTCCCTTCTTAAAACATACTTTTATAGGAGAGCCTTTCCCGATCTTATTTGATTTTATTTTATCCCTTTTATTTTATTGTATTTTATATTTATCTGTATTTTAGTCTTTCAATGTTTTCATGCTTTTATCTTGTATTGTTTTTGTATTATTGTCTCTTGGGTATTATTTTCTTTACACATGTTAAAGCACTTTGTAACTTGTTTTTGAAAAGTGCTCTACAAATAAAGATTATTATTATTATTATTATTATTATTCGGCGATCAGTGACGCTATGTTGGTATTTGTCAGGGGAGCCTCGTAAGTGGGCGGAATAAACAGTGACAATCCCAGTCAGTCAAACACACTGAGCCATGAAAGTTTTTGTTGGCGCAGCCCTGCAGCTACCAGAATTACGGTGTTTCTGCCGTTGCTTTACGTCATTAAACTACGGTTATGCTGCGCGATCATGCTTAGAAGATGCTGGGGCCAACAGGAAGTAACCCTGTAGTAGTATTTTATTGGTCCAAAACTGGCTTCACTGCTCTCCATTGAAATCAGCAGGGTGGCTTCATCCAGTTATTTACTGTCTATGGCTAAAAGCCCCGCTCATGCGCAGCTCAGAAATAAACGAGCTCTGGCTCGAGCAAGACTCTAACTTTGGTCATCTTTCTATTAATCCACAGGTACAGTAAAACTAGTTTTTCTGTGTTTAGCTTGGATAAGTATGTAATGTGAATGCTGTATAAAATGTTCTGTAGGGTTGTAAGATGATTTCAAGATGTGTGTAAAGTGTAGTAAGCTTCGTTTTGTAGCTAACTGCTTCAACGAGCGTTGTCAGTTAAGTAGTTTTTTTCATGAACTTCAGTCTCACACAGTAGTTTTGTAAGTGTGAGTAACTAACATTAACATTCTGTAACAGATGAATATGTGTTCTGGACGTTGTTAAGAGTTTTAGCCAGCCAGTAGTGAGTAAATGGTCAGGGGAAAGATGCCATATTCAAACAAGTTCACCTCGATTTTCACACACGAGCGTGTCGTGGTACCGCCATATTGTTACGCGCTGCAGTTAAGTCCAAGTGTAGGAAAGAGTGTGACGTTCAAGAAATGTGTAGAAAAATGTATGTGTATTTCATGCTAGTGTTACCATTAATGTTAGCAGAAATATAATGTAATGTGTTAACAAGTGAATGTGTGTTTTGATATATATTATTTTGTTACATATTAGTATTTTGAGTTAAGTCAATTTTGATTATGTGGAATATCTGTTAAATTATTTTGATGTCATGTGTAGTTATTTTCCGTAAGGTAGAATGCTTTATATAGTGTATATTGTCAGTTTGATTACATCTTTTGTTGTTTATTTGTGAAATGTTTAGTATTGGTAACATGCACTTTAAGGAAGCTGAAGATAATGTGACTGAGACAGTATGTGATTGTAGTCATAAATAAACGAGCTCTGGCTTGAGCAAGACGCTAACTTTGGTCATCTCTCTATTAATCCACAGTGGCTACACAGTGCTTCCTAGCCTGTGTAACCTTTGCTGCCTAGGTCTGGCGCCAGTAACATTATCATGCAACTAGCATGGAGTAGTTTAATGTCAAGATGATAAAAATATTACTGTAATATTGCAGTGAGAGTTTACCTGAGTTTCCAGCATTTTGTGTGATGCTGTGTCTTGTTATGTCTGCTTTGGCCAATGCCAAGTGGTCGTTCATTAGCTCAAGCACACACGTGGAAACAAAGTGGTTGCAATCTGAAACCTCACAGCTAGAGGCCCCTAAACATTATACATGGCCCCTATAATGTAGCAAAATGCATAGCAGCTAACAGACCGTTGTGCCGCCCATTGATTGAATGCGAGACTCCGGTTCCTTCACAGATGTTTATTAACACTGTAGAACTAAAAGTTCAGGTAAACAAAATAAAAGACAGCATCAATATTGACATCATTGCATAAATAGCATTAGCACTGTAGTCAGGGCTAATAAAGAACACAGTAATACTGACCACTTTAGCCTGCTTCTCAACCAACTCAACAACTGAGTCATTTCCCAGAAGCAATCTTCACAGTCAAAGAATATGATTCTTCAACTTACACAGTTGTAGCAAACACCACAACATATGGAGTAACAATAAAGAAACAAACTAGCAGGTAACCTCACCACTGCAGGTACGTCTTTTTCTCTCATGAAGCTTACTGACCTACAGGCCCTACTTCCGGGTTTTGTCATGTCAAAATAAAAGTAAGTATTTCAAAAACAATAAAACCTGGCTGCCTTTACAGTAACAAAGGTATGAATAGGAAATGTAGCTAAGTTAAAAGTGGATTACTGGCCAAAAAATACTTTAGTAAAGAGTAAAAGTACAGTGAAGTCTTAAGTCTCCTTTTGGAATAATAAATGTTTCAGCCGCTGTGGAACAGGTTAGAAATAACCTATTATTTGTTAATTTCTGAAAATGTATAAAGCAGTAAATTAAGAGACAAAAGGCATGAACAGTCCTATCTGTAATGGTTCTGAGGTCATATTAACAGTGTTTTCCTGCCATTATAAGGTGGTGAGGCTCAAAACAGCTTGGTGTTGCGCCATGAATGGAAAATCATTGTGGAGAGCATCAAAACTAACCAAATGACTTTTCCCAGATCTAATGGTTATAATTCAAACCCAGTAGACTTATTTAACAAGTTTAGCTTTTTTGGTGCAGTTTATTCAAAATCTGCTCCAGGTTTTCCAACTTATTATTCACAAATGTGGTTATAACAGTGTTCAGAAATTATGTGGAATTTCATATTTCTTAATTGGATTCCCCACAAAAATACCATGTTTTAACGCAATGGGAACGGATTGACCCGGTACGGGGGCGGCTGTGGCTCAGGAGATAGAGCGGGTTGGCTGTTAATCGGAAGGTCGGCGATTCAATCCCAGGCTCCCCCTGGTTGTGTGTCAAAGTGTCCTTGGGCAAGATACTGAACCCCGATTTGCCCCTGGCGGCTGTTCCGCCAGTGTATGAATGAGTGTGAATGTTAGTTTCTGTTTGAGCACTTAGGCTCAGTGTATGACTGGTCATTTTTATTGACTGTTTTTATCAATATTTCAATGTTTTGGAAGCTTTATGTTATTTGGAACGTGGTTGTATGGAGACCACAGTAAATATGGCCAAAACATGGACATTCGCCTGGTATATTTTTGAAAGATTGTGTAATAACTGTATATCAGTTTCTTTTCATCAAATTTACAGTTACATTTGTATTGTAGGTGTATTAGAAGATATTCAGGTGCATTATAGTCTACCTTAGGATGGTTTTGATGGTTTATTGCATCAAAATAAACCTTTTTTACCAGGCGAGGATGAAAATATTATATTTCTTTTCTGTATTTCATATCCTTGTAGTCTGTAATGGTAAAATAAATATGTTAATCTACAATGGATTTATATTTTTTAGCTTCTGACCTTTCAAAGGAGACCAGAATTATGCATCCAGGCCTAATGGTTGAGGAGATTACTGATTTATTTTGGATATGTTAGGCGTTTTTTCCTAGAAATAGGTGCCAGGTATGAGGTGGTTTTAATCCCTTCTCTCTGTCTCTCTCTCCCTGTCTGCTCCTCCTGAGTTTCTCCATCAGCAGTAGGTTATGTTTTATAAAGTGGCCGAAAAGATGTCGTCTTTTTTCTGGATTTTTCCACTCGTGAGTCTTTTTCACAGCAGCAGGTGCGCGGCATCTTTCATCCCGATGTTTCATTGTAGACATCGTCCAATGCCAATTTTGTACATCACCCAATCCTAATTTGAATTAGGGCTGGCCCCCAATAATAAGATTTGATGCTTCGATGGGTGGAGCCCGATTCGACTGTCAATCTCACAGTCTATGCTTCACAGTGAAACAAGGATCATGCCATTTTGGCGATATGGGGGTGCTCAATGTCTGATTTTACATAGAAGTACCAGTTTTCTTCCAATAAGTTAATATTCAATTCAATTCAATTTTATTTATATAGCGCCAAATCACAACAACAGTTATCTCACAGCGCTTTTCATAAAAGAGCAGGTCTAGACCATACTCTGTGATGATATTATATTGTATGAATATACAGCCTATTACAATATACATTTCAACGTTTAATGATAAATAAACATGTAAAAAGAATAAAACTGTTAACAAATGTTTTTAAAGTACGTGAGTAAATCCAAAATTGTAATCCTAACCCTGGGTCGTCAGTGCACATGTGTAAGCGTAGCGTGTATGTGTGCAGTGGCAGCAGAGGAACATGCTGAGGAGACCAAGCTCTAGCTTCACTGGTGTTGTGCCGAGTTGTCCGCACCTCGCCGGACTTTCAGATAATGTATTACCGTTGATGAACCCCACAAAGATTGTTATATAGTTTTTAAATAGCCGGCTACTTGAAATAGACCCGCGAGGAACAGCGACGTGCATGCAGTTGTCGGCAGCACGGCATGCACGTAAAACTCTGCGCAAGACCGGTGAATGGCAGACGAGCAAGAGAGAGACAGAGAGAGAGAAAATGGTCAACAATAAGCCTCATACAAGACTGGTGAATGGCAGGCGAGAGAGAGAGAGAGAAAAGGGTCTTCAAAAAGCCTCAGTTTAGCTGGAAATTTACAGTGTAAGTTGAATGAATAGAGACTGCAGCTCTGCAGCTTCTCAAGATTAAAGCGGAGCTATCGTGTGTAACACCCCCCTCCCCCCGGCTCGCAATCACCGTGCACAAAAACACACATGATTCGACTATCAGTCGACTATAGGCAGGACTTTTGGGCCAGTCCGCATGTGTAGGTGTAGCTTGTGTGTAGTGGGAGGGGAGCAGAGGAACACTTGCTGAAGAGACGAAGCCCCAACTTCACTGGTGTTGTGCCGAGTTGTCAGCACCTCGCGGGACTTTCGGATAATTTATCACTGTTGATGAACCACACAAAGAATATTATATCGTTTTTAAATAGCCGGCTACGACAATGGCATGCACGCAAAACTCACACAAGACCAGTGAATGACAGGCGAGAGAGTGAGAGAGAAAAGGGTCTTCAAAAAGCCTCAGTTGAGCTGGAAATTTACAGTGTAAGTTGAATGAATAGAGACTTCAGCTTTGCAGCTTGTCAAGATTAAACCCTACCGCATGTAACCCCCCCCCTGCTCGCAGTCGCCGCGCACAAAAACACACATGATTCGACTATCAGTCAACAATAGGCAGGACTTGACGATTCTGATTCAACTATGTAAATCCTTAGTCGGGGACAGGCCTAAAGGGAATGTCACAGTTTTTGCAGAACTGGACAAATAAAATAAAAAAATGACCTGATGATCGCTCTTGATGAAAAGTTAAGGGGTCGAGTTATTAGGATTCACCATTTGGGAATCATGGCTATCTATTAATTTCAGTGTTGAGACATTTCACTAAAAAAACATTCTACATCCATCCTGTTGGTGGCGCTAGATGTAATGAATAGTTTCATTCTCTGTGGATCATGATAGTTGTTCAGATCTGGACAACATACTGACAACCTATTGTCACCCACATGCTGCTGGCTTGCTACAGTACAAAACCCCTCCTCTTTACTGTGAGACCATGTGGCCTCGTTCAACAGTCTCCGCCTTAAGTTGCCCATTCAGAAATGCATAACATCCCCCCCCCCCCCCTCTCACTCTGTCCCTCTTGCTCTTTCTCTCTCCCTCATTGTCACACAAACACAGCTCTCTCAAACTTTCACTCATGGGCTCACTCATGGTCGGAGCTGAGAAGAACACTGGTCCAGGGGAGGCTTGGGGATCTAGACTTTTTTCCCCAAAAGGCACCGAATGAATCCCACCTTGGGCTACAGAAACACAGACTATTGACGTGAAACAACCTTTCTCAGGTACTCTTTATCAATTCCTTTCACATATGGTCACAAGCAGGTTTTTTATGTCTTTATGTTTGTCCTTTGTAGAAATTGTGAATGTATACTACTGTGGTTTAATTACTTGAACAGGAAACAAACTGTATTCTTGCAGTTCAGTGACAGCTGGGCTTTTGTGGTTGCACTTATGCTTGGCGCTTGTAGCTGTGTTATGTAGGCCAAAGGTTACCAGCTACGCTGCAGTGAGATCAGCTATTTCCCTTGTTTAATGTAACCTCAGGTTATGATCAGTGCTGCTAAGAGCTCTTATTGTTGTAAACAAATACATTTCTCTTTTACAAATGCATAATAACGAAATCTTAACTCTAAATTTAGTTAGTTAGTTAGTTACTTTGACAATTTTTGACAGATTTATTTTTTTTTGCTGTGACTGTTTTCAAATAATACATGCTGCATGCATAAATTCTTAAAAGAGTTTTCATTATTTATTTGCATCTGAAATCCTAAAAGCAAATCAGCTATTGATTTTATTACAGCAGAACAACAGAATGTAGATAATGAATATTATCTTAAGCTGTTTTAAAAGCATGGTCAAATCAAAATTTAAAATAATTTACCACTTAACCCACGCCTTCTTGGTGGTTGAATGGGATAAAAAAAGAAAAAAGCAGTGGCTGACAACTATTTCTTATTCTGCCAAGTTTTGGTCACATGTAAAGAAGAGCAAAAGTATTATCTGAGTTATTGACAAAAAGCAGCAGCATAACTTCATCAGTCTTGTTGAGTCATGCCTCCTTACATCTATCCACTTGTTAGTATTGTTCATGCATATTCAACTGGTAAGTTTCCACCATGCTCCTGAGGGTTGGTGCAGTAGAGGAATCTCACTGACATTGCTGATTTCGTGGTAACTGCCAACAAAATGCCAAATGCAACGTTTTGTCTCAAGTTCTGTGATTTTTTTGCTCATATTTGGGTTAAGGACTGGACATTAAAGCATTATCACCTTGTTATAATCAATGATAAAGTTGCTAGAGCTAAAGTAACGTTAATGGTTTGTCAAATAACCAGATTTGCTGCCTCATGATAAGCCATAAGATTTAGAGCAGTGGTAACATCTTTTCCCTGGTTTGACCCTCACACCAAGGGGTGGAATTTCTCTAGTGAACAGAAACAGGAGGGATCTAATGTGTGGGGACACCAATATTGATAGGCACAGTCAGTTTGAAATCCAAGAAAGACATTGTATTCCCACAACTTCTATTAGCGCTGGTCTTTTGTCTCACCTTACTATGGCAGTGGACTGGTAGAACGAACATTTTCAGAGAGACGCAGAAGCACCACACAATGAAGGTAGAGGTATGGTCGAAACAAACAAATTTTTGTCATACAAACACTCCTAAAGGTAACAGTGTTTAGGCTGTTTCAAAAAGCCACATTCGAGCAAGGAAGACTCCCCGCATAGAGAGGAGCGATACGCGACTATTGTTAAATATGGGGCAAACCTTCAAAAAATGCTTCTTTTTGAATATCATTAAATGTGTTGTACTTCCTTGCACATTCAAAAAGTGACAGAAGTAATTGTGTGAAGATGGAAAAGTGAACATGAAGACATTAAAATGGAAAAGTTTTAAAACTAGTGTTTTAGTGCGGACAGACAAAAACAGACACTCACATTTGGCTTCCTGATTGGGTCTTATCAGTCATGTAATGCAAAAACACAACGTTACTGACAGTGTTTTAGTTTTGGTATTTTTATTAAAATATCTTGTACCCTGCAAATAACACTTAGTCGATAGCCTCTACTGTGCATGTCGCCGAATTTACTTTGCAACGACTCCCAGTCTATTTTCCGCTGCCACAGTCACTTTGGACTCTCGTGTTCCTTTCAGTAACAATTCCAGTTCTTTGTTGGTCCATGCAAAAAAATATCCACTGTACTTTGTCTGCATTACTTTTGTCTTTCGCCAAATCTTTCCATACGTGGCCATTCACGTACACATGCCCAGTGTACGTGAATGGCCACTAGATGTACCTTTTTTAGTCATTTTAATATAGACAAAGATCAATTCTGATACGCAGCTAAAACGCTAGTGTGGACAGAGAATGTATTTGTTCTAAAAACTACGTTAGTGTGGATGTGGCCTCATACAGACGCAAGTTAGTGTCTGTGTGAAACACACAGGGCTTCCAGAAAGCCTTTAGGAAGTCAGGTGACATAGTATAAAGAGCAGCAAAGAGGGTGAAAGTCTACCTGTGAAGGTGTTGGGATGGATGGAACATAGGACTTTCACCCAAGACACCAGGGTTCATGTCCCATGTGAAACCAAAAGTCAACATTGACTTATTTAAGTTTTATCCGTCACCTATCCGGTGGCGTCATTGCTTCGCCTGGAAAGTTGACGGGATCGTGCAGCAGCAACAGGGGGTGGTGCCAAAAAGCTGCAGTAAAGTCGTACAGTTTCCAGCAGCCTTCAAAAAATATACACCATTCACAAAAATATTTACATCCTGTTAGATCCAACTGTAGGCTATCTGTAGTTTGCAGACAATGTTCTGATAGCTATGGCTGAAGAAATTGCGTATGCCTTATTGATTGTTAATGAAGTTGAAGCAGAACTTTTCCATGAAGATGGACAATAGACAATAACAATGAATCTACTTTTCACAGTAGGTCTAAGTTTGTCTGTCATAACTTTTTATTTGACACTGTTATAACTGAGAAGAGAAAGTGAAAGTGAAAGATTGGGCAGATTGAAGTCCCTGGAAGTCATTTATTAAGTTAGTATAGCTCACATAGAAAATGTATGTAAAGTTACCATCATTTAAATATCAATTGACCCTAAATTTAAGAAATTGGAATCAGCAGTCCATACTCCATACATAGGCTTTACACAGGAAGGGATTATGACTTATTATGACTACAAGACACAACTTAGTTCCAAACAATTGTGTTATTCTTTTAATAGGTTTTCTGTCGCTTCCTATGAAAGACATATGGAAGTCTTGGACAAAATATATTCTACTTCTCCTGCAACAAATGCCATACATTCTATTGGTTGGGGAATTTTGACTGGGTTATTTCTAAAATCTGAGATTAGACATCTCTGGAGTGCACAGAGAAAACCTAAGTGGCAGAAAAAGAGCTGAAGCTAGAGTGCAGGAAATCTGTGCAAGGATCAGTATATTCAATTCAATTTTATTTATATAGCGCCAAATCACAAAAACAGTTATCTCACAGGCTTTTGATAAAAGAGCAGGTCTAGACCATATTCTATGATGCTATTTACAGAAGCCCAACAGTTCCCACCAAGAGCAAGCACTAGGCGACTAGGTAAGAGAGAGAGAGAGGGAGAGGGCAAGAGAGGAAAAGAGAGAAAAAGAGAGGGATGGAAGGAGAGAGAGTGGAGGGAGGCAGCCTACACAATATACACACACAGAGGTACAGACAGTAAAGGTGATGTTGCTATAGACTAAATGAAAAATGGTATAGATATTTATAGTAGTGTTAATGATAACAATCGTAATGTTAATGATTATAATAACAATAATAATAATAGGACTAGTAACAATAGTTGTTGTAGCAGAAGGTGTCGAGCAGGAACACGGGGGCAGCAGGTGACCCGCAGCCACAGATCCAGACTCCACAGCTCCAGAGCCAGAAAACCTGCAGGAAGTGATAGGAGGAGAGAGGAGAGGGACGAGAAAGCACAAGACTACCAGAAAGGGGAGAAGTTGTGTTAGTAACATGCAATAATGGGATGAGGTTGCATACAGAGGGAGAAAAAAGTAGAGGAGAGAGGAGCTCAGTGCATCATAGGAAATCAGTCTAGGCCTATAGCAGCATAACTAAGGGATGGTTCAGGACTAACCTGAGCCAGCCCTAACTATAAGCTTTATCAAAGAGGAAAGTCTTAAGCCTACTCTTAAATGTGGAGATGGTGTCTGCCTCCTGAACCCAAACTGGAACCTGGTTCCACAGGAGAGGAGCTTGATAGCTGAACGCTCTGGCTCCTAGTCTACTTTTGGAGACTCTAGGAACAACAAGAAACCCTGCATTCTGGGAGCGCAGTGCTCTGGTGGGGTAGTAAGGTACTATGAGCTCTTTAAGATAAGATGGTGCCTGACCATTAAGAGCTTTGTAGGTGAGAAGAATGATTTTAAATTCTATTCTGGATTTTACTGGAAGCCAATGCAGAGAAGCTAAAACAGTAGAAACATGATCTCTTTTCCTGGTTCTTGTCAGAACACGTGCTGCAGCATTCTGGATCAGCTGAAGAGTCTTAATGGACTTTTTCGAGCAGCCTGATAATAAGGAATTGCAGTAATCCAGCCTAGAAGTAACAAATGCATGGACTAGTTTTTCTGCATCATTTTTAGATTTTCGTAATATTACGTAGGTGAAAAAAGGCGGTCCTTGAAATTTGCTTAATGTGAGACTTAAACGACATGTCCTGATCAAAGATAACGCCAAGATTCCTCACAGTGGTGCTGGAGGCCAGGGCAATGCCATCAAGGGAAACTATATCTTTAGATAATGCGTCACGGAGGTGCTTAGGCCCCAGAACAATAACTTCAGTTTTATCTGAGTTTAACATTAGAAAATTACAGGTCATCCAGGTTTTAACATCCTGAAGGCCCATTTGAAGTTTAGCTAACTGATGAGTTTCATCTGGCTTGATCGATAGATATAACTGAGTATCATCTGCATAACAATGAAAGTTTATGGAATAATTCCTGATAATATTGCCTAAAGGAAGCATATATAAAGTGAAGAGGATTGGTCCGAGGACAGATCCTTGTGGAACTCCATGACTAACTTTGGCGTGCATGGAGGACTCATCGTTAACATGTACAAACTGAAATCGATCTGATAAATAGGACTTAAACCAGCTTAGAGCGGTTCCTTTAATGCCAATGAAATGTTCCAGTTTCTGCAATAGGATCTGATGGTCAATGGTATCAAATGCAGCACTAAGATCTAATAAAACCAGTACAGAGACAAGTCCTTTGTCTGATGCAATAAGGAGGTCATTTGTAATTTTCACCAGTGCTGTCTCTGTGCTATGATGAGCTCTAAATCCTGACTGAAAATCTTCAAATAAACTATTGCTCTGTAGAAAGTCACACAGCTGTTTAGCAACTGCTTTCTCCAGAACCTTAGAGAGAAATGGAAGGTTAGATATAGGTCTATAGTTGGCTAAAACATCCAGATCAAGTTTGGGCTTTTTCAGAAGCGGTTTAATTACAGTTATCTGTGTGCAAGTATTAAATCAACAAGCAAGCAGGAGGTATTTGAGTGCAAGAGCAGAAACAAAAACAAAATCTGAACGTGACTCATGCTCTCAAATTGAGACCACGCTCTTGAATAATGATAGGGAAAAGCCCTATAATATCTTTACACAGTTTAAATGCTTTTTTCTTTAGAGTAAAGTGAAATTATGAATTTATTTCAAACTTAATATTACCTTTATTTTGCAAATCCCAGTTCCATGTCAATTGACAATCCCATCAGGTGAGCCTCCTATGTATGACCACTTTCCATACAGGAGAGACCCTCCTCCTCTAAACCCTTCAGCTTCTCATACTCTCTTCTGGTTTGTGCCTCATGTTTGCATCCGTAGCTGTAAACAGTACACAGAAACAATGAGCAAATGTAAATGGTAATCAATATTTTGTGCTGGATTTAGAAATTTTGGAGTGGGTATTGTAGGCAACATTATTACAGTTCAATGTTTTAGGTACTGACAATTATCATAACCCCTAACCCCTATACTAATACACTATACTATACTTACCACCTATACCCTACCCCTGCCTAACCATTGCCTTATAAGCCTAAACCTGATGTTGACCCTTGCGCTACCCTCACCTTTGTCTTCTCCTAATTCAAACCCTAAATACCTTGTACAACTGTGGTGAACTTGTTAACATATGATAACATATGGCCTTAACCAAGCTCTCAGATGATCTTAGAGGGTTAGTCTAAATAATATGTTTAAGCTTGGGGCTAGTTATTCATACAGCGCTTTGTCAAGCTTTGACCTGAAAAGGGGTTGGCTTTTCTAGCTGGAAATCCTGGGGTAGCTCTCCTTGCTCTTTGGGGGTAGCTGAAGAGTTTCTGGTGTTTTATATTCAAAAACAGTTTTAGGCAGCACACAAGATTTGGAGACACATTCCTTGTGTGTAGCCATCAGCTTAGCAATCTTTGGACAGTTTCTGCTTTTACACCTAAAATACATTTCTGACCCTCTCGTCACTCCAGGACCTTGAACTGGTTTCACAACCTAAGGTTGTTCAGTTAACTTGATTTTGCAGAGGAGAAGTCTATAAGAGCTACAGAAGTGCTAGAAATCTGAAAAATGTAAAAAGCATAGAGATTATAAAGTACTGCCTGAAACTACAATAACTGACCATTTCTAACATACTTCTGTGGTCCATAAGATGGAAATTTTAGATATGACTGCAACCACAAATTGTACTATTGTGTTTGATCTTGCTTTCACTAAGTTATCTGCATAAGTGTGTTTTAGAAATGGACAGTTACTGTCATTTCCCTAAGCAGACTAGGGTACAAAACAAAAGCAATAATGATATGTACATTCAAACAACATTTTATATGTAATCAATCATTCACTTGCATTTTTCTGTTGTGCAGGAGGATGTATCTCGCATCTTAATATCAGTTTCAGTGGAAATAACTGCCCCTACATGGCAACAGGATTCTGACAATCTGTGAAAAGAATAGAATAGAAGAGAATTATTTATCACAAATGGAAAATTCTATTTTGGACAGTTCATCTGTGCCATCTACTGTAGGTAACTATGGAAAAGTTCCTCATACAGCCCCACTTCAGAAATCCTGAACTATCCCTGTAGTGTTATACCTACTGCCTCCATGACAGGCACGTCTTTCAATTTAAAAAAATCGCTCCTCTTCATAACATAAAAATTACAAACAATATACGGTGTGACTTTCTTTCTTTTGTATTATCATCTAAACTAGCACAGTACAAACTTTCCTCAATCTCATCCATTCTGCTTTTTACACTTCATTAAAATCATGTCTGCAGAGAAGTGAACGTGAGCACAGATTATGACTTGTTCATTCCATAGTCACTGAAGTAAATATATGACCAATTTTTCACCTGCCGAACATTTTTCAGACAGACAAACCAGGAGAAAATGAAGTCTAACAAAATCTAATAAAAGTCTACATCAGCAATAACGTTTGCTAAGTTTAGCGTTAAGTTTTGAATAAACAAGGGAATACTACTGGAATCAACAGCAATCAACATCACAAAACACTTTCTAGTACCAGTTTCTAGTTATGTTTACTTTTAATACTGTTGGGATGGGCAAATGTACTTGTACCAGACTCTCGTAGGTATGAACCATTAACCAAGCCTGTCTCTCACATTCTAGTAAGCTCAGTGCACTAATTGGCACAGCTTTGTTCATCAAAGCTGACCATGTGGCGACTTACTTTCTGTACAAAGTAATTACAAATTATGCATTAAAAAAATTCAGACCTTATATATTCTTAGCACTCCAAACATAACAATAAATATTTACTGCTTTTCTAATCTATTCCACCTTTGATAGGGTTGTTAATGAAATGGCCATCCCAGTTTTTCTCAATTGCTTAAACACTATAACCAGACTTTGAAACTAAAATTTCAAAGTCAATTTTTCAAAAAGCACACCCATTTCCCTAAACTCTACACACAAATCCCTTAATTTCTCACTGCCTTCACCACAAAAATGTTCACTCAAGTCACGACAGCTTAGTACACAACTACCCAGGTGAAAACACAAAGAATTATAACACACCTATCAGAACCTTCAATAGATACATAAAAGGCCTGAGTCAGTTCATTCAGTTTTGGAACAGTGGATCAGGAAATAGGGTAGAGGTAGAGGACACCAGAGAGGAGGAGGAGGAGAAAGAGCAGTAGGGAGAGTAGGAAGAGGTGGAGGAAGAGGAACAGTAGGAGGTGGAGGACAAGAATCTCTGGCCTGTCCCAGACCAAATACAAGATGCTGGGGCAGAATAATTTGTTGTTTGGTGTGCTGTACTGTACAGTACACTAAGGACTAAAAAATGTACAAATGTACATTTATTTCTTTTTTTGTGTTCATCGTGTCAAAAGGTTTCTTAAGGGGAGAACAACAAGCAACATTACTTACAACCAGTTTTGTAGTATTGTTTTGAATTTATTTTACCAGTGTGTAAGACTGTGTAGCAATGTGTATGTCTTTGAGGGCTTGTGTGTCATATCTGAGTGCAAAGTTTGGTTCTCCAGCAAGATTGAATGGTTTTGGGCAGAGAGCTTCATTTTGATCTGAAAATAAGCAGATGTTTGGGGAATTGGGTGAGAAGTTATGGAGGTAGTGTTTAGAGTTTCAAGGCATAGTATAAAGAATTGTGTTTAAGCAATCAAGAAAAACTGTAATACAGATGATCTCAAATTGTACAATGCATACACTAGAGCTAGACAAATAAATCGACCAGGCTGTTAATATCCGCTGATATTAGCTTATTGTAGATATATTGGATATGTTATGGCCAATAAGTAACAAGAAATTTCAGTATAGAAAGCCAAACTAAGTTTGAGCTAATTCAGAGAGCACGTATTGTCCTGTCAGTGTGTCTCTTGGTCACAATAAAATAAAAAATAAAATAAAAATCTAAGGGATCAATGTAAAGATTGTTTGTGCATGTTATGCGTATGTTAAATATTGAGTCAATCTAGCCAGTCAAGCTTGCTGTGCAGAAGCCTTGAACACTATCTAATTCTTCTTGTGTTGTGCATCGCAGGATTTGAAGCTTTTTAAAAGTAATGTAGTAGCACACATATTTTCCAGTCTATTTGCTTCACTCCCACATTAAATCCAACGCAGAAACACAAAAGCAACATTGATGGAAGAATTACTCTCATGCCAAGCAACACTGACCCTCTGCTGACCTAATGCAGTAAGACAGCTGGCATTGTGTGGATTTTGAAAGTGAATAAGTTGTGATTAAATCATGTAAATATTCCTGCTGTAGTTTGTGATTATGTTGATGCATCATATACTTGGTACTGAAAAGTGTAAATGCTAAGAATGTGCCCTTTACTCACCATTTGCTACTTCAAAATCCACAAAAAATTATTTGGTTTTGGAGACACAGGATTATTGTCTTTGCCTCTGAAATAATCTACTCTGATCTATTAAGTCTTTTATCTAAAAATAAGATAATTCTATTAACCCTTCTCTCGTTACAGTGTGATGGATAAACCTTATAATCCAGAGGTCAAGTTAAGGCTGGACATGGGCAAAAACCATCCTGCACCCGGCCCCTTGACCAGAGGACAATGGTCTAGCAAAATTGAGTTCCTCTTGGCTGTCGCAGGACAAATCATAGGCCTAGGAAATGTGTGGAGGTTCCCTTACCTGTGCTACAAAAATGGAGGTGGTGAGTTTTATTTTCAAATAAATCAGGAACACCACTGGGAAAAGTAACTACTTTCTTCAAAAGTGCACCAGAATGTATAAAAAACTCAAGTTGTGATAGCACTTTATGGCAACAAGAAATAAATATTGAGTTAAGATTGAAAGCCCCAACAGCAAGCTTTAAGTTTATGTATTAATCAGACTACCATGCAAATGTTACCTTCATTTGAGGAACCCAAGATTTGCCAAAAACTGTAAATCTTTTCTAAAGTCTACACCCAAACTAATCCTGCTTGTACTGTAATCTAGCAGTTGCTTGTTTCTCTGTCAACATTAATTTGTATGGAAGCATATTACATTCAACAAAGGAAAAAAACATTTTAGGCCTTATCTCATAAGCATGACTTCCATCTCTCATAATTAAAAGAAAAGATTTGTAATTATGACAAGGGTTATCTCAATTTTCTTTTCTGGAAGCATTTCACTTTCACCGATTCACAATGCACTGTTGTGCCACATTACATTGTTGGGTGTGGTTAAGTTAAACAAATCACACCTCGCCACTGTGCAACAGCTTCACACCTAACTGATGTTGATGTTCAGTTGCCAAGAGAGTTCCGAGCAATGCAATTTAGTAAACCACAAGCAAATACACCAAACCCAAGTGAATCAAGAAAACATGTTTACCATGTTAAGACATATTTTGCATTTAGACGAAGTTGCTGCAGTAGCTAAACACAAATTAAGAAAGTTTTACCAAGTTGACAACACAGTTGTCATAAAGAAACACTGCAAATACAGAAAACACTTGCACACAGACATGTCACACATGTTCAACCTAAAAACTTCTTATGTGATGTAATTTTCCATTTTCCACAAGGAGTGTTCTTCATCCCTTATGTACTCTTCCTCTTTACCTGCGGCATCCCCTTGTTTCTCCTGGAGACATCTCTCGGCCAGTACACTAAACAGGGAAGTATCACCTGCTGGAGGAAAATCTGTCCCCTTTTTGAAGGTAAAGATCTACATTTATTATCAGAGTATCCACATTAAATAAAAAAATACATGTATTTGAACAACAAGTTAAATAAAATACACTAGACCAGTTGGTTATATCTAAAATACAAGCATACCCAACAGGGAGAGTGCCTAATTTGATGCTACAGAGGTGCGTTCAAGAGCAAGGCCAGCTTGTAGGCCTGCATAGAAGCACACACCCCTACAGAAGTTTTGTTTATACGTATATGAGTAATGATTGTAGTCAGCAATAAAACAGTTCCAGGTCCTCAGTTCAAGTCTAACCTCAATGACTTTCAGCATGTGAGCATGTGTGTTATGGGATTGCGTGGTGTGTGGACAGAGAGGACCCAAATGCAGCACTCTGAGGGAAGGAGGTTTGAGGGGAAAAAGGGAGAGAGGGACTGGAGGGGAGGGAGAGGAGGACGTCGGGGAAGCACAGGCACGGGGAACCAAGGAGACAGGGGGCCAGGGAGCCGGGGGACACAGGGGCCGAGGAAGCGAGGAGAGGCAGGGGAACCGGGAGGACGCCGTGAGGGAAGTCCGAGGAGGAGTGGGCCAGTGGATGAGCCCAGCCAAACGGAGGACGAGAGTGAGTGTACCTGGGAGGGAAACAGACAGAGAGACAAGGTTAGGGAAGACAGCGACAAGGCACAGGGTAAGTGTGAAAAAACAAGAAACATGAAAGCCTGAACGTGGGGGTGGCACCGGGTATGGAGCAACGATCAAGCGAGGATGGTGTGGAGATGCAGGTGCAGGTAGTTGGCTGGGCTCAGGAGCAGAGGGAGAGAGAGAGTACACAGGGGAGAAAACACAGGGAGGCAGGCAGAGAACAGGAAACCAAGGAAAAAAGCAGAAAAACTGATAAAAAAGGAGAAAAAACCAGGACACTCACCGTCAGCCGGGCTGCCACCACAACAGGGCCCCCTCCTCAATGGATGCCTCCCGGAGGCCTTCCAATTGGACAAGGGGCTTGGCAGACGAACACAGAGAGGAGGAAGTCGCATTGGGGTCCAGCTGATGGGGGTCCAGGGTCCAAAACCAAACAGGGAATTCAGGGAGGGCTTCAGGACAGGGAAGGGTTAGGGGAACGGGCAGGGCTGAACTAAAAACACAGGGCTAGACAGGGTGCCTGAGGGTAGAGCTGGGGGACCAGAGAGTTCAGACGGGGTGCCTGAGGGAAGAGCTGGGGGAGCAGAGAGTACGGACGGGGTGCCTGAGGGAAGAGCTGGAGGAGCAGAGGGACCAAGGGGTTCGGGCGGACGTCCCGAGGGAGGAGCAGAGGGACCAAGGGGTTCGGGCGGACATCCCGGGGAGGAGCAGGGGAGCCATGGAGTTCAGGGGGGCTGACTGAGGACAGAGCTGTGCCGCCCGAGGGCGGACAGGGGGAGCCAGGAAGTTCGGGGGGGCTGACTGAGGACAGAGCTGTGCCACCCGAGGGCGGACAGGGGGAGCCAGGAAGTTCGGAGGGTCTGGCGGGCGGCCCGAGGGCGGACAAGGGAAGCCAGAAGGCGGACCAGGGGGAGCCAGGAAGTTCAGGGGGGGCAGGCTGAGGACGGAGCAGGGGGAGCCAGGTTGGTCCGGCGGGCGGCCCGAGGGCGGACCAGGGGAGCCAGGAGGGTCCGGCGGGCGGCCCGAGGGCTGGGCTAAGGGACGAGACGACCTCTCCAGAGACCGGGGAGCAAGGCGAGACAAGCCAGAGAGTTCGGGCGGGCGGCCCGAGGGACG
Organism: Micropterus salmoides; assembly: GCF_014851395.1. NCBI lineage: Eukaryota > Metazoa > Chordata > Actinopteri > Centrarchiformes > Centrarchidae > Micropterus > Micropterus salmoides. The sequence continues at coordinate 20,452,568 of NW_024043372.1, forward strand.
GGCTAGGCGGCGAGACGACCTCTCCAGAGGCCGGGGAGCCGGGCAGGGAGCCGGGCGTGGCAACCGGGGAGCCGGGCGTGGAGCCGGGCGGCGTGGCGACCGGGGAGCCGGGCGTGGCAACCTCTCCAGAGGCCGGGGAGCCGGGGCTGTATGGCCTCTTTAATAGACAAATCGATGTCAGCTTCTGGCCATAACCATCGAGGGACAGCTAGCCAGCATACTGACGGTCCTACCTCTATCCCACTTAAGCCCATCTTCTCTAAATGAAGATTTACTATTTGTATATAAGTGTCCCTATTGATCCTATTCCCCCCCTTTTCAAACTCTCAGCACTGCTCTAGCAGGGAAAATGATGGAAGAGCTGTTCCAAATGCTTTTAATTTTGCTCAATAATTTAATGCTAATTTTGTCCGTCGCAGTCTCAGTGGAGCCTCACCTGCCTCAATTAGCAACGCTGGAATCGGCGTTGTCCGGAATGCCCCAGTGCATATCCTCAGAGCCCTGGCCTGAACAACATCCAGCTTAGCCAGTACAGACTAAGCTGCAGAGCCAAATGCCTAACACCCATAATCAAAGATTGCCCGTATCATGGCCTTATAAATTATCATTAACGAGTTCCTATCTGCCCCCCAAGAACACCCAGATAAGCACCTCATGATATTTATAACCTTCTCACACTTACTTATCATTTTCCCTATGTGCACTCTGTATGTCAGTTTTTCATCCAACCAAACTCCTAAAAACTTAAAAACCTTACCTCTTTCTAGAGGTTGCCCATACATTGATAGCCCTGGGTACCCGCTTTCTTTTTCCTTCCAAAAATCACATATTTTGTCTTTGACATAGACAACCCAAATCCCCACTTATCAGCCCAACCCTGCACCTTATCCAAGGCACTCTGCATCTGCCTCATCTAATACCCTATGTTACGGCCTCTCTTCCACATTGCACCGTCATCTGCAAAAAGAGATCTACCAAATCCATCATCCACTTTATTAAACATATCATTCACCATTATGTTAAACAAAATGGGGCTAATAACATTACCCTGTGGGGTCCCATTGTCAACACTAACCGTGCCCGAAAGACTCCCCTCGACTTTTACCTTTATGGTCCAGGATCTCAAAAAGTCTTTGATCCAGTTTAACATCCTCCCTCGAATCCCTGCTTCATATAACTTGATTACTAGCCCATCTTTCCACAGCATGTCTTATGCTTTCTCTATATTCAAGAACACACCAATCACCACTTCTTTGTTTAATAATAAAACTGAATCCATCGTTGCCCTACCTAGCCTAAACCCGTTTTGAAAGGCCGAAAAGTACTTTCTCTGCTCTAGCCTATGCACCAGTCTATCTATAACCATTCTTTCCATTATTTTGCATATAACTGCTGTAAGGGCTATTGGTCTATAAGATCCCGGACTCTCAGCTTCCTTCCCAGGTTTTAAAATGGGGATAACCACTGTATGCTTCCACTCAGCCGGGATTAGCCTTTCCTCCCATACTGTATTAATCAGCGCCTAAATTTCCTCTAATGCCATGTCCTCCATATGCTTAAATACCTCGTACCCCAGACCATCTCTCCCAGGTGTGGTGTTATGCCCTAGTCTTATTGCCCGCTTTAGTTCCTGCATAGTAAAAAAATACGTTAACGCCATCACTGTTATCCAAATTCATCTCAAGTTTGTGACCTTCATTCTTAATATTTTTTGCTCTCCTCAGCAACCCCTCGTTGCTCACATTGCTACTGCTGTGTACTCCCTGAAAAGTCTCAACTAGAAGGTCAGCCTTCTCCCTATTACTCACTGCTTCTTTATCTCCACTCATCAAAACCGGAATATTCGGCCTCCTGTTATTCCCAGGCATAATGTATCATGCCCCACACCCGCTTAACAGTTGTTTCCGTCCTTATTGTCCCACAGAACCTGCACCAACTTTCTTTCTTAGCCCCTTTTATAACTTCCTTGCCTCTGCTCGCAATTTCTTGTACTGGTTGACATGACTCTCAATTGGACTGTTCCTAAGCTGCCTATATGCTCTTTTTACGGGCCCTCACTGCATCATTACAAGCCTGATCCCACCAAGGTACTATTTTCTTCCTTTCCCTATATCCCTTTACAGGAACTGACTTTTCAACTGCTCTTCTCACAATACTACAGAAAGACTCACTCCACTCGTCAACACTGGCCTCATTTAAAACTTCTCCTAAACCTGCTGACATCTGTTGCCTAAATTTATCCCAATTTGCTTTCTGAAAATTAAATTGTCTTCCAATGTTCTCCTTCTCTACCTGCAAGACTTTTCCAAACCTACTTAGTAAAGGGAAATGATTACTCCCCATAGTGTATCGATCTATAAGATCCCAATTCCCACATCTAGCTAAATCTGCTGATGCAAAAGTTAAATCTATACAAGACAGTTTTCCATTTCCAACCTGAAATCTTGTTGACCTTCCATCATTCAGCATCACAAGTGAGTATTTGTCCAGGAAGTCTTCTATTAATGCCCCATTTTAATCCCTGTTTTTACTGCCCTATAAAGGATTATGTGCATTAAAATCTCCTACCCACACCACCGGATACCGTACCTGTTTCATTATCGCTTCTAATTTGTCCATTTCCAACTGAATAGAAGGGTTGTAAAAATTAATCATCGAAAATCTCCTTGTTTTACTCCATACCTCTACCACGACACACTCAAGATCAGTTTCTACATTTACTCTCCTGGATTTATTTTCTTATAAACCCTGCACAGCCACCTCCTGAAGTATTTTGAGCTTTTCTTAAACAAACATACCCTGGTATCACAAAACTCAGAGTTGGCTTTAGCCATGTCTCTTGTATACATATAAACTCTGTTTTTTCTTTAAAAGCATCCACAAATCTCTTTAACTCTTGCCCATTTGCTATCAAACTCCTGGCATTTCACTGGAGGATAAAAACCATTAATAGATTAACTATCAATCTCATCATCATCTTCCATTTGTTCTCCATTATTATTTTCCCTTCTATCTCTTGAGAACACATATCTATAGAGAGTAGCTGGCTCAATCTCTACAACCCCAAGACTCCTCTCAGCAGCCTTTGCCACACTTCTTACCACATCTGAGTTATTCTTATTCTGCTTCATGTCACACAACACTTCCATAATGAAAACCAGGAATTTCATCTTGCTCACCACCACTGAATCTTCTGTTACAAAGGCTACCAGCGGGGGGCTTTCCCCTTCTCTCCTTATGTCACCCACCTTACCACATGTTGCAACCTCTTTAACAGCCTCAGCATAAAACACCCCTTTGTTTATATCCCTAAACTGCTGCACCACATAGCCTGTTTATATTGCTCACATTCGCGATTTACAGCAATGTGCCCTCCACCGCATGAACCACACTTTACCACCTTTTCCTTACACACAGAGATTTTGTGTTTACCTCCATATTTCCCACATCTTCTTATTCCTCTATGAGCAGCTGCGATATGTCCATACCTCTACCATTTAAAGCATCTCAAAGGTGGCCTTCTGTGAGGATGCACTTTTAATGACAATGACACTCATTCTGGGAGGACTCTTTCCTGGAAGTTTAACACCACAATCGATGAATCCCGCTTAGCTCCATCGCGAAAGACTTTAATTCGTGTGGCCTCATCAATCCTCGCCCCCTCTATGCCCCTTACCAACTCTGCCATGGAGATCTACAGAGAAACCCCATAAATCACCCTTTTCAAACCAGCCTTGCTCCCTGGAACAAATCCTTCCATTCGCCTCTTTCATATCGCTTCCAGTGAGAGAGTCCTGTTCAACTGAGCCGCAGACTTGCAAAATACAAGCAGCTTCCCATCAGCCAAAATTCTTGCACTCAGGATGTCGCCCAACTCTTCCTTCAATTCCCCAGCTAGCCTAATTGGATTGAGAGATCTAAACCCTGACTGCCCTTCCTTCAGCTTAAATATCACTTTGTACTCGTCAGACTGGCTACTGCTTCTTCTCTTTACCTTTACCTGCTGATCTCTCCCTCCATCTGCCTCTTGCAAATCACTGGTTTTATTTTTCCTGTTCTTTCCCTTACTTGTTTCCCACCCGCCCCCACCCTCATCCATGTACTGCACTGCAGGAGCAATGTATAATTTATTATACTGACTGATGTTTCGCAGTTACTTTGGTAACACCGCGTGTCAAACAATTCAATCCCGTAAGTTATCAGGCTCTTCTCAGCACGCGAACTCTGCCGTGTCTCTCGTGACGCAACTTCCTCTGACCGCCCTCACGCTCTTTTGATTTTGCTCCACTCGGTAAATTGTCTCGGGGCCTGTCAACTCCTTAAACACAAACATCGCTAGCTAGCTAGCTAGCTACTTAGCGACCAGAAGCACTACTAGCATTTCCGATCACCCCAGGGCGTCATATACACACGAACCTGTCAGGGTTTGGTATGGGTGAAGCAGGTAGTAGGTTGGAGGACCCAAATGCAGGACACGAAAGCCAGCAGGAACAGTACAGAGGGGTTTTAATAAGCAAACAAAAGACGAGCACACTTACAACAGAGAGGCTGATTGACTGAGTCCAAAAACAAAGGCTGTCCAACAGAAATCCAAAAGGGTGAAAACCAGAATCCAAAAATGAGCAGGGTAACAGGGAGACACGGCGAGTAAGGCTGAAGACACGAGAACAAACTGCAACACAGGGTGACAACATACAATGACCCGACAAAGACAAGACAGAAACACAAGGTATATACACACACAGGGACTAACGAGCAGGGCGGGAGCAACACAGGTGAAAGACATGAGGCCAACGAGGCAAAGGTAGGGAGAGAGAGAGAGAGTAGGGGAAAAAAGAGACAGACATGCAGAGTGTGACAGTACCCCTCCCTCAAAAGGACGGCCCCTGACGTCCTAAAACGAAATATCACAAACAAAAAAAACACAAACAGGTCAAGCCGGCCCAGGGTGGGCGGAGGGAGGCCAGGTGGAGGGCCAGAAAAACAAAACCAAAAGTCCCAAAGGACCAACTACCGGCAGGGCAAGGCAGTTCAGGAGGCCAACCAAGGCGGCCAGAGGTGAACAAAAGTTCAGGGGGCAGACCCGGAGGTCGACACAGCAGACCAGGAGGGCAAGAGCCAAACCAGGGTGGGCGGAGGGAGGACAGGAGGAGGGCCAGAAAAAACAAAAAACCCACAGTCCAAGGAGCAGACAGAAGGGGACCAGAGTACAGGGGGGAGGTCAAACAGGCAGGGCAAGGCAGTTCAGGAGGCTGACCGAGGCATCCAGTGGGGGACAAAAGTTCAGGGGGTCGTCCTGGAGGATGACCCATGAGGCCGGGCAAATCAGGGGGAGAACAGAGTTCGGGAGGCCGTCCCGGAGGACGACCCAACAGGCTGGGCAGAAGAGGGGGGCCACATAGTTCAGGTGGCCGTCCCGGAGTACTGTTCAGGGGGACGGCAGGAAGGCCAACAAAGAGGCTGAAAACCCACTGGAGGCCGACGGAAAGACCTCTCCGGAGGTCGGCACCCAAAGCTCTGGTGCTCTGGAGCTGCAGCAGGGCTGAGGTCCATGGACTGAGGAGCTAGGCTGAGGACCGTGGACCGGACACGAGGAGCTGGAGTCGGTCTGACCACCGACTGGACAGCTGGGCTGAGGTCCACCGACTGGACAGCTGGGCTGAGGACCATAGACCGGACACGAGGAGCTGGAGTCGGTCTGAACACCGACTGAGCAGCTGGGCTGGGGACCATGGACCGGACACGAGGTGCTGGAGTCGGTCGGACCACCGACGGAGCATGAGGAACAGGAGTCGACTGGGCCACCGACGAAGCTGGTGTTGGTCGGACCACCGACGAGGGACCAGGAGTCGGCCGGACCACCGACGAGGGACCAGGAGTCGGCCGGACCACCGACGAGGGACCAGGAGTCGGCCGGACCACCGACGAGGGACCAGGAGTCGGCCGGACCACCGACGAGGGACCAGGAGTCGGCCGGACCACCGACGAGGGACCAGGAGTCGGCCGGACCACCGACGAGGGACCAGGAGTCGGCCGGACCACCAACGAAGCTGGTGTAGGTCGGACCACCGACAAGGGAACAGGAGTCGGCTGGGCCACCAACAAAGCTGGTGTTGGTTGGACCACCGACAAGGGAACAGGGGTCGGCTGGGCCACCAGCGAAGCAGGTGCCGGTTGGACCACCGACGAGGGAACAGGAGTCGGCTGGGCCACCAGCGAAGCAGGTGCCGGTCGGACGGAGCACGAGCAACGGGAGTCAGCTGGTGATCAGGCTGGTTGCTGACGGGTCGCTGCTGGTAACCTGGTCGCCTCCGTTGACCACCACGGGAACCTGAAAAGATGGCCAGGCGACTCCCTTCAAAGGAGAAATCCGGGGGAAGCCTAGCCTCCAGGCTATAAGGCCATAGGCTAGCTGCGCTAGCTGGCCGGTAATCAGGCGGAGCAGGCAGGGGGTTAGCTGGCTGACAGCTAGCTGGTTGGCTGACTGGTTGGGGACAAACAGTCCTTGGGTTCTCTGGCTCTAAGTCAAGTCCATCAAAAAAGAAACCAGAGAGCTAGATGTCCAAGAGTCCCCCACCAGTCTGGATGCTGGAGCCAACACAGGAGGGAGATGACCAGGCGGGCGGCTAACAGCGCTAGCCGGCAGGGAATCAGGCGGGCGGCTAACAGGCTGGGTGCTAGCAGGCCGGGAGAGGAAGAAGCCTCCCACCCTGCAGCTAGCAGGCCGGGAACAAGTCCTTTTGGGGTTAGCAGGCTGGGGAACAGACAGCCTGGAGCTAGCAGCACTAGCAGAACTGGTTTCAGGCAAGACAGGCAGAGGGCTAGCAGCCAAGCTGGAGACTGGCAGATCCGGAGGAGGGCTAGCAGCGCTAGCCGAGCTGAAGACTTGCGGCTCAGGCTGGCAGCTAGTAGCCCTAGCGGGCCAGGAAACAGGCTGGACAGGCCGAGGGCTAGCAGTGCTAGCATTCACCCGCTGGAGGGTTGTGGAACAGAACCTTGACACGGTCTCTAAATCAAAAGTCTTTCTCCACCGGGAGGAGGCAACGAGCAGGGCCATTTCTGGGTCCGTTCTCCACATTTTTGACAGTAGTTCAAAAAACTGAGATTCCTCCTCTACTAGCTCCTCTTTAGACACCCCTAATGCCTCCCAAGTGCTGGGCAACTTAACTATGTCCGCTGGGTCCATGTTTGGTCGGGTCATTCTGTCAGGGTTTGGTATGGGTGAAGCAGGCAGTAGGTTGGAGGACCCAAATGCAGGACACGAAAGCCAGCAGGAACAGTACAGAGGGGTTTTAATAAGCAAACAAAAGACGAGCACACTTACAACAGAGTGGCTGATTGACTGAGTCCAAAAACAAAGGCTTTCCAACAGAAATCCAAAAGGGTGAAAACCAGAATCCAAAAATGAGCAGGGTAACAGGGAGACACGGCGAGTAAGGCTGAAGACACGAGAACAAACTGCAACACAGGGTGACAACATACAATGACCCAACAAAGACAAGACAGAAACACAAGGTACATACACACAGGGACTAATGAGCAGGGCGGGAGCAACACAGGTGAAAGACATGAGGCTAACGAGGCAAAGGTAGGGAGAGAGAGAGAGAGTAGGGGAAAACAGAGACAGACATGCAGAGTGTGACAGAACCATGGGTATCATACACATTGCGTACAATAGTCACAGTTTTTCCAAAGTCTGTATATGTGACGCCTGAGCATGACAATATAGACATATTGACAAATAGTGCAGTGAGCAGAGTGCAAAGGATGCAAGAGTAAAATTATTATCATTAATTATGGACATTTCGGAGGTGGATGTGCATTGCAGGTACACATACACATGCATGCATACATGTACACATGTACACAGTGCGATGGAGCATAGTGCAAGGATGCTGGAATAAATTAAGTAATGGAATAAACTATTTTTTGCAAGTGTTATGAACTTGAGGTAGGTGGGTGCACAGGAATTGTTCTGATACTGTGAGTCAGAGATCAGCTGTTCATCAGAGTGATGGTTTGTGGGAAGAAACTGTTCCTGAGTCTGTTGGTTTTGGTGTACAGTGCTCTGTAGCACCTACAAGAGGGGAGAAGCTGGAACAGATTGTGTCTGGGGTGCAATGGATCTGCAGTGATGTTTCCTGCCCGTTTCCTGTCCTGGGATGGAGGGCAGGTTGGCACCGATGATTTTTTTCTGCAGTCCTGACTGTCCGTTGTAGTCTGTCCTTGTCCTTTTTGGTGGCAGAGCCAAACCAGACAGTGATGGACGTGCAGAGAACAGACTGGATGATGGCTTTGTAAAAGTGGATCAGCAGCTCCTTAGGCAGGTTGAGCTTCCTGAGCTGGTGCAGGAAGTACATCCACTGCTGGGCCTTCTTGATGATAGAGTCAGTGTTGGGCTCCCACTTTAGGTCCTGGGGTATAGTGGATCCCACAAACCTGAAGGATTCACAGCAGACACAGGGCTGTTGAGTATGGTGATGGGGGTGCAGAGTGAGGGGGGCTCCTCCTGAAGTCCATGGTCATCTCAACAGTTTTGAGCATGTTAAGCTCCAGGTTGTTCTGACCGCACCAGAGAGCCAGCTGATCAACCTCACTTCTGTAGGCCGACTCATCACCGTCCCGAATGCGGCCGATGACAGCTGCGTCGTCAGCAAACTTCAGGAGTTTGACAGATGGGTCTCCTGAGGTGCAGTCGTTGGTGTAGAGGGAGAAGAGCAGTGGGGAGAGCACACACCCCTGGGGCGCACCAGTGCTGATAGTCCGGGTGCTGGATGTGATGTTCCCCAGCCTCACCTGCTGACTCCTGTCAGTCAGGAAGTTTGTGATCCTCTGACAGGTGGAGGCTGGCACAGTGAGCTGGGTGAGTTTGGTGCTGAGGATATCCGGGATGATGACGTTGAATGCCGAGCTGAAGTCCACGAACAGGATCCTTGCATATGTCCCTGGAGGGTCGAGGTGTTGCAGGATGTAATGCAGTCCCAAGTTGACTCCATCATCCACGGACCTGTAAGCCCTGTAGACAAACTGCACGTGGTCCAGCAAGGGGCCTGTAATGTCCTTCAGGTGGGCCAACACCAGTCTTTCAAAGGACTTCATGACTACAGATGTCAGGGCGACAGGCCTGTACTCATTTAGTCCAGAGATGGAGGGTTTTTTGGGGAACGGGATGATTGTGGAGCGTTTGAAGCAGGAGGGAACTTCACATTGCTCCAATGATCTGTTGAAGATCTGTATGAAGATGGGGGTCTGCACAGATTTTCAGGCAGGATGGAGACACACTGGGGCAGGGGCCTTCCTGATCTTCTGCCTCTGGAAAGGCTGGCGCACATCATCTGCACAGATCATGAGTGATGGTGAGGGGTCAGAGAGGGGTAAGTTAAAGACGGAACCAAACCGCAGCGCGCACGCTGCCTGTGTGAGTCCACGGTGATAAAACTCCTGAAGGGAGTTTTGTTAAAATTTTCTAATAAGTCTCCTGTTTCTTTGAAATACAAAAGTTACTTTGTGATTTATGTTTTTTTATACGTGTCTCCTTAGAATATTGTGTTTTTGGTCGGTAATTTTCTTTCATGAGGTGGTTGCTATTGAAACCATGAGACCATTTCAAGGATGGCAGCACTGGGTGTTGTTCATGTTGATTGTACCCTGTATATAATTCTCTTGTTTGGTCGGGTCTGCAAGCAACTGACAAAACATTTGCGGCCCACGTAACGGGGCCCTTACCCAGCCGTAGCCCTGGGTTGGCCGCCCTCAAGCATCCACGCTACCTCCGCTTATGGGTGTGACTGTGGGCTTTTCAAACCCACAGTAGAAGCCATTCAGCTTGTCAGCCAGTCGTTGATTACCAGCAGTGTTGGGGATGGTCTCCTGTGGTTAGTGTGTGTCTGTAGGCTTTTCCACACTGACGCAGGGTCGCTGGCTGCAAAGCAGGTTTCTAGCTTTCCAGCATAGCTGTAGGAAAACTCCCACAGTGAATAAAACGGTTTACAGTTTATGAAAAATATCACTGTGACATCTATACACCAGCCTTCTTTTATGTAGAGACAGAGTTTTCACTCCATTTTACACCATCTGTTCTAAGAAACCCAACAAACTGTGTCAGGTGTGGTGAACCTTTACACCTATAATTAACAGGTTATTCGTGTTTAACAGATGGTTCGCATTGGTTAAACATTGCCTCCTGTGGGCTATCGCATGTGGCTGAATAAGTTACAAAAACTGATGTTTATCTTCCTACACATACATTGAAACACACATACTGTACCTTGGTAAATCTACAACAGTAGAAATAACAATGACAATCTGTTCTTGAGCAGGATCCTTCACTTATCTGCTGGTCTGTATTTTGCAAAAGCATCAAAATCAAATTGTTTCATGTGGATGGCCTTTAATTGAAATAATTAAAATATTTTATACAGTTTAATTTAGTGTATAAAGTCTTCAAGGAACTGCATTCCCTGTGTGCCAAACTACAGTAAATACTGTATTATTGGCTAAGTTAAGCAACATTTATTGCTTTTTTCATACATTTTCTTTACAACTTAATATACTTTTATATTTATAATTTAATATCGATTATTTCATATTGTTTCAAATGTTTTATGAGTATTATTTTATTTGTTTTAGATTGTATTGTATTTATTTGAGCTAATTTGTTGGTTGTTGTGTTTGTTTTTCCTTTAGTTATTACATCTTATGGAGATATTTTTATATAATCAGTATTATTTCATGTTATCCTATTCTTTGTTTAATCACTTTTTAATTTGATGGTTTACAATACATCGCAGTGACATTCTGGATTCAGTTTGTTACTTAATTCTAAAACTATATAACAGCCTTAATTAGATGTTGTGTTATGCATGTTATTTAAATACTTATTTTGTTTTGTTTTTTGTTATCAGGGATGGGTTATGGTAGTCAGGTGGTTGTCTTATACTCCAGTATCTATTACATCATTATATTGGCCTGGGCTTTCCTGTATCTCTTCTTCTCTTTCACCTCTGAACTTCCCTGGGCAAGTTGCAGAAACAGCTGGAACACAGGTAGGTCCCAGTATGTGATCTGACTGAATAAACACACATGGAAACAAACAAATAACTAGATTAATATTAATCTTTACTGCAATAATGATTTATTGCATTTACAATATTTCTTTTGTTATTGTGTTAGGTATCATTTGAGATTTAGGTATTAATCAGATTTAGGACACATTTGAGGGTCTGGTTTGGGATCTGGAGTGCAAAGTCCTGAGGTGCCAGGTTTGCCCTGCCTGGCATGGTGTTTAACTTCATGTTACTTAATGTACTTAAAGATCAGTTTAATAATCAATTTAATCTTAAACTGATATTTTAGATGAACACAGAGAAACTTTCCTCCTTCAGATACCACAAATTAGTATAAAATGTTATTTGAATCCATGTATTATTGTCATTACTTTAATATAGGCTATAAGGAAATGGCCATACACTTTATAAGTAAAAATAAACATTAAATTAAAGCTCCAAACAGCGTTGGACGGGCCCTCGCACTTGTAGTGCACTGAGGTGTGAGTCGGGCGTTTTGCAGATTCTGGAGCTCTACCGGTGCCGCTGTGAATTTGCTACACACTTCGGATGTTGCACGCAGATGTTATACGTCACGTTCAGTTTCCTGTTCGGTGCGCTGTAGAGCCCTTGGCACTACGACTACAAATAAAAATTGGAGTGTAGATGTGTTGGGGGGGGGGGGGGCAGTTATCAAGCATGCAAAGTTTGGTACAGATTTGAGCATGTACAATTAAGATACGATGACTTCTCCTTTCATGGTAAAGCATGGAACTTCGCCACCCTGCCAAGGATATGCCGTTGAAGAAAAAGTCATGCGCTTTACATCATGACATCATCAATGTGAGATAGATAGATGTGGGAGATAGTTTTTAAGTAGATATAGCCAACTTGCAAAAAGTGGTTTTTCACAGCATAAACATAGTCAATTCCTGTGTTCTGGTCGGGACTCTTATTATCTACATCAAATTTGGTGCAGATGTGAGCATGTATACTGAAGTTATTATAACTTCCTGTTTCTTGGCGAATCGTCGATTTTCAAGGCCACGCCATGGGCATGCTCATGAATGAAAACTCACCGTTTGTACAACTTTTAATTGTCACTGGGTTTAGACTGCAAAGCAAAGATTTGAAGTTGATTGGACTAAATCCCCAGGAGGAGTTTGTACAAAGTGCAAAGCGTGTAAATCGCCAAAAATTAATCCAAAATGGCTAACTTCCTGTTGGGTGTCGGGCATCACCCCAAGAGACTTTTTTGTAAGTCTGGACATGATACACATACCACAGAAATGTTGTACACGTAGGTCAAACTTTGTCCAGGTGCTGCTCTGTAGGGGGCGCTCGCTCGCACCCGCATGAATTATGTGCAAAGTTTGGTGAGTTTTCAAGTATGTTTAGCCCCCCTGGCACACTTCATGCTCAGGCCCTAATTAAATACATTAAATAAAATACGATCACAATTTACCCGCAGGAATAAAAAGAGATGTGGATATGCTAGGGGTCCAAGATATTACATTTTTATTCAACATGAGAATTATGCTAAAGGTTGAAGGTTTTTTACAAAGGAGGACTTTGATAATGTGTGTATACATCCTTGATTGTCTTGTTTAAAACATCCTGTGTTCCTCCACAACAGAGACCTGTGTGGAGTTTGATCGGAGGGCTGATCATTTGAATTGGACTGTAGCCACAAATTCAACTTCACCAGTGAGAGAGTTTTGGGAGTGAGTATGGAGTAATTCACGCATGACAATAAGCTCTGAAAATTAGTTGACAGTTATGAATTATAACTTGAAATGTGATTTGCAGGAGAAGAATTTTGAATGTCACAGGAAGTGTCCACGAGTTAGGCAGCATACGATGGGAGTTGGCTCTGTGTCTTCTGTTGTCCTGGATCATCTGTTACTTTTGTGTGTGGAGAGGAGTAAAGTCCACAGGAAAGGTAGGACAAAGTCTTTGGTATTTTGCATGTTGTATGCAAAGACTCTTCAACTGTTAAAGGACACTGTATTAGGAATGAGATAACAGTACTTTTAGCAGACACAATTCTCTTCTACTATGATGCATCTATCACTAGCCGAGGCAAGTTTATTTGTATAACACATTTCAACAACAAGAACATTCAAAGTTCTTTACATAAAATATAAAAGCAAAGCTCATAGGAAAATATAAAAAGTAATTTAAATTTAATGAAAAGGTAAATACAAAATAAATCAGAATCAGAAGGAGCTTTATTGTCAAGTGTTTTACACAGACATTGCACACGTATTGCAACAAAATATATAAATTGACAATATAAAAATATACAACAACAAAGATTAACAATTAACAACAAGTATGTGCAATGTGCCAGGTTTTTCCATGATATGAAATGAAATTGTATTTACATGTGCAGAGACGTATTATTTGAAAGGGGGGCGTGTCAGTGGGGGACCCGGGTCTTGTTAATGAGGCTAGCTGCAGACCGGAAGAAGCTGGTTTTGTGGTTTTGGTCCTGATGGACTGCAGCCTCTTGCCAGAGGGGAGAGTCTGAAACAGTTTGTGTCCAGGGTGGGAGGGGTCAGCTCTTTCCTGCTAGCCTCAGAATTCTGGAGACGTACAGGTCCTGAAGTGATGGAAGATTGCAGCCAATCACCTTCTCTGCAGAGCGATTGATACGCTGCAGTCTGTCCCTGGCAGTGGCAGCAGTGTACCAGATGGTGATGGAGGAGGTGAGGATGGACTCAATGATGGCGGTTTAGAAGTGCACCATCATTGAAAATAAACAAAAAATAACGAGATAAATCAGGACAGTAAAAGTTACAGTGCAGTGTAAGATACATTTGATTTAATCAAAGGCAGTGGCAAAAAGAAAAGTCTTCAGCCTTTAGTTAAAAGAACTAAGAGTTTCAGCAGACCTGCAGTTTTCTGGGAGTTTGTTCCATTCAGTGATTTATAAACCAACAACAGTATTTTAAAATCAATTCTTTGACAGACAGGAAGCCAGTGTGATGACCTCAGAACAGGAATGATGTGATCCATTTATACTTGTAAATGTGTGGGCAAGTTTTTCCAGGTCCTGCTGAGACATAAGTCCTTTAATTCTTGATATTTTCTTCAGGTGATAGTAGGCTGACTTTGTAATTGTCTTAATGTAGCTGTTGAAATTCAGGCGTGAGTCCATGAGTACACGAATATTTGTGGCTTGATCTGTGGTTTTTAACATTGCAGATTGAAGCAGAGCGCTGAATTTTAATTGTTGTTCCTTGGCTCCAAAAACAATTACTTCAGCTTTGTTTAATTCAACAAAATGTTGGCACATCCAAGTATTGATTTTCTCAGTGGACTTACTCATTGCTTGTATGGATCATAGTCCCCTAGTGATGTAGTTATGTAAATCTGATCCAGTGGAAGCATGTACATGTTAAACAGAACAGGCCCCAGAATGGAGCCTTGGGGAACTCCACAGGTCATTTTTGTAAGCTCAGATGTGTAATTACATATAGACACAAAGTACTCCCTGTCCTTAAAGTAGGATTCAAAACAGTTTACAGTTTTTCTTAGTCGCTTTGGTAGATTTCTCAAATCATCCCTAACATTTGCAAAACAGTGTCTAAAGTCTGATACACATGTATAGAAAATATGATTGACAGAGACTCTCTCTCTCTCTCTCTCTCTCTCTATTCAATTTCAATTCAAATTAGCTTTATTGGCATGAATGTGTAACAACAATGTTGCCAAAGCATCATACAAACTACATAAGAACAATCAACCCCATACATTTCATTAAACAAGTAATTAAAGTGTATGTGTGTTAAAAAAAAATATATATATATATATAAAAATAAAATAAATAAATAAAACAGTGTGTGTGTGTGTGTGTGTGTGTTAAAAAAATTAAAATATTAAAAATTAAAATAAAATAAAATAAATAAATAAAACAGGTTGTCCCCACTTCATGGCATGAGGAGACATATTTTGCAGCAGTTATTTGACATTTGGGCATTTCTCCCAGTATATAGGGGAGTTTCTGTGTGTCTGATAGAAATTTGAATTCAGGGTATATTTGGGAAATGTTTGTGTTTTGGTCTTAGTTTTTTATATTTAGGGCATGAGGTTAGAAAGTGCAGCTCTGTTTCTACCTGTCCTGTGTCACACTGGGAGCAGAGTCTCTCCTCTTGTGGTAGCCAGCTCTGTCTGTGGCGACCCTTTTCTATGGTCAGGCTGTGTTCACTCAGTCTGCATGTTGTCAACATTTTTCTTAGTTCAGGACATTTTATTGTGCTCAGGTAATTTGCCAGTGTGAATTCTCTCTCTCTCTCTCTCTCTCTCTCTCTCTCTCTCTCTCTCTCTCTCTCTCTCTCTCTCTCTCTCTCTGACAATTCTTAAAAGATCTGAGGCCATGCAAAAAGCTTTTGACAGATTTCTGATGTTTTGTGGCCTCCAGGTTTTTATGTGTGTTAGGATCAAATTGTGTCATGCTAGTTGAATTGATTTAATTGAAGTGGACAACACATATCCTGTACCTCATATGGAGGCACTGATTGCTCGTCTAATTTCTTGAAAATTGTAGTTGAAGAAGGAGGCAAATTTCAAAGACCACTTTCAACTTAGTGGGTGCAATGGAATAAATATCATTTTTAAATTTTAATTATCTACAAGCTCAATGACTGAGACCCATTAGAGGGTGGTTGAGGAAGAGAATGCCTGAAAAAATATTTCACTGGTGTTTTCAGTAAAATTCCATTTTGTGATTACCTTTGTTTTAACATTTGTGTGTATTGAGATAGCGCTCTTAAAGAAAACACAGGAATAATCAGAAAGAGCAACATCAGTCACCACAGCCTTTAAAATGTTAAGTCCCTTGGAGATAATTAGATCAAGAGTGTGCCCCTTATTGTGTGTGGGCTCCGTCACATGCAGAATACTACACAGTTCTTTAATCCTTCTGTTCTGGGGGTTGTCAGCATGCATGTTACAGTCAAAAACAATACAGATTAAAGACAGCAGTTTAGCAAAGTCATCAAAAAAGGTTGCACAGTATTTAGTTGGCATGCAGATATTTACAAATATAGCTTGATAAGAGGAATTCAACTGAAGAGCCATATATTCAAAAGAAAATATTTCCATAAGACATCTTCTTGCTTCGCTCATAAAACTAAAATTGGGAGGGTTAGATTCGATAAGAACAGCTGCACTGTTATCTTGGTCTAACCGAGTTTCAGTTAAAAACATAAAATTAAGATTGTGCTGGATGAGAAAATCAGTGATGAAAAATGATTTTCCTTCCAAAGACCTGATGTTTAATAAAGCTATACTTAGAGTGTGAAAAGCATTATCGGCCTGCAACAGGCTGTGTCTGACGAGGAATTGAATTGAAATTTGCTAAATATGTTGAGTGCTTCCTGTTTCTTAGCAGAACCACCATTCTTTTTCTGTTACCTTTAAAGACTGCAATTTAGAAAGCTGCGATTAGTTTGATTAATATTGAGATCACCATTATTTATTTAACACGATTACTCGTTGACTTATTTTTGACATATTTTTATTGAACTTGCTTACACTTTTTAAAAAGTATTATTAAAATTATTATAAATGCATTACCCCAAGATCCTAAATAGCCCATAAAAATGGAAAAATAGAATAGAAATAGTGATCAAACATTATAACTTTAAACAGCATCTAGAAAATGACAGCAACGTAGTGCTCTTTATGTGTGTGTGTGTGTGTGTGTGTGTGTGTGTGTGTGTGTGTGTGTGTGTGTATACACTGAGTGGATCAGAGTAGGTGACAGGTAAACTATTTAAATTAACGACTTCTTGTTACATTACATAATGCTGAAATTCAACCGTGGTGTCCTGTCTAGAGATGCAGTTACTTAAACCAACAGTGATCAGAAAAGTATAAATCGGTATGACTGTAGGAGATGTGGATCAGAAGTACAGACCAGGTAAATAGACCCGGTGAATCCGCACAGGTAGTTGTTAGTGAGGGTGGTGGAGACTCTTCCTCTTGGCTCTGATGTCTCACATGATCTAAACTCTCTTCAGGTGGGGGCTGAGGTGGTTCTCCTTCAAGGTGTTGTTTTGTTTCCTCTTGTCTCTTGTCCTTGGCATGGGGAACAGATGAGTAACATAGGAGTTTGAGCTAAAAAATATTTACTCCTGACTTGTTAAGTCCATCTGCCTTAGAAAGATGTCTGTTGTACAAGACAAAGTTGAAGTTGTCAATAAAGTGGACTGAATGGACAAACATGCAGTTGAGCCATGTGTTCAGTGACAACAATCTGCTGAATCTCTCAACTCTTCTGACTGGTGGTAGAGGGCCTCTGATAACACCTCAGCATTCAGAGAGCTGATTGTGTTCAACAGATCAATATAATGCACATGCTTCTTACATCTTTTACAACAAGGTCACCCACAGTCAGAGTTTGAGGCCCAGACATTAGTTTTCACTGTGGCCTGTTTTTTTGGGTCCATGGTAAAGTAGTGTTGTACCCACATAGTCCGTTCAATTCCACATTCACTACTACTAAATGGTGGATTTCGGTTTCCAGCTCTACAATCTTCTGTAGATGTTTGTGGAAGACATTCGTGGAGAAGGGGGGCATCTTGCTGCTAATTAGCGTTGGCTACAACGTTTCCAGTCACTGCAGTATGTTGTTGGTAGGCTGTACTTATGTAGTATTGAGATCATAAAAGTGTTAAAAATATGAAAATAGCTTACTTTATCTGAATAAATTACAGTCCCACTGCTCCTAATTTCTAGCAGGAAAAAAATAGAATATCAGAAAAAGAAGAAGGCAAGAGCAAGCAGCAAAGCGTCTGCAAACTCAACTCAAATTCTGCTATGGGGACCTCCTACCTTACTCGTGAGCCATGTAAACAATTTGCCATTGCTGCACATTTACACCTGACACCCCAGCGTTCTTACTACAATCCTCCCTTATTTAACAGTCTGTCTATGTAATAAGCCTGAATGGAAACCTCTTGTAGACTTGTCTTTAGGTTAAGTAAAATCCAGCGCTGGATGAATAGACTTTAAGCATAGCCCCTGCAAATTATAGATAACATAATACTTGCTGGATATTAATGTTATCAGCTCCATCAGGTTTCCTTTAATTCATTTCAAATGTAAAATACCATTTGGACTTTGACACTAATTATTTTTTGAAATATGTGCATCCAAATTGCCCAGTCAGCCCAGCTGCTCAACATTTTAATAGTCAATAGTCAATGCCAATTCATTGCTTTCCATCTTGCATTCGTCCAGAGTTGTAACCTTGACTGAGAGATGGATAATCACTGTCTTGTTTTAAAATTATGGGTGCCTATGAGGAGTGCCATCACATCTGTGTATTTTCTTTGCTGGTCCTCACAGAGAGTTCCATTTTGTGCAAACACATATAAACGCATGTTCACATGCAACATGTTTATCTTTTCTGAGATGCGGTTTATAAACACTGTTGCCTGTATTTGTTTATCAAACATAATAAATAGGAGCATTTTACTCCAACACTGGTCTTGCACAAAGTCTGACAAGCAACCAAGGCACAGACAGACTAAGAGATGCACTGCAGCTAGCTCATTAACTGGTGTTATTTTCTGACATCAGACTTTGAGAGGAGAGAACCCAAGTTTACCTGATTGCTGTTCCCTCAATTCACTCTCATTAAGTTTGTATTTCTCTTCTTGTTCCCAGAAGAATAGACCCTCTTCATCCTCTCACCAAAGTCGTAAACACTGACACTTGCTTTGACATGAATGTGAGGTGGGACCTTGCTTAATTTGCAGGGCCCTACGCAATGTGTGTAGTGAGCATATGACCTCCCAGCTCTGTACAGGCATCACATGAGTGAGAAACAGTGTTAAGAGTGAGGCAGCCACGACATGGTTTTATTATCATTCCTCAATATATACAGGTATACATAAGATATATGGTCCCCGGGACCATGGTGCAGAAAAAAACAATGCAAAATTAACACAGTGCAGGACAATAAATTAAATAATTTAAATACAAAGGTAAAGACATATACAAGGAAAGACAATAGAAACGACAAGACAAAACATGATAAGTGTCCATAATTAAAGAGTCCAAAAAGTGTTAACAGCAGCAACAATTGTAATTAAAGGACTTTTTTACATTTTTTACAGTATTTTTTATAAAGGTCTTCTTCTATTGACTGTACCTGTAATTGTCATTCAATAATAAATATTTCATAGTAACATATGCTACACTGTATAGGACACAAACAGACCTGTATAAAACAGTTCAATCACGAAAAACTTGACTGAGTGAACAACAACAATTTGTTAAAATGTGATACACTGAATGTGAGAATGTGAAAAGTATTTGGCGATTAATCATCGCATTATTTAATGGGGGTGGTAAAGCCATGGAGGTATAGCAAACTCACACAATGGAGTGTCAGGGTGGCTGAGTGCCGAGGCAGAAAAACAGTCCAGACACTAGGTGGTGGGGATAAGGGATAAAGAAATTGCTGAGGATCTGGATGAGATGAGAAGAGGGAGGAGGGCCACAGCGATTTGTACTGAAGTGACAGCTGGCGGCAGAGGAGAGAATGGATTAAAAGTTTGATTGTGACTACATGATTTGCTGTGCTGATCTGGTTGGAAAACAAAAGAGAGAACGCCAGTAGTCAGCTGTTAGATTGCATGTGAATGAATGAAGCATAAAGGTAGTCTTCCGGGTTGAACTTACCCTGAGCTCCATTTCTGTTTTTAAAGGTTGTGAATGGTCATGGAAATGTCATTATGGGTCTTTGAAAAGTCATGGAAACGTTTTGAAATGTTGTCCATTGCTAAACTAAGAAGGTGAACATGGATACCTGCATGTTAGCATTGTCTTGTCTCTAATGAAAGTTCATGCACCTTTAGGCTTTGGGGTAGTAAACTGTGTTTCCTGTACCTTCTCAGACAGAATCCAGTATAAGTTAGGTTTTATTTATTATGTGATATGTGCTAAGTACCTCAAAGCAAGTGAAATAAAGCAAACATTGCCCTCATATACCCTCACCATGGCTCTTCCACAGGTAGTTTACTTTACTGCAACATTTCCATATGTGATGCTGGTGGTGTTGCTTGTTCGTGGACTCACGTTGCCTGGGGCCTTAGATGGGATCAAGTTTTACCTCTACCCAGATCCATCCCGCCTCAGTGATCCACAGGTATGAGCAGATTTCACTTCTTTAACAATGTGTGGCTTTGCTGAACCTACCTCCTTTTCAAAAACAGCTGTTTATTTGAAGTTTCCAAAGATATAAAGCTGAATTATACAGAAATGTGTATAAATGTGTGTTGGGTTTTATCAAAAAGCTTAAATTAAGGGCTGGAATAAACATGTCTAGAAGTTTAGTGTAATACATATTATAAACACGCAGATACTTTGGGAGTGAAATCAGAGTTCAGGAGGTTGAAAGACTGGTTACTGATAGGCCTACATGGTTTTAAATGGTATCACAATTTTCAGAGAAACTGTATTTACAGGCTTTGCTGTTGTCACTTACGTCGACAGCTGTGTAAAAACTATGGTAAATGTTCATGAGGTGGTTCTGTCTAGATTCACTGCAGAGTGCAACACACAGTTAAAGCCTCTCATGCAATTTATTGTAGATAAAAGCACGCCATTTATTTGTCTTTCAGGTGTGGATGGATGCTGGCACACAAATATTTTATTCCTATGCTATTTGCATTGGGTGTCTAACTGCACTTGGCAGTTATAATAAGTACAACAATAACTGTTACAAGTAAGTTTGATATAATATCTATTTTGTGTTTCAGGTACCAAACACACACAAAAAGAAAGAACACATTCCAACAATTTAAATGCTCTGTATAGCAGCTTTCTAGTGTTTGCGATCACTCAAAGCACTTTTACAATAAATACCATTCACACACTAAGCCTAAGTGCTCAAACACAAACTACACTGGTGAAACAGCAACCAGGGGTTCCTCCAGCCAGGGGGAGCTGGGATTGAACCACCAATCTTTTGATTAACAGGCAACTCACTCTATTCCTGAGCCACAGACACCCCTACCCTGATAGCAACTTCAGCAGGCCAGTGATTTAAAAAAGCACAACAGTTCAAGACAAGAATCATACAAAAGTATACAAAAATGACAAATTCGTTATTACATGTGATACAGACCTACATTTCCACATACACCTACATACACCTACACCTTATGTCAGAATGTAAATGTTTCCGAGCGTCACCGCTTAAGATACACAAGACTTTCTGAGACGTTCGCCAGAACATCTGAGCCTCTTCAATGCCCGTTTTAGGCAACATATTTTGGAGTAGTTTATACAAAAGGAACCCCATTATGTTGAATTATCGTTTCGTCCAAAGAGATTATAATATTCAGGAGTCATGCCAAACATTTAACCAGCCTTTATAGGCCAGTTTAGGGTGTGAGTTCACAACTACGGAAAGAAAAATGTGATGTGATGTGTTTTATACATTTAATACAAAACAAATTAGTATAATTTATTTTTTGTTGTTTTTAGGGACTGTTTGTACTTGTGCCTTTTGAACAGCGGGACCAGTTTTGTAGCTGGCTTTGCCATCTTCTCTGCACTTGGATTCATGGCATATGAGCAGAACACAGACATATCAAAAGTGGCACAGTCAGGTAAAAACATAGAAAATGTTTTGATAAGAGCATAAATCAAAGATTTAATGAACCATTAACTTAATGAGCATTGTAGTTTCAGGCCATAAAAGTGAAATATTTTGACTCAACAGCAGAAAAAAAATAAATGTCCATTATTTCTTTTGGCTACCTCATTCTCACTGCAGGTCCTGGCTTGGCGTTCATTGCCTACCCTCGAGCAGTCGCCATGATGCCATTTCCTCAGCTCTGGGCGATATTCTTTTTCATTATGATCATCCTGCTGGGACTGGACAGTGAGGTGAGCTGACTCTCTTTACAAGTGAGACAACCAGTAAAGCAGTTTTGTTTCTCTCTTGAATAACAATATGTATTTAAGGATCATGAAATAAAATTATGAATGAATTTTGTTCAACAAAGGATACAGTAATAAAAATGGGTTGCATTTGCAATGTGCCATTTGTGATGCATACATTGCATAACATGCTTTATGAACTTGTAGATTTGGCTTTTGATCTTCAGCCCTTGGTTGTCTCTCAGATAAAAGCGGATCAATTTATAGTTTTGGTCCTGTTTTTTTCTATGTCTGTGTGTTAGTTTCCAGAATACCTCAAAAACTAGAAAACAGATTTCATTGAATTTAGATAAGTTCAGCAATGAGCCACGGAATGAGTACTTGTGTCTTGGTGTGGATTCAGATCAAGGTTCAGGACATTTTGATAATTATTAATTGTAATGAACTAATGAACTAACTAATATGACAAAATCTGGCTCATGTATCACATGACGTTTTGTCACTTTGTGTATTGTGATGCAGATCCGGATCTGAATGCAAATATAAATTAATTATTACATGTGCTGCATAGTGGTGGAAAGTAACTAAGTACATATTCTCTAGTACCAAATTTACGTACAACTTTGTTAGACTTGTACTTGTACTTGAGTATTTCCTCTTCTACTGCACTACGATTTACAATAAAAACTAACTATAAGATTATAAAAGACAATCTATTGTTAAAGATTAAACCAGTGGTTCCTGCTTGTCTATCATTCTGGCTTGTGACAAAAGCGTTGTTTAGCTGGGGCATGTTGTCACATTTCAGATTACTAAGTTAGCGGCACCAAAGACACATTTCCTCTCTAAACGTATACAATCCAATATTTCACAAAGACAGAAAATGATTACAGTTTTAGTCTGAAAAATGAATACTATTTATATTTCTTTCCTCTCTCATTAATCATCTCCCGACCCCTCAGATTTATCTTGTGACCCTTTGGACCCCAAGGTTGGACTGGACTAAACAACCTAACTATATATAAGATAATGTGATTGACATAGTGCACAATCAATAATTTTACTTTGATACTTTAAGTACTTGTAGCTGATAATACTTCTGTACTTTTACTTAAGTGGGATTTGGAATGCAGGACTTGTGATGGAGTATTTTTACATTGTTGCACTTAAGTATAGCACCTGAGTACTTCCTCCATTATTGTGTAACTGGGATCTCTGTGTTTCAGTTTGTAGGTCTGGAAGCTTTCGTAACAACAATTTCTGACATGAATCCTGCCTTCTTCCACGTTGGCCATCGACGCAAACTTCTTCTGCTTGCCGTTTGTGTTGTTAGTTTCTTCATTGGCCTTGTGATGGTTACAGAAGTAAGATCATATTAAAACGTCACATCACTTATTTTACTACAACCTTTTTTTCTTATGTGAAAAGACCATAACACAACAGCTAATTGAGGTCACATCTCACGCACAGGGAGGACTGTACATTTTCCAGTTGTTTGACTACTACGCCTGCAGTGGGATGACTCTACTTCTCTTTGCCACAGGGCAGTCTGTGTGCATTGGCTGGATTTACGGCGAGTTAATGGAAAATAGTTATGTCCTTGGTTTTTTCACTGTGTTGCTGAATTCACTCACCAAAGTGTTTCCATGTACTTACAGGTGCTGACCGGTTTTATGAAAACATAGATGGCATGATTGGATACAGGCCGTTCCCCCTGATTAAGTATTGTCTGAAATATTTGACTCCAGTAATATGCATGGTGAGTTGCAGTAAGTTAGTTCACTCACTCAGTTTAAATGCCAATTGACCATTAGCTAAGCTCTGCCCCCTTAGTTAGTGTTGCTACAGTACATATAAAACAGTGACAGATTTACCACTTGAAAATCAATCTTTTGTGAGAGAATGATTCCTTGATTTGAGACACAAGTCAACACAAGGAGGCAAGTTATTTCTAAAGCCTGGTCATTGATTTTGCTGGCTGAAATTACTTAAACTGTTGCTGGAAGATTTTACCTGTAGCTAGCTGTTGAGAATAAACTAGCATTAGCTCCACAAGTGAGTTGAAAATGCAATCTCCAGCTGACATTTCAGGTTACAGGTTTCCTTTAACAAGTCACCCATATCATTTACATGTTGATTTTATAAATTGTCTTCCCAAGACTTGAACTGCTTTCTCCATGACTATTTTCAGGGAACGTTTGTCTTCTCCTTGGTCAAATACACTCCTCTGAAGTTCAACAACACAACTGAGTATCCATGGTGGGGCTATGCTCTTG
This sequence comes from Micropterus salmoides, assembly GCF_014851395.1. Taxonomy (NCBI): domain Eukaryota; kingdom Metazoa; phylum Chordata; class Actinopteri; order Centrarchiformes; family Centrarchidae; genus Micropterus; species Micropterus salmoides. The sequence continues at coordinate 20,476,797 of NW_024043372.1, forward strand.
GCTGGTGGTTTACTCTATCCTCTACACTCATGATCCCTCTCGTGATGCTGTACAAAGTGAGCACCACTCCCGGTACACTGCGACAGGTAAGCTATTTGCGTTTATAAATAGGTCAACATGTTCCCAAAAAGCTTTGTGTTTTTTTTATTAAAACCTATATTCTTCTTTGTTAGAGGATGTCCATCTTATGTACTCCAGCTGAAGACATTTCATTGAACAAAGTAGAGAAGAAATCACTTGAAATGCTGAACAGGACCTCATCTCCTGACAGCATGGTGTCCTAGTGACAAACTGTCAGCGTCAGATACCTGAAACACCAGGAGGCATAAGGAAAAGCTTGACCTCAATCCAGGGTTCTGACTCTAAATTCCTGTAAAACCAGTGGTTCGCAGTCTTTTTGGGGGTTTGTCCAATTAAAATAATGTCTACTTGTGACTTCATCACAGGTATAGTATTTGGGTGTGACCAGTTTAACCAAAAACTAATTTTTGCTTCAATACTTGCCTAAAATTATCCATCCAAAAAATCAAAACTTAAAGTCGGAATAAAAACATGATTTTGTGCAGCAGTTATATCTGCTTTCCTATCCAACAATCTTGTGACCCTTCAGATTTAACCTGCGACCCTTGAGTGGGTCCCCACACACTGCAGTGAAGGTATAGCTTTAAATGTATCATGATATCACTGAATGCTGACTCAACAGAAACATTTTTCAAGAATATGGTAAAGAGAATCTAAGCTCAAAGGTCCACTTACAGTACAGGGAACGCTGACAGCACTGACAGCTAGAGAGTAGGGCTGCAACTAATGATTATTTTCATAATCAATGAATCTAGCTATTGTTTTTCAAGCGATTCTGGAAGGTGAAGCCAGGGCAGAAGTGCCTTAAATCTGCATTCTTTCTGATGGCCAACAGGGGGCAACGGCACTTGACCTGTCAGTCAGGATAGTGAATCGTATCCCCTCCAATGTGTATATTTAACCAGCCTTGAACTTGTTTTTGAGTGCTGTTGTGTTTTTGTTTGGTTGAACTAAAAGACACTAAGTAGTAAGTAAGCCTGTTTTTCACTAGCCAAAATTAGCATCCAAATTAATAAAACAGTTAACGTGAATTACGGATGCACTCTGCCTGACCAAGCTAGCTTGCGCCACCCTCTCGTTCAAATATGGTCACTCATGGTTCCAAAAAAAACAAGATGGCGACGGCCAAAACAGCGATGTCACAGTGGCTACGTCCACTTCTTTTAAACAGTCTATGAAGGATGTCTTCAGATGTCTTGTTTTGTCCAGATAAAGAGTCAACAACCCAAAGACATGTTTGAAGTTTTTGCTTGATAAATATACTTAAATAATTAATTGATTGCTGATAAATATTGATTAATCTCATAATTGTGTCAGCACTTCCAGCAAGTGGACCTTAAAACATATTATCTTTATGACCCAAAGGTCATGATGAAAGAACATACATGCTAACCTGCTGAATAGTCAATCACAAAAAAAGTATTTTTAACAGTGTTATATAGATTCTATTTTTATTGTAGTCCCAACTTTAAAGATACAATGTGTTATATCTGGCCGTGCCGTGTTGTCTTTATATTAACGTCATAAATTAAGCCTTTTATGACTTCCTGGATTAGCGGACATCGCTTCTTTTGCCACAATGGCGTGAAAAAGACCATCACTTGTGTGATGATCTGATAGACACAACTGACAAATATGTGGAATAAGTCCACGTCCCCTCATGTTGGACAGAGGGCAGACTGGACAGTGACTCAATATCACATCTCAAGGACAGGACAGGGCTAGTTGGTTAGCATGCTAACTTCAGTAGATATCTCTGCAACACAATACAAAGACTTTGTCTATGACATGACATCAGAGCTGTTACTACTTCACTTTCCGCTCATTTTAGAAAATTCTGGCTATATACACATTATATTACACATTGTACCTTTAAGCTTGATTAATTATAGTTTTTGTACAAAATACTAATTTATCAACTTTTTTGTTTTTATTTCATATACCATTGAGATTTGTGGCAACAGTTCCTTGTATTACACATAAATGCTGTAAAATGACATTTTTTACATTAAAGGATCAATCAAAAAATGTTTTTTAAAAGAAAATGTCTGTTTTTGAAACAAATAATGGCAGAAATCATGTGAATTCATGTTTAAACTGACAGTGTGACATTTTGTCAATTGTTTTTACCCATTGTTAACATTGTTAATAAATACATCGCAAACAGTAAGCTAATATGTTATTAATGAAAATGTTTGTATGATTGAATGAATCATGGGATTGGAATATAAAAAGTTGATTTCCTTATTTTGTTGCGATTTGATTTCTTTTTAATGTGATTAATGTGATCATTTTAGATCATTAAAACCATTGCCAAATTACCATTAGTTTTATATTTTAATAGTAATTCGGCAATAATTCATAAATTATTTGATTTGCTACACAGATCCAGATCCTTTTTTTTCTGGATGGTGACATGTAAAGAGCCCAATAAAGGACCGTTGTGTCCTTGAATGCATCAACACAAGAAAGTTTTCAAATAATTTCCAACAAAGCTGCAATACCACACATCAAAAACTAACAAAACAATCTCAGCATACAATCTGTTGAATAGTTCTGCAGCTTTCTTTTGATCGGATCACATGAGCTTCATAAGCAGATGGTTTGTCCAGTTGTCAAAGAATTGTAGATGTTCAAATTTCCATATTTCTTGAGCACTTCCTGTATGTTAGCTTAGGTTCAAAGTTCATTCTTGACCTTGGAAACAGCAGTTCTGGAGCTTTCAATCATATCACATGATCTTCATTCTTAGATGTAAAGCTATTCACAATATCAACAACAACAGCTATCAACAATTCTATTATAACCTGTCCACCTGCTGATGAAAATCATGTAATATAACCAAAACCTTGAGAATAGTAAGTGGTAAGATTGTTTAAGTGCTGTTTCCAAACTTTCCAAAAATTAGATTAATTCATTTTGACAAAACATAAATATTAAAAAGGCTATAACTGATATTTTTGTAATAACAATGTATCAAATGACAAAATGAAAACAACTTTACAATGTGAACTGTGAGAATGATCGCCTGACTCTGCTGCTCCCCTCAGCTTTACTAAGCTTTATACTGAGTTTCAGCTCATTGTTAGGTGTCCAGGCTGTAAATGTTTTGCTTCACTCGCTCTTAGAGTATTGTTTTTGTATGCAGCAGTGAACTGCTTTCAGCGAAAAAGTTCTAAAAACACACTACCTGCACTACCTGCTCAGCAGGGACGTCACTAGGATTGAAAGACGTTAGTTTGCATAGAACTACCAGTTTTTTCCCAATAAGTTATACAGCCTATTACAATATACATTTCAACGTTTAATGCTGTAAATAAACATGTAAAAAGAATAAAACTTTCAATAATTTTTTTTAAAAGTGCATAAATAAGTCCAAAATTATAACCCTAACCCTGGGTCGTCAGTGCGCATGTGTAGGTGTAGCGAGCGCGTGTGTGTGTGTGTGTGTGTGTGTGTGTGTGTGTGCGTGGTGGCGGAGGAGGAACACTTGCTGAAGAGACTGAGACCCGGCTTCACTGGTGTTGTGCCGAGTTGTCCGCACATCGTGGGACTTTCGAATAATTTAGCACCATTGATGAACCACACAAAGAATATTTTATCGTTTTTAAATAGCCGGCTACTTGAAATAGACCCGCGAGGAACCGCGACGTGCATGTACAGTGGGTACGGAAAGTATTCAGACCCCTTTAAATTTTTCACTCTTTGTTTCATTGCAGCCATTTTCCAAAAATCAAAAAAGTTCATTTTATTTCTCAGTAATGTACACTCAGCACCCCATCTTGACAGAAAAAAACAGAAATGTAGAAATTTTTGCAAATTTATTAAAAAAGAAAAACTGAAATATCACATGGTCATAAGTATTCAGACCCTTTGCTCAGTATTTAGTAGAAGCACCCTTTTGATCTAATACAGCCATGAGTCGTTTTGGGAAAGATGCAACAAGTTTTTCACATCTGGATTTGGGTATCCTCTGCCATTCCTCCTTGCAGATCCTCTCCAGTTCTGTCAGGTTGGATGGTAAACGTTGGTGGACAGCCATTTTCAGGTCTCTCCAGAGATGCTCAATTGGGTTTAAGTCAGGGCTCTGGCTGGGCCATTCAAGAACAGCCACGGAGTTGTTGTGAAGCCACTCCTTCGTTATTTTAGCGGTGTGCTTAGGGTCATTGTCTTGTTGGAAGGTAAACCTTCGGCCCAGTCTGAGGTCCAGAGCACTCTGGAAAAGGTTTTCGTCCAGGATATCCCTGTACTTGGCCGCATTCATCTTTCCCTCGATTGCAACCAGTCGTCCTGTCCCTGCAGCTGAAAAACACCCCCACAGCATGATGCTGCCACCACCATGCTTCACTGTTGAGACTGTATTGGACAGGTGATGAGCAGTGCCTGGTTTTCTCCACACATACCGCTTAGAATTAAGGCCAAAAAGTTCTATCTTGGTCTCATCAGACCAGAGGATCTTATTTATCACCATCTTGGAGTCCTTCAGGTGTTTTTTAGCAAACTCCATGCAGGCTTTCATGTGTCTTGCACTGAGGAGAGGCTTCCGTCGGGCCACTCTGCCATAAAGCCCCGACTGGTGGATTGCTGCAGTGATGGTTGACTTACTACAACTTTCTCCCATCTCCCGACTGCATCTCTGGAGCTCAGCCACAGTGACCTTTGGGTTCTTCTTTACCTCTCTCACCAAGGCTCTTCTCCCCCGATAGCTCAGTTTGGCCGGACGGCCAGCTCTAGGAAGGGTTCTGGTCGTCCCAAACGTCTTCCATTTGAGGATTATGGAGGCCACTGTGCTCTTAGGAACCTTAAGTGCAGCAGAAATGTTTTTGTAACCTTGGCCAGATCTGTGCCTTGCCACAATTCTGTCTCTGAGCTCTTCAGGCAGTTCCTTTGACCTCATGATTCTCATTTGCTCTGACATGCACTGTGAGCTGTAAGGTCTTATATAGACAGGTGTGTGGCTTTCCTAATCAAGTCCAATCAGTATAATCAAACACAGCTGGACTCAAATGAAGGTGTAGAACCATCTCAAGGATGATCAGAAGAAATAGACAGCACCTGAGTTAAATATGAGTGTCACGGCAAAGGGTCTGAATACTTATGACCATGTGATATTTCAGTTTTTCTTTTTTAATAAATTTGCAAAAATTTCTACATTTCTGTTTTTTTCTGTCAAGATGGGGTGCTGAGTGTACATTACTGAGAAATAAAATGAACTTTTTTGATTTTTGGAAAATGGCTGCAATGAAACAAAGAGTGAAAAATTTAAAGGGGTCTGAATACTTTCCGTACCCACTGTAGTTGTCGGCACAAGACCAGTGGATTGCAGGCGAGAGAGAGAGAGAGAGAAAGGGGTCTCCAAAAAGCATCAGATTAGCTGGAAATTTACAGTGTAAGTTTAATGAATAGAGACTGCAGCTCTGTAGCTTTTCAAGATTAAAGCGGAGCTACTGTGTGTAACCCCCAACATTTTGTCCTTAAATACTACATAAATGTCTCACTGTCATAAAGGTCTAGGAACACTAAACTCTGATCTTGGTAGGCATGTTTCCACAGTAGAGGAAGCTCATATTAAAGGCTAGCAGTATCAACAGATAGAAAACCAAAAACAATAATACAACCAACATGATTGGTACATCTGTTTATTGAGGATGTCTACAAATGTTACATATAAAATGAATAAAACAGAATAAAATACCACAAAAAAAAATAAAAAATGTGGGCAAGGATCTAACATAATACTTTGGACTAACATGAATAAAATGCTTATTTTTAAAAGATTATACAATTATTTAGATTAAAAACGTTATACAGCTGCAATGAATACTTTTATTTAAAGAAATAATTGTTATTTGTTATTTGTCCAATAACATAATAACTTCAACTTTTGCTGCACTGAGCTGTGATTACCTACCTGCTGCTTTTGCTGCGCCATTACTTTGTCATTGTCTTCTTCTTCTGCTTCAAATCCCGCCTTCTTGTCTGATGAACTTCATGTCACGCAACATGACTTACATTCCGCAAAAACAACAGACATATTCTCTTCTTCGATTTTTCCTCTGTTGAACAAAAGTTACTGTAATGTTATTTTTAGAACACATAAAAGCTGCATGGGGGGATTTACTTAGGCCAGACTATGCTCCTGCTGAGTTTTTCTGTAGGCTACGACTTAAATGCTATCTGTCTACTCATGTAAATGGGTGATATAAGTAATACAACAACCCCTAACCCTAACCCTATTGTTGGAAGAAAACAGCCCACTTTTTCTTAGACCTGTAGACCACTACTGACCTCAGAATTAGCTACCCAAACAAAAACAAAAAATCTAAATCTAATAATTACTTTTGGTAATATTATTTGGGTGGGGCCTAACAATGTCCATGCAGCTCAACAACAAACAGCAGACAGCCACAGATAGAGCCTAGCTAGAGAACATAGTGCAGCATTTAGCAGCTGAAGAGCCAGATAATTCCTTCAAGATTTGGTACAGACCGAAGACGAGAGAGAATCTTAGACTTCACCAGGTGGACAGAAACTTGACTCCAAATTAATGATAATGTTGTTCCGTAACTGCTGGATGTTTAAATAAGCATCTGTTATGAAGTTCATCATGACGACTTAAAAAGTGATATGTCAGTGCAGGGCTGGCCCGTGGCATAGGCGACATAGGCGACTCGGTACGAACAAACTCCGCCCAGCTGATGCGACACCAGCGTATGTTAGTACCCAAGTGCACCTACCTCGTGCTGTGAGTGGCTATGAGTCACAGCCAGATGTGACAGAGTAGTTACGCTGGTAGTTTTGCAAAAATAAAAATGTAATAACTGAGGCGTAAACTCTGATTGGGACTGTGAGCTGCACTTTGTCGGAGGTGCTGAAGTGAACATTTGCGTGGATTTGTGGTGAGATAACTGGATTAAAATGAATTAATTTATATAGCTGGAATTGAGCTTTGATCTGCTTGTAGCAGCATTAAAGGAAAGGATTACCTGGCTAAACCTGAGCGTGAACATTAACTGCCAGTATGAATGATTAGCTGTGAGGCCACATTTATGATCTGCAATTATTCCTATGTCTGGATTTGACTTTCCAAAAATAAAGTGTTCAAAGAATACACAGCTGAACAAAATCTGTAGTTACAAATTAGGTTCTGATAATTAAATGTTAATGTTTTTTTCAAACAGTTTCAAACTCTTTGATGAGGAAACATGTAAGATTAAGTTAAAGGCAAGGGACAATTTAACTGGAAAGACAGATGGTGTTAGACATACCCTAACACCATCCATCCGTCAACCGCTTATCCTGCGTACAGGGTCGCGGGGGGCAGGAGCCAATCCCAGCTGACATCGGGTGAAAGGCGGGGTACACCCTGGACAGGTCGCCAATCCATTGCAGGGCCACACATAGACAGACAACCAGTCACACTCACACCTAAGGACAATTTAGGGTCACCAATCAACCTGCGCCGCATGCCTTTGGACAGTGGGAGAACCCACACAGACATGGGGAGAACATTCAAACTCCACGAAGTAAAGCCAGTGTTTCTTCTGGGAGGCCACAGTGCTATCCACTGGACCACCGGACCACCCCCCTAACAAAACCAAAAAAAGAGAATTAAATTAACATATCAAAGATGTTGGTAATGGTGATGCTGAAGGGTAGCGCTATGCTGTATCAGATTGGATCAATTAAAACCACTCCATAATTTTCCCATTGAACCATTTTTATGACAATACCGCTATGCTACTGTCAAAAGAAAACTTTAGTTATTATTATATTGAGCTCTAACTTGAAGAATGACATTTTTCTTTGAGTGCAACTCTTGGATTTATTTAATGCTTTTAAAGTGCAAAAGGAAAAAAAGGATATGTATAGAAAACATGAACAAGGTACCTTATGTAATTTGTTGTCTGAAAACGGTTTAAAACACTGATCACGCTTTACACAGCAAAGATCTTTTGAATACATGTAAACATTTTGTATGCCATAATAATCTCACGTCGGCTGTGTTTAACGAGCTGCATTTTATGCTGCTTGTTTATGTCATATCTTTCTAAATTATGCCTGTAATTTGCATTTTCAAGTTATCAACAATAGATGTAGCACTAAGAGGCCTGGAAATCTTTTTGTACTTGACAATGGGGGATAAATATTTTGTATATCCTTAAATAGGACTTGGTGGAAACATTACTTCATGCTCATTTCCACACTACAACATGTTTGAATGTTTAGAGCCAGCAGTACTTGAAAACATCTAGCAAAACGCTGTTTAAAAACCTTGTTAACAACAATATATAATAACACACATACACACTGTTGAATTTTTTTTAAAACAAAATATTTAAGACAGCTAAGGTTTTCATTCAGAACCAACCAATGTTTAAAAAACATTGCGAGATTATTGTCAAGATTTTATCCAGACATTATTATGACAAGATAACAGTGTTGGTTTGACAGTCACCAAAGTGCATCATTGTCCACTATCTACAAACATTCACACATTTAAAAAATGCAGTGAAATAAAGAGACACCTGTTCCGGGACTCAGGCAAAAAGAACTACACAGATGAAAAAGGATGTAGTTGATCGCATTACCAGAGCAAGAATTCGTGACATTTGTGAAACATGTGGTTCTGATGATTTTAAAGCTTAATTGCGGTGTGTGTGTCCCTATCTCACTTGCACTCTCAGAGAGTTAATTCTAGTGTATCTGCTCTCTCAAATACAAAGATGGGAATGGGGTGATTTTTTAATCAAATTCCTTTTGTGAGAAGTTTGAATCATAATCATGAGGATGGAGGTTAATCAAAGAAATGCTGCATGTTTTCACTTGTTGAATTAAGTATTTCTGTGCGTTGAAGATTGTGCCATGCTGTTTATGCAATTAGCATATAGATAAGCATACAATGAGTGCAACAGAAGAAAAAACTGTGAGTCGTCGGTCACTAAAGTCAGAGGTGCAGAAGGATTTAGTTTTTTCAGCTGCCTTCAGGTTAAATTTAAATCAGTCCATCAAAAAATGATTTTATCATCTGTTATCACTTCCATAGACGCCTCTTATCAGTTGTTTTACTTGATCAACTAGAATTTTGGACTGGCTTCTCATAAAAAGCATTGTTTGCACTGCATAATGTGTGTAATGGATAAAACACAAGTTTATTAAATTAATAACAACCTATTATGTGTGTATTCATGAATAAATTATTTTAGTGCATGGCTGTGGCCTTTTCCATCTTTGTAAAACAATGCCTCATCTTTGCCCAAAACAAGGGGCAAAATTTGAGTTGTACTTCTGGAAATAATCTCTCTACACCACAGTTTAGGTTTTGTTACAGGCTTTATGGTTAGTAGCTTAATGTCATAAATTAATCTCATATTAATTCGGCTGTTACTAGCAATAACCTAAAATTGGGAATTGCCAGAACACCAAAATTACCGTTTTGGTATTTTATGTAGTTTGTGCTTTTCTCAGATTCTATCCTCTGCTGATTGGAAACTTGAGGTCAGTGATTTATGACAATATTGATGTTTCATTATTGGAGGAGGGTTTAAGTTTTTTTGTGCTGGACTTGAAGTATTTTTGTATATTGAGTTTTACATTAAATGAATGCAGGCTTTCCTACTCTGTTGTTATTTTTGATTTATTTTTTTTAGGAATTCAGTTACATTATGTGTTTCTGTTTGAAATACCACTTAGCTAATGGGTCTTGTTACACCTTTTACCCAAAGTACATATTGCACATTTAAAAAAATAGCAATGTTTCAAGCTTTCAAATACCTCATGATACATGCATGCAGCTGCCCAAGAAAAAGGCTTCATACTAAATACAAATCAGAGGTCTGAAAACCAACAAGTACACTTTGGGAATCGGAAACATCTCAACTCCACACAATAACCTAATGGCAAAAAATGGAATTCCTCTGTGTTTTTGAAGAAATAAACTGTATTGTTTTCTAAATAAAAGGCAGAGGCTAGAAGTGCTCACCAATCTTAACGCACTGATTCTGCTGTACTACTTACACAGGGAGGTACATCCTGGCAGCTGTACAGTCCATGTGACAGAGGAAATGCTGTTTGGCTTGCAAACGTCCCTGCTTACACCCACCGTTTTATATGCAGGAATGGTAACGATGGATTTTGGGATAAAGATGTTTGGGTTAGAGGCCTATATATGACTTTGTTCCTGCCTCTGCTCTCTGGGCTCGGAAAGCAAAGGGAGGCATGTCTTTGTTTTTGTCTTTTAAATGTCACTGTTATGATGGATAGTCCCGACTCCTCCGGCGTCGTTTAATGCCCACTTCACCATTCATGCCACTCCTCACGCTTTCATCCCGTCTCCTCTTTGTCTTCCCAATCTGTTGAGGAGAGATAAAGCACAAGTGACTACAGTAGTCTAAAAATAAACCATTTGTAGAAAGACAAGATATTAAATAGATAAAAACAAAATCCCTAAATTCCTAAAATCATAGACTGCATGTCCCATGATCCATGAAATTGTTCAGTTGAAATTTGGTAAGAATGTGCCTCCTTGTAGAACAACTGAAAATCTGTTAAAGTAAAGACAATTAAATCAGAACTGTAAAAATGACCAAATTTATATTTATCACTGATATTAAGAGATTGTTTAATTGACATTTTGTGTTCTTGCTTTTTACTTCAGAAATATTTCCTTCTCTTTTAACAGAGAAGAGCATCTGCATCAATATGTTAGCAAATCACAGGGGAAAATCAAAAAATCCATGGATGAACACTAGAGGTCAGCATAATACAGAAGAAAGCACAATGACACACATGAGGAAGATACAGCAGGACAATTTACTTTCAAAATGTAATTTTAAAAATACATCAGCAATATAAATGTAATACATTTGAATGAAGAAGTCCTGTCCCCAAAATATTTTACAGGACATTTATGTGAAAAAACTGCATAAATTTATGACGGATGAGGTGGAGTTGAGGAACCTCGCAGCCAAATGTGCCAAATAACATACCTCAACGTCCCAGCAATTCCCTCAAGTATTGAGTTGATTGAATTCTATGTGTATAAGGATAAATGTTTTTTTAATTTTGTTTATCCTTTGAAAAGCAAAACAGTATTTTAAAATATGCTATATAAATAAAATAACTATTTTGTAGGTCATTAAATAATACGATATTTCAAATAGCTAGCTTTCTAAAAAGAATATGATCATCAGTTCCATGGCATGTGTTTTTGTGTATTGAGAGCATGTGTGTTAGTACACATGATATCATTTTCAGAGTTGTAATTGTTTCTTCTAACTTGACTTATTATTTTTAACATTTTATTTACTTAGTTAAAAAAAAGAAAAAAGAAGACCACACACACGAGTCAAGTGTTTGTCTACACTTTTCCAAGAACAGCGAGTTTACAGACCTTGGCATCCCATTCTGCAAATTTCTGGAACATGTTGGCGTAGGTCTTCTTGTCCTGTTCATGATGTTCCTTAATCTTCCTCTGGCAGTTGGAAATCTGAGCACGAGCTGCTCGATTTGAGTGGTTGACTTGCAGCACTTGCTGAAAGTCTGCCATGGCCAAGCTGAACTCGTTACGAAGGAGACGGGCCAGCCCGCGGCGATACAAAGCCTTCTCATTGTTCTCTTCAAGCTCAATCGCCTTATACACACACACACACACACACACACACACACACACACACACACACACACAGAGTAATTAGTTAATATCTCCAGGAAGATTCAACAGCTACAGAGAGACAATGTAGTGAAATTAAATGATATTTAATATAGGCTATCAAATGGGTGTTGCAGCTCACCTTGTTGCAATTGTCTACTACTTGTGTGAACTCTTTTATCCGCAGGAAACACAACGCTAAATTGAGGTGTGATGTCAAAATAAAGTCCTGTATCCTCTTCTGCTGCTCTACCCCATTGCCACACTCCATTTCTAGCCAGACAACGAGGCGCTGGTACTGGGTGACAGCCTGGTAGTACCGTCCTGTCTAATAAAGGAAGATAATACCATTTCATGAACTTGTTAACAATAAAAAAAATTGCGAGATAAAAGATAAAAAAATATGAATTGGGGCTGTACCTTAAAATACTGATTCCCTTTATGCTTAACCCCAGGAGCCAAATCCAGCTTTTCTTTTAAATCCATTTCCCAGGATTCTTTAGCCTTGTGGAAACACAATTAACATGAGTAAACATTGGGATGGGGGTTGTTTTAGGTCCTCGACTGAAGTTTTCTACATAGGAATTCGTTCAAAGTGTGTTTCAATTAGTTTGTCTTAAATGGAAAAACGAACCACATGTAGTCCCATGTATTTAGAATTTGACTGTTTATTTCTTTAGACATAAAAAGTAGAAAGCGGTGCTTACCCTTTGAAAGTCTTTGAGGGTAACTTCGTATATGATGTCTTTGTCTGGCCCAATTTTGTACTCTGGTTTACCTTCACTTCCAAAGCCATACCTGTGAAAAAATGAAAAACCATGACAGAGCGTGAGCATGTTGATAAAAACGTTTAGACCTTCATTTTGGATCACCCCACTCCTACATATCAAACGGCCAAACTGGAAACAACAGTATCAACAGTACAGTCAACTCAAGCCATCTGACGATGAAACTACTGGGATGGAAAAAATTATATCATGTTAAAAAATGCCACTTCTAAATACCTGCCACTGGTGAAGGTTTCCCGCATGTCATAAGTCATACATGCTCCATGTTCCAAACACTTGCTCAAAATGCATGATATAAAAGGAAAACTCTTTCATGGCACGAGAATGTAGGTTGGTTGGAAAGAAGTACATCATACAAGAGAACAGCTGGTTTCAATACAACTCCCTTTATAACCTGTTTACTATGAATCTATACCCTAAGGATTTTAATAAGAAACAGAGCCAGTTTGTACAGTTTAATGCATTTTACAAGAAAATGCAAAGGCTGATGTAGTTCTTAACTGAAAAAAAAACATCTGTAGGTACATGGAATAAGGAGATACTGAAGATATTGAAGCAACATTGGCAGAAATGGATGGTTCTGAGTTATACATGCATTATGTTTATAGTATTTTCTGTTCATTTTTGTATGTATTTCTTTATTTTCTTAGTTCAGATTTGTGTTAGTTGACTACTTGCTGGCAATAGCTCTCAATATGAATTGTTAGAGTACTATGAAATCATAGTACTTATCATAAGTAATGATTTTGCCTTGGAGGATAATAGGAAGGGAATGATATGATGTTGTTTGGTCTGTACCGTATGTTTTGTCTATGTTGTTTAAGTTTAAAACAAAACTTCAAAAGGTGGGATAAAAAGATTACTATCAGTGAGTGTTTTTTTACCTCTGAGAAGACAGATGAAATACTCCTTAATGTTGATACGGTTGATTTTCTTATATAATTATTGTAGAATTTTTCGGGACCACATTCTGACTCCATACCCATATGTACTAACTGTAACTGTATTGCTAAAATATTGGATTTTTAAAGATTTAGGGATTTTTCTGGTTGTGGTAAAAAACCCATATAAGACTTCATATTAAAATAGCTAAATGATTATGATCATCATCTGACATCATCTACATTAAGTACCATGAAATAAAATGTTCCCGGGGACATAATTCTATTTGGTTTTAATTGGTGTAATAAAGGACTACAGGACATAGCATGAAAATCTAGATAATTACCAAAGCAAGCCCACATAAGGACTGGTTCACTGTAACTGCACTGAGAGAGCAAAAGCAGTGACAAGGATCACATTTTTAAGCTTTTCAGTAACTTACTTTGGTTTTAAGTAAAGTACACAGCACTCTCCTTTCTGCATCTTGTCCATGGCTTGGTCCACTCCACGAGGAATCCCTTTATCTTCAGCCTCACCAACAATAAAGCTGACATCCCTGCAGTCAAACAGTCGACCACCACAGCTTCCCTCCAGGTGCACTGTGGGACATAGGACACAATTTTATTTAACCTCTAACATTAACAGTTTAATGTACTTGTTATCTGGCAAACTGGCACAATGTCAATAACGATCCATGAAGAAATAAAATAATTTACCGTCAACAGTTGCTCCATCGTTGGGATTACTGTAACCGTCCCCTTTGACCTTTATTCTTCTTAAGATGCCACCATCGTCTGTCAGCATCTCTCCTTCAAACTTGAGTAGCTCCATCTGTTTTGGTGTAAAAGTTTACTTAATCATTGTACTACACAAATAGCGATATGAAGCAGAATAAAAAATTACAGCTCTGCTTAACTTGGTAAACAGTGCTACAGTAGGTGTGGGAGGAAAAAAACTAATACAGAACAAAAAAACAAGTAGGAGTTGTCACATAAGTCATGAAAAAATATAAGAAAGGTACAGGTAGACTTTAATCAGACATAAAAACAATTATTATTATTATTATTTAAAAAATTATGAACGCAACACTTTCAAGACAAGACTTTCTCTATGTACACAAAATCTGTGTTAGTGAGCACTTCTCCTTTGCCGAGATGATCCATCCACCTCACAGGTATGGCATATCAAGTATTGCTGATCAGACAGCTTGGGTATTTCACAGGTGAGCCTTAGGCTGGCCACAATAAAAGGCCACTCGAGTGTTTTTATATCTTGTTCACCAGTTTATACATGTGTTCTGAACAATCAGACTGGCAGATTGGGTATTTTAGGACACATGGGGATCTCCATTAGAATTGAAAATAAAGTTGTGTGGGTTTGAGTTTGTAATGACTGTCCCATTGGTAAGTCATTGGGGTTTACAGCAAGATGATAAACGGCAACAAAAGTCAGCAACACTTTGCTTACTGCCTATTTTAAATTTATAAGCAACTTATAAACATCTAACAAATGGTTTATAACACACTATAATGTAGGTATAAACAGATATGACGACATTTTAAGTGTTTAATAAGCTACAGTATGTTATGACAACAATTATAACTAATCTGATGAAGATATATTTAATTTTATTACAACTGTGTTTTATTATATTGTCATTCATTATCTGTTTATACATCAGTCACTACATATGGGTGCTGACAGGAGGAGTTATAGTTGTTGACAAATACATTAATAAACACTTATGTGTTGTAAGCTATTTATTAAATGTTTACATACTGCTTATGAATGGTAAATGGAGGACTTAAGTAAACTGTTACCCAAAATTCAGTACCTTTTAATCCAAATACATCTCCTTGGGATCATTCATAATATTGAACATCTGATTACATGATGCTTGGTACAATCTGACAGTTAAGATTATTGTATCCCCAATGAGCACCAAACAGAATGGTAAGAGTGGCAACTGTACTACTCTGGCTGTTTGACTGTGAGGGATTAAAATAGACAAACCAGTTAATTTTATGACCAGAGAGCTCCATCTGCAGAGACTGACATGCTCCTAAATTATCAGGGGCCGTCGCTGGGATGCAGAATTAATGCACGACACAAATGGCAGCACTGACGTTGCACACCTACCTCAAACACTACTGAAGAGCTGGGAGGAATTTTGTCAGGATTTCCGGCAGATCCATAAGCATACTCTGGCTTACACAGAAACGTGCACACCTCACCCCGTTGCATGGACAACACACCAATATCCCAAGCCTTGAGGACTTGTCCTGTGAGTGGGCGAAGCAAATAAAATGACTATGAGAAGAGATGTTGTAAGCTTATAAAACTGGCTCAAAGAAAATGTAATAACTGACTGATTCCACTGTCATTTCTGTCTGTTAAATATGAAGCTATAGTCAGGAGGTGATTAGGTTAGCTTAGAAAGAATGGAAACAGAGGGAAGCCACTAGCCTGGTTCTGTCCAAAGGTAACAAAATCAGCCCACAAGCACCTCCAAAGCTCATCAATTAACACAATATATGTATTTTGTTTAATCCAAAGAAAAACCAGTGTAAGGTTTTAGGAGGGGGTAGGTGTGACGGCCCCGAGAGGTCTTGGTGTTGGGCCTTTGTACTGTGTGCTGTCTGTGTGTTTCTCCCTGCAGGCAATTAAGGAGATTGGGAGCACCTGGCCAGTGAGCCCAACCTATTTAGGCCTGCCCGCCCAGACGCCAGTGTCGGTGCTTGCGCCTTCCACACCGCTCTACCACGTTGTCCTTTTGTTTTCTGTTGTTTTAAATAAATTTATGTTAATCTTTGTTAAACCTGAGCTGCATCCTCCTTCTTTGTTGTGGCCTGAGAGCCGGGGTTGTAACAGTAGGTTTATATGCCGGACTATTCTTTGGCTTCAGTAACTAGCAGAGACTCCAGGTTACTGCTGACAGTCTAGGGCTGACCCCGAATAGTCGAAGATTCGATGCTTCGATGGTTGTGCCAAGTTGTCCACACCTCGCAGGACTTTCGGATAATTTATCCCCGTTGATGAACCACATAAAGAATATTTTATCGTTTTTAAAATGCTAGCTGTTTTCCTGTGTTTCCAGTCTTTATGCTAAGCTTAACCAAGGTATCCATCTTCTCCATCTAATTATCAGCAATTAAGCCTATTTTCCAAAATATCTTAACTATTCCTTTAAGTAAGAGACAACACTAATGCACCGTCAGGTTTGACAGCAATGTCACCTACCCTTGCCCACATTGAAGCAGAAGGGTTCTTTGCGATCTCGACTACAGTCAAACTTTTTCCCAGTGAGTAGCTTCCCAGTGTAGTGGACGGTCACTCTGTCCCCAATCATTGGCCTGTCTCCATCTAGCCCCTGACGCTTCACAACCTGTAGACAAAAAGAAAAGCTTCCAGTTCAGCTGAGGAACCTTTGTAACAGAGAAGAGAAAAAGAACACATAGAATAGCCTATATCATGGCCATGCTATTGGGTGGAACAATGAGTCCTCGTGACTGAACGCCTACATAGCATCATAGAGTACGGTCTAGACCTGCTCTTTTATGAAAAGTGCTGTGAGATAACTGTTGTTGTGATTTGGCGCTATATAAATAAAATTGAATTGAATTGAACATAAAATGGAAAAAATTTATAAAGCAATGACAATACATACCTTGATAACTCCTTGGTCTTTATCAGGTGTTACATCAATACCCTTTGCAGCAAACACAGCTGTGGCTGACGGGCCATCCATGGGCAGATCCTGATCAGTGGTCATTTCTGCGTGTGGGCATCACACAGTAACACTGTAAAAATGATGAACACATAAGCCTACGTATTAGCAATAGGAGCGCCATAAATAACATGTCCTCATGTCTCATCTTTTCATTTTGGGACAAACTTGCAAAAAGGAAAATGGCCCATGATCTAATTTGTGGAGCTGAACTGGAAAATCACGATCTCTGAGAAAAATACAAGATCTCCATAATCCACCCAGGAAACTTGACTTTTTCCTCCACATTATATAACGTGTAGCTATTTAAGGGCACATGTTCTAAATCAAAGCACTTTCCTGGATATATTGAAAGTTTTACTGCAAAAAATACATTAGCATTGATCCCAGCTGTAGGAGGAACCTTACTTTGCACCGCAGTTGTGATATCATTTAACTTCACCACACCTTGTCTGATCCCACACAGATGAAGTAATTACTTGACTATAAATAAAATATATTAAAGGCAGCAGCGTGTAGCTTACTTGGGTCATTGTAACCCGTGGTGCACTCACCAAAGTACAGTATGTTCCAGGGTATTTGTTTGTGGCCCTTTGTGCTCTTTGTCAGTCTGACATCCAGATATCTTACAGACAGACACCAAGATTAAATCTGCAGCACAGCAGAGCCCCGGGTAGATATTTTCAATGTTGATTTGGTAATGAATATTTCAACATTAGTCTCCTTCCTTGTATGCACAGGAAAAGTGTGGGCTTGACTACGCTCACACACTCTGTACTGATAAAGCTGCGGCAGCACAAATACAGTTGTGTTGTCTATATCACGTTATAAAAATCTTGAATTTAATCACGACTCCTCAACTCAGAGGTGATGCACTGATGTCTTGTCAGAATTTGAGACTCAAATGTCTCTGTTGTGTTTTTCAGGCTGCATTACTGTTACTGTATTTGACCTCTCTGTCTGCTTGGCCATCACATCCACATAAACTACTGGTCCCTTCTTAAGATATTTTTCTTCTCATAGCACCAATTTTTATCCACATATACTGTACAGAATATTGTCACCTTATCAATATCAAAGTATTCTGTAAAAAAAAAAAATTATATGTATATATTTGTGCACCTTTTCTATTTCCTAGCAACACATTAATCACAGAGATTTAATTTCTCTACACTGATGAACAGAAATAAATTGATGGATCAGACCAGACATTTGATGCCAGCTTTTGCCGCTTGAAAGTTTCAATTCTTGGTACTAGTACAGACACATAACCAGATTCATTCAGTCAGTCAGATCACTTTGCTGCTGTCTCACGCCTCTGTGTAGCAAAAAGACAACAGCAGCTTGCCAGAGCAATAAAACTGTAATGACCTGTTGGTGTTACAGCTGCTAAATGTTGCCATTCTCATCACAGGAACAATTGTTGTCGACAAGCATTGTTACTACCTCAATACACATGGCTGTAGGCATTTTCAGTTTGCTCGGGCAGAATAATCTTGATATTGTTTGAAGACAATGAAAAGGCTAGTTTGCTATGTTAGGCATGTTGGCAAACACTATTTGGTGATTGTTATCACATGCGACAGCTGAGACTCCAACACTTGCACGAATAGCATCAGCTCACAGCTGTTCTGGGACCGTGTTGGGATGTTACTGATGTGAGGACTTTTGGCCTGAGTTGTGAAGTAATGATAACAAACCTTTGCGATGAAAAATAGATGTTGGGCTGGCCAACAAGTGTTTAGGTATCTGGAAGTCAAACATGTGGAGCCCAAAATGGCTAATCAGGTGCACAGATACAAAGCCAATTTGGGCTTGAAATTTTGTACTTTTTCTAAAAGTAATGAAGCTGAAAAATTAATAATTCACCACAACATTTGTACACAGATGGTTTGTTTCTCAAGGGCAGTGTGTTTTGATAGAGAGGAACGGCAGCTTTCACTCCCTGCATCAGTTTTCTAGATTTTTGCCCCAGTTGTCCTGTCTTGTCACTTTAAGGACATCCCAAATGCTGCCAATGACAATGTGAAAATATTTGGGTATTCTTCTGTGGTGACTAAGTTCTTTAAGAGCCTGCATGACAATTGAGAAACGGAGCTTGCCCTGAGATGCGTCAACTTCGCAATGAGCTCATTGTGTTAGATATTGATCAAGAAATAGATTTGAACTCATTTTCTCAGTGTGAGAAAGATCTTAATACAGTAAGCCGAGGTGCACACGTGTGCCTCAATCCATAGTGGTAAAACTATAAAGATCTGTCTCACTGATGATCGGTACAATTTTATTTGCATCTTCAATTTTGTGTCAAATGTCTGTGTACTGAACACAAGCATACCACACAATGTCCGTCTCTTCTGTAGCAAGACCTTGTCCTGTGTCTTTTAAATTTCATGGATTTCCTTTTAGATGTAACTCGTTGTGCGCGTGTGTGTGCATGTGCATGTGTGTGTGTGTGTCTGAACACAATGTTCCTTCTATTCACAGTTCCCCGCTGGCAAAGCCTGATGGTGTTCACCAATCTGAGACCCGCTCACGTACAACACAGCTTGAATTTTTGAATGAAAATAGGCAGATTTTAATTATTCACTATTTAAGTCACTATACCTTTATGTTTACATTGACACACAATTAATTCAGATAAAGCAAGTGGAGCAATAGTGTTATGAATTAAAATCATCAACCAATTCACATAATTTAAAGTTATGCATTCCATATGTTTCATCATTTAACTTTTTGCTTTTCCTGTATGAAACATTTAATTTTTATTAAACACTCAACAGGGAACTCAACTGAAAATAGTTATGACACATAAAATGGCACGTAGGCTATGTGTATCTAAACTCAAGATACCCTGCGGAGGAATGCAGGAACAGAACACAATGAAGGAAAGACCACATCCACAGACGCACTCAGTGTATCTGTACATTCTGTCTCACATCCGTACTCTGCTGCTGATTCACATATATGAGCATGTGAGCACACACCATGCACAGAATGACATCCTGAAGCAGAGCGTTGTCTGACACAGCAGTCTTTTTTAAGCTGACAAATACATCACAAATGAAGCTTGTTTTTAAAGACATCACTTTTTGGAGATGCTGCTACAGTGGCAAAGATGTGTGGTGTACGTACTTTTAATGTAAAATGACAAACCTTTTGATTTTATTGTTTTTATAAAGCAAAGGTAAAGGACATGTCAGTGTATTTGGACAAGAAGTAATGTGTCTTCATTAAATATCTCCCTAAGGCTGATTCATCTCTGGGACTTTGCCTCGACCCGTGTCCATGTCAGCAGGCCAACTCTGCTTCTCTGACACTACCTCATCTAAATCTAAATACCTGTGTGAGAACACCCATATATTTTAAATTATTTAGAGGCTATCATTATGTCCTGAAAGGTACAACCTGGTTCAAAATGAATAACAATCAGCAGGAATTAACTTAATGTTACTCATTCTCAGAAACAGGGTCACACAACCTGTAATTTATGATGATACACCTACGCCTAAAGAGATTCTGGATGTAAACTGTTGTCTTCCTCATCCACCTCCAATGGGAACCACAGATAAGTGCCACATTCATATACACTTTAACCTGTAAACACGTACACACACCCTTATCAGCCTTTATTTTCCAGAGTACAGTGGGATACAGCCCTAACCTCAAATGCCCCAACACCTGCAGGAAATTCAATATCCATCCTAGAACATCTTCCAATCAGACAACCTCAACTGGACATCTTGGATTTTTTTTTAATAACCATTGGTTTTAGTCATGTTATAATGTTGTTGTTTTTTAATCCTCTTGATTAAAGCCAAATCTTTATGATGTATAACAAGTGTCCCTTTAACTCCTGAAGGCGTTAACAGAAAACACCAGAGAGCCGGTAAACCTCATGCCATTATTAACTCCTTAATTATGTATTTCAGCAGCAGAATACAGGGAATAAAATAAAAGACTCACATTTTCTTGTGCTCCTTTTTTAGGTTATTATTCCTTTCCCGAAACAGCCAGTGACCCTCTGGATTTTCAGTTGGTTGATTTTCAACCATCTATAGCGCCTAATGCAAGCCCGCCCCTCTCATCTCATATCCAGGGTACTAAATGTTCTGCCCATGTGATTACTCTGTCGCGCTGTTTTTGTCTTCTGTCCCTTTATCCCTTTCCCCTCTGGTGACGGCAAACGTGCCGGCGAACTAGCCACATGGATCTCACACTTCAAAATGACTTCGTGAGGGAGAGAGGCAGAGACACACAGAGCGAAAAGGAGAGAGAGGGAGACAGAGAGTAGAATAGAGTAGAGTTGTGGGAGGGCGTTTAGTGTAAAATGAAGGGGCGGGTCTTGGAAAGCAGCCACAAAGTAACACAATGTTCCGGCTGTACTGTAGCTGTACCGCTGCCGCTGCTGATGAGAACACTGTGTTCCAATAGACACCCTGACCTGTAACCCGTTCCGTGCCGAGCTAGTCCGGGAACAGCCTGCTGCGGTACAGGCTGTTCCCTTCGCTCAGCTGACAACACGTTTCATCAACACTGCTGTGTAATAGCCGAGCCCTAGCCTGCACAGACGGGATGTGTAAAAGCACCGAAATAAAAGCACGCTGCACTGCCCGATTAGAGGCGCGGTGAGACGGATTACTGTTTGTTTATTTTTTTTTGTTTACCGGGGATTTATACAATTGCTGTAGCGTTTCTAGAACTTATTTGAAGGTAGGGATTTTCGACAAATGCGCATACATGTATGCTTGGAATTATTATTTTTTTGCCTAATGCCTGGTGCTTTATTGTGACGTTTACTGGGTGGAGATCATTTGTCATTTTCTCACAAACAACCTGTGTTTACGTTGCTTTGTTTACAGTGGTGAAACAAGTAGGATATTGAAATATTTTATGTAGGCTACAAGTAGCAGAACTATAATGAAAAAAATATCACAAGTGTAAGTTGTTGCTGTTTTTTTTATTACCAAATTAAATGTAAACAAACTTTATAGTAAAATACATTTAAGTAAAAAGTGAAATTACTCACCAAGAATGTCCTAGTCCAAGTGGAGTTAAGTGCAGGCTAATTATTTATTTTCATTTTGGAAAGTATAGCCTAATAACCTACATTAATGTTGCATGAGCTCTTGTTTTGCAAGTCAAATCTTAATCAAATCTTAAGGTGCAGCTGTTTAGCAGAAGTATGAGTAAATATAAAACATGAGTAAATATACTTGGTTACTACGTACCTGTGACTGCACCCTAACCAGTGTTGGGAAGCAACTTACATGTAATTTAGTTACATTCTTTTATTACAAAATGAATTTAACTGTAATCCATTACAGTTATGGGGGGAAATGTGTAATTAAATTACAGTTACTTATGAAAATGTTCATGATTACATTTAGGGTTACATCTGAATACTTTCTAATAATATTCATTTGCTTGTGCATAATGTCCATTCCAGCCACAGCCTTTTAGTAAAGTGTATTGCTATTCTGATGCTTCTGATTGGCTCTCATGTTTGAATTTGCAGTGCCACACATCTGCCAGTTAAATTGCCTCTCAAGCTCTCAGTTGAAAACAGTCATTAGAAATTTAGAAAAGTAATTAATAACTTACATTGCTTTGATAAAGTAATTGAAATAGTTACATTTTAAATAGGGTAACTTGTAATCGGTAACCTATTACATTTCCAGAGTAACCTTCCCAACACTCACCCTTACTTTGTTTCCCATCTTACCAGAAATTAAGTGCAAGTAAACACTAGCCTACTTATAATCGAGCATCCCCAGCAAACTGGTTAGTTTCGGGGAACGTTCTGGGAACATTGGCTGACCACCCTGGAATACTGGTTTTGCGTTTCTAAAGAAAGTTCTGCGAAGTATAGCTGGGGAACATTGTTATAACATCCCGCTGACCACAAGACTGTTATGGGAACGGTCTCCCAAAACAGGCACATTCCCGGAGGTTTCTAATCTCCTTGACCGTCTTTATCAAAGGGCTGGGGGTTAGGCCTACACATTCTGTGCAGAGTAAATAATGGTGCCAAATAGTAAGTTAGACATTTGGTGCAGGGATGTGAACACAAAACAAATATGTGTGCATTTTCATCCATCACAGTTAAAGAAAGGACATTTCAATTGTTAATTTTTCTTTTCATTTCCACACCATCTCTAATCAAAACACTTATTTCAACTATTAGAATTACTTTGTAAAAGGAATTTGAACATCTGAGGTAAAGCTAACGTGAGTCACTGTTCCTAAACCCAAGAGATTATATCAACTTTATTATTTAATATATCAGATACACATTATACATATCATGTTTTAAACACTATTTTAATCTAGTAACTCACGTTAGCTATTGTTCTAAGATCAATAAGGCAACATTAGCTGATGTTGATTAGCCTAGCTAACATTAACACTTGCTAGCTAGCTCTTAATGATGGGACTACAGAAGCAGACGTTTTAAAGATGCAACTTCAAGTATAAAGCTGATCAATGCCTAATAATGACCTATTGATTGATTTAATCCCACCATATCAAATGCCATAGTGTTCCATGGACCAGAAGCAGTAAGCTCACTCCACTGCAACTTTCTGTGATTTCACTCACTTTGTTTTTTAATCATAAATATTTCAGGCTATTTGGGAATTTGGGAAATTTGTAGCTAATTTGGGAAACGTAATGCAACATATTTTATGGGCTCTTGTTTTGCAAGTCAAATCTGAAAAGAAAAATTGTGAAGATATTTTGCAGCAACTTGCATTAACTTAAGTACGTTTCTGTCAGACCTGTTAGCCTACTATAGCCTTCAGGTTTTCCTAAATGACAAGTATGAGAGAACAAATGATAGACCCGATATTAAAATACCAGTAAGTATTAAAAGTAAAAGCACACACTGTAAATGTTAAGTAGGATAGCCCCTATAAAAGTGTTAAATGACAAGTTAAAGTAATAAACCTAGTCCATGTGTTGTTCTGTGTAATTGTTTATTGTTATGTTTAACGCTTTATGTTTTATGAGTTCTTGTTTTACAAGAAAATGGTACAGCTGTTTTGCAGTAAACCATACAATCAGTTAATCTTTGGTTGCTTCCTACCATCCTTCCCAGTACAGATAAATACTGAAAGTAAAAGTGCTTACTGTCAAAGTGTAAAATGATAAGGGAAAATAATAAACCTGGTCCACGAGTTGTTATATGTAATTATTTTTTTTGATGTTGGGAAGTAGTTAAATGCGTCATCATGAGCTTTTGATTTGCAAGTCAAATCTTAATCTGCGAAGAAAATTGTACAGCTATTTGCAGTAAAACATACATACACCGTCCTGTTACTATAGCCTAATTAGGTTTCCTATGTGGCCCCTAAATATTAAATACAAGTATTAGACCTAGCATTAAAATAAAAGTAATTATCCAAAGTAACAGTACTCACTATGAAGGATAGTAAGAATAGTGAGCCCTGTCAATGAGTCAGATGACGTTAGCAGTTATAATCCAGGTCCAGGTGTTGTAATTATATTATGTAATATTAGGAAGTATAACCCATCATATTTTATGATGCAAAGAAAACAGTACCGCTTTCATGGAAACACAAAAATGTAGTATAGCATTCAATAGTTGTATCTGAAGTGGCATGGAAATACGTAACTTAAATACAGCACCTTAGTAAATACGTTTGATTACTTCCTAACTAACATGTTCTCCCACATGACCACTTGTAAAAGTTTGCCTTTGACCTGTAGTAACAGCTTCCTAAAAAGACAACTCCCGTTTTATTGTTTATAGTAAATAAGTAATGTATGCCTTGTTTTTCAGAGAAATCTAAATAGAAAATCCCACTTCTGTTCACAGGACGATGACACATAAAATCATCTTAAAATATCTCTGTTAAAAATATACTTCTACAAGGATTTGGGGCATATTTTACAACTTACTATACTGTTTTTACCTTCTGATGCATTTCATTGTATCAGCTTAATCTGCTTATTTATCTGTTAAATACTGGAATGTTGTCAATGGACACCAGTGTAGCACATGCCAGTAAAGAATTTAAAAAGACAAAGGAGTGATAGGGAAAGAAATGAGAGGGTGTGGTCCAGAACAAAGTAGTTTAGAGATGTGGGAGTTTTTGTGTCAACAGTTTGGAAACACGTGCATAGGATTTGACAGATATTTGTTTTAAAGTGTTTTTTAACCTAATGCTGTGAAAATAAGGTATTTCAAATTGCTCACAGACCAATGTGAGGGCAGTTTTGACCTGTGTATGTGACCATAGGTTAGTTATGACTCCCAAAACTTTTCCTTGGACAGCCAGTAAGAAGACATGTAATGTCTCCTGTGGACCAACAAGGCAGACTCGCCAGCTGTATTTGAATTCCTGTCATTAAAAGATATGCAGTATTATTGAGTTATTATAGAGTTGAGAAGTTTAAAAATAAAAAATCCGGCTTAAACCGATGGAAGAAAAATACATGGGGGTGAGGAGGTGGGTGCAAGAGCAGTTGAAATTCCCATGAAAGTCATAAAATGTTTTTTATGCTTCTGTGGTCTGAGGGTACTGTTTTATTATTATGTCCATAGTATGTTTGCAATATAGCATGTTTTACGGCTGCTGCTTATATTTATGGTCATAATATTTTTGCATTAAAGTGTTTAAAATTGTTCAAATATGGCATCAGTTCTTGGTGTGAGTAAGTCTTTGACCATAAAGATTTTTTTTTATATATATATATTAAAGAAACTCCATTTCTTATTGCTTGTAGTGAGGTGACAGTTGAAACTTCATGGCAGGTCTCTGGTGGGTGAATCCTACTGTCAGAGGTGGTGAAGACATTGTCTGACCACGCTGCTGGCAGCTATTGAAGGGAACATGATGATCCTGTTAATTATAAAGGTGACATAACACAAGTGAATCTGACTCTGCAAACCCACAGGGATGTTGTCAACTGGCTGTAATCTTCTACACCATCAGTTATAGGAAGAAAACAGGTTTCACACACTCTTTATTGGAACATTTTATTTACATTAAAAGCCAAAAAGTACTACAGAAACAGAACGGCTGTGGCCTTGTGATCTGATGACACCACCAGCCCTCAAACACCCTACACTGCACCACCCACCTGAAGTTGTTAGCAATAAATACATGCTTATTTAAAAAAAATCATCAAGATAGTTGACTCCAGCTCAGGCAGAGATTTGTTTGTTTTCTCAACCCTTGTCTGAACTGCGGTGTCCTGGTAGTTTTGTTAGCAGATCCCCCCACCCCTCTGTCTTGTCTGCTTAAGTGGAGGTCAAAAATGAACTCAACTGACCTGAGCTGAACTGAAATGCATGAATAGATTTCTAAATTGACACAGTGCCTGACATGTTGTCTTCCTTCCTGAAATATCACGAACATCTTGTTTCAGTTCTGGTGAAAGCAGCAACCTGGTAGGAAACAGGAAAACTAGGTGGTCAAAGGTTAAATAAACAGTTTGTAGCTGTTTAATAGAAATATAATTAACATTTTTACATTGATTTGTCGCTCATATTTTGAGCTTTAGAGCCTATTATTACACTCAGTGATAAATACTAGCAATATATTCACTAAAAAGTCTTATAATCTTTGTTAATATAATCCAATACATTGGAGATGTTCTTGATAATTGGCAAATACATTTGCCAAACATTGTATGAAGTACCAAAATCTGATAGGCAGTTACGAGAATGCATCTGTCTGAATGAGTGTCTTAGTGTAACCAGAAGCACGCGGGTGAGTTCATTCAGGGATACAGGCTGCACAGTCATCAGGAAGTGAAACAGAACAGAATGTGCTGTACTAATCTGATTGAAAAACACTACCCTGAGCGGAGGCAAGAAAAAAAAAAGATGTTTCATTTACACAGCTAAAAGGAGAATACTATGGCAGCAGAGGGATATGTGCAAATACAACAAATGTAGCTCAACTCGCTCTCACACAAACATGCACACAGCGACTAAAATAAAGCTGAGCAACATAATGTTCTTTGTTTGTGTTCGAGGCACCCATGTTACGTACATGGGAGTAATCTCCTGAGTGATCCCTTTTATCCCTGAACTTTTGCCCCCTGAAGCAAGAGTTCTTTTCTGCTGCGTCTGCCAAGGACCCTAAATAAATGATCCCTTGCTGCCGTTGATGAATACAAACACAGTGGCACAGTGACAGGAGGAATCTTCAGCTTTTTATCCTTGACAAGGTTTAGTGCTGGTTTTTATCTCCTTATCTTATCTGTTAAGATAAAATCTGTTTACATATCATGAAAAAAATAATAGAAAAGTTTACTAAATGTATAAAGTTGTCAGTGGTGAAAGAAATATTCAGATTTTCAGTCTCAATAGAATAGTGTAAAAACACATTACAGGTAAAAGTCACATATTCAAAATGTCAAAGGGTAAGTACAGAAGTATTCCTGTATGAATTCAAAGTATTGAAAAATAATGTAGTTAAAGTAAAGTGAAAGTATTCATTATGCAAGCCCCTGTCAGTGTTACAGTACATTATTATACATTATTGTATTGGATCGTTAGTTGAGTTGGAACTAATGTCAAACTTTGAATATGCACTGTATATGCAATATATGTCCTTCTGAAAGTACTCAAATAAACTACAAGTGCCTTAAACTTGAAAAAATAAAAAAATAAAAAATACAGTATATACTGTAAATGTAAATATATTTGGAAAGGTAAATGGTGTGGCTGCGCAGGGGGTTTTTTGGACCTCCATTCATTTATAATTATAATTTGCAGTTATACTTAATTTTAGGTGATTTCCACCCTCACTATTGTGGGAGTTTGTTTGTTTAGTGGCCTCAGCACTGGATCACTCTCTTGCATGATGGATACACAGTGAGATCAAAAGAGCACAAGACTTCCAGATGTGCGGCTCCAGTTTGTAGTCTGGTCCCAAAAGAAACATTATTTAATTTTACCTGCATTTTTTGTTACAGATAAGAAGACAAAAAAAATCTGAGATCCCTCGGAAATCCCTCTTTAACAACTCAAAAAACATTCGTTTTATCATCTTGATACTTTTTCATGACTTTTCCTTCTTTTATCAGAAAATGACGCAGCATTTTATGTACCTGATAAACTGGCACCTGAGATAAAACATGACATGTTTCCTTATTTGGTGTTATAACAATGCTTTATGGTAATTTCCGTATTTTGTCACATTCATCCAATGTGTACACACATGTTTGTGGCCAAGGGAAGGGTTACGATTTCAATACTTCTCCATAATTGGTTTTAATGAGCTCAGAAGAAATAAAGAAATATCTGAAGAAATGCAATTGGTTGATTTTGAAGTTATTGTCATTATTTTTACACTTGCAGCAGTTTGTGGGAGCCCAAACAATGAGGAACTTGAAACTTGAAAGGGAAACAACTCTCTCCTTCATAGGGCACCTTTGCTAATGAGAGTTATTGTTCTTCACTAAATTATCTGGCATCAGTTACAGGGATGTCTAGTACATCGCCATTTCATCTCTCATGTCAGGCAATCATTAATCAAAGCTTGACTCAGCTGAGTAATTACTCAACTAATCTGACTGCTCACAATGACAGTCAGAGCCCAAACATCCAAACATAGTAGGGAGTGACATCGCTAAACAATTGATACAAACAGGACATGTAACCTTTTGGTTTACGAAAGAGGATGCTTCAAAACAAGCCCAACAAAAGGGGTTGGATTAAAGACAATATTTAGGGCCAGTGCATTAACATAACATGGTAAGTAACAGGTGAAACTCACTAAATTCACTATCAACTCCAGCTGTTTGCAGATTTCCGCTTCCAGTATGAAAACAGAGAAAGATCAAATATGCATATACCCTTGTTTTATGTTTCATTTTGCAATATGAGGAGTGAGCAGTTAGATTCAGGGTCAAAGAGGTACAAAGACTTCTGTTACGCATACCTCTTCCCCTCTGTTACTTCTTGAATGTGTCTCTATACAGGAAGTGTACATACAGTATCTAACCACCCACCTGAACACTTACACTCAAGGGGTCATTTGTGGGTGTTTTGTCCTGTTGAGCAATAACCCTCCTGCTCTGTTGATTTACTTATCTTCCCTGCACAGTAATCAGTAACGGCAGGCAGCAACAGTTAAAACTACATGAATTAAGTTTGTATTTCCCATCAACATGAAACATAATTACTAAATAAGAAAGAAAGAAGAAAAAACACAGTTCTGCGACGTAAGTCAAATAAATTTTTCAGACTTTACTCTTTTGGAGAGTTTTACCCTCTTCGGGCCATGAAAACCTATTTGAAGATCCAGTGTAAGAAGTTTATAGGGAGAATCTCTTTTTGGTGGAACTGCTAAGTACTCATAGACATCTGAAACATGTCAATAACTAGACACTCCATCACAACACACAGTCACAAACAGTGGTTGGGGACCACTTCTTTAAACTTTATCAATTTTTTGTATTTTATAAACTGATATTTGTTATATAAAATTCTAAGTAGCATCAAATGGAAATACTTGAGTAAAGTACAAGTACCTCAAAATTGTACTGAAGTACAGTACTTGAGTAAATGTATTTAGTTACATTCCATCACATACAGCTTTGGTGCTCTTTTTCAATAATAATTTTTCCTGATTGTTTTCTGCTTTGTCTGTGTTGCTGTGGAACAATTTGTTTTTCATTAGGACATAGCGTTAAAGTAAATATGGGCATGTTGCCATTTTGTGTTTTAAAACGTCTTGACATGGGAGAGCAGTGGGGGATGTTTAAGGGAGAGAAGCCACATGTCTTCACACAGTGTTAAATCAAGTATTTCACTAAACATCTGGAAAAAGATCACACCCAGGCCGAAGGACACAGGAACAGCCATTGAGGAAATCTTCACCCCTGAAGCACAGACAAGTTTTGAACTCAAAAGTCATCAATGAGAGGACAGAGAATTAGTCAAAGGCAGAGGATGGCATTTGTCAAGAAAGCAACATTTCTGTGTCCACGGTAATAAAATGTTGTAAAATTGGCCCCTTGCACTGATGCAAAGTGTGGTACTATATATCCATCTATCTATCTGTTTGCCTCTTTTCATACTGTTATTACTTCCACCACTGTTAAGTAGTCTACTTCTGATGCTGCTAATATTTAAGTAGGCCTATATTAAATGTGTACATACTTCAGATAAGGGTTGCACTATGCACTTTATAATGCTTTAGTCACAACATGCTGACTCTGCCTTACAGAACTACATCAGCTCTATCTATCTATCTATCTATCTATCTATCTATTATCTATCAACAGAGTGTTGATGTTGAGGGAAGAAAACGTGCCTGGAAAATGTAAGTGGCTCCCTTTGAGGGGGACAGAGATGGTGTTGGCTGAATGATTACTGTAGCCCATGCAGAATTAGAAACACTACAAAGTCCTACTCTCTGTGTACTGTAAAATAGCAGTACACACAATAGTGTAATAACTTCAACAGACTACAATGTAGTGGTGTGTTGATTTATGTAGGCTACATTGCAGGGATATTTAACAATTTGTTTCTTAGTATAATTTTTAAAATATGTTGTTGTTTAGAAATGAGTAAATATTTTACTTCAATGAATTTCTGGTTAAAATGATGTGTTTTAAACGGGAGAAAGTAAGGATGATACACTGTGTTTAGTGTATTGTGATTGTGACCGATAGTCCTCTCCGGTACAGCAGGTTGCGGTATGTGCATGTCACATTAGTTTGCCACACAAACACACAAAGAAGTAGAGAACCGACTAGTTCTTCCGCCGTGGTACCGGTGCTAATAACAAGTTAAGCTAGCAACGGAAACGGGCGGCGTGAAATCTGCTGCTAACATTTTTTTGTCGCACTACAGCTACAAAAACGGTGAGCTACATTTCTTTAACATATTTATCTACTAGATTCTCTCCACGTTTTGTATCACGTTGGTTATTATGCCGGAGGGCCCAGAAGTAAATATTCGTTTTAACCGTTTCATCGTGTTAAATGCTAAATGTGCTAGCTACCACATTCTGTTGAAGCTCATCGGTAATTTTTGCATAGCTGTATGAGGCGTTGGGAATCCTGCCAACACACACCTTTGGTACTTAAGTTAAGTTAGATACCCGTGATTGTGTTAATCAGCAAAATGTGTGTCTTACACTAAAAAAGAGCATGAATATAATGTCAAACGTTAACATTAACGTTACTTGCTTTTGCGCACAAGCCGACGAATCCTAATAATCTAACGTTACTTTTGTTTCCTAGCTAGCGGTAGCTTTGAACATTTAAGTAGAAAGGCATAACGTACAATTGAGTGACTTTATTGTGGTCATTACACAATTGGGCAACTCTTAGTAATGTTTAATCTTGTGACTTTAGCGGCACTTAGACCACTAACGTTTATAGTGAACATTAACAGCCCTCCGGTGGTTTGAGAAAGCTCCGCAGAGAATAATGTTAACTTACAGCTAACAGCTAAGTTACCTGTAACTTGTAGATGCAGAATTAGGTCAGGTATGTGGCTGTGACAGTTTCTGACCGTCTTTATTTCCTTTCAGGCACATCTGCTTTTGGGATACTCTACAAGAAGATATATAAACTTGGCGAAATGAGTGGTAAGCTTTGTTACGTTGTTACTTTACTGAATTCCTCATGTTACTTAACCCTCCAGGTCAAAACAGTACAGACTTTCCCCCAGGAAACCGTTTCGCCAAGGGAGTAAGCCACCCAGATCGACACATCTACTTTCATTATCTGTTTATTTGATGGATGACCATAAAATAAATGACTGGATTACCGATTGAATCCACAGTTTTTGAAGCAGTAGTATAATTACTGCAGGGCTTGCAGGAAGTGACTCACCTGAATTAATATTATATTAGTTGCATAGATACTAGGCGTGTAACAATTTTTTAAACAAACTTACAAATTACACATAATACATTTTATATTTAAGAATTAGCAGAATTAAATTACTGCTGCGAACTACTAACAAGTTCTCCACTAAATAAAATATTGTCAAAACAATGCCACATACAGTTAATAAAATATAATTTAAAAAATATAAATAGATTACAGTGAAGCATTCTTATTTTTTTATTCCATCTATGGGCATTATCAATCCCAGCTTGAAGGCCTGCCCAGATTTAAAAAAAGTCTGTTTAAATGCCGAAAGACGTTTGCACTGTGCTCGCTTTTGTTTTTTCCCCCTTGTTGCAGTGACGTTCTCCTTCGTGTGATACCATTAGTAAGTTAGCAAGTTTGACGTGTTGCCAGAAACCTACCCGACAAATGTCGGCACACTGCTTTCGTCTTATCGACTTGTCCGTTGTTGTATTTCACTGGAAACCTAAGTGTTCCCAAACAGAAGACCTTAACAATAAGGGAGGGTCTTAAAGCTCTGGCTTCTCTGCACTGGCCGTGATGTTTAACTCACTAGTTGGAGAGAGGCTGGGCTAAAGCGACTGCTTGTGTAGCGCTGAAGCGCCGCACAGCAGAGATTTGGTCCACCACTTAATATGTCCATGTGGAAACTCAGAATTTACGTATTTTCCACACACAAAACAAGCCTAATATATGACGCTAAAGATTGCAAGTCCTGTACCGAAATGGTCCAGTACGAATACATGTACCGTTACACCCCTAATAGATACTAATCTTCTAGAAATGTAGCAGCTATCTAAACAAATAATGCAAGAAATTCAAAATCACTATTCTGCAGGTGGTCATGAGAGACTTTAAAAATGGCTAAAAACTTTCTGTTGTTGCCTTTAAATCAGTTTGGTAACTTAGCAGCTTGCATTTACTGTCAAGGAGGACATCACTTGTTTGTATTGTCTGAATTTGGTTAATGTTAGTAGACTCCTTTTGGGTTTCAGTCCAACCCTTTATTTACACACATCCCAGTCCCCCACCCAGATAAAGAGTTCCCCTGAAACTGATGTTATAGTTTGCGCACTGGGCATGCCGATGATGGCTGATTCTGGGGCGTTGTCACCATGATCTGAGCCACTAAAACCTTACTACATTAAATGCATTGCCATGTCAGACGGGCTTTTTTTTAAAATCAGTTTTTCACACTGTGATAACATTTGGCAGCATCACTACTGTTGTCTTTGAAGAGTACTTTAGAGCACTAGTAGCTCATATTATAAAAAAAATAGTTTCCCATATTCTGAATAGGGATTGTATTATGAATTAAATCTGCCATGACAGTATTTATAAGTTGTTATTGTAATATAAATTTATATCATAAGGGATGTCACGTGAACTGATATTTTGGTACCAAGTCCATACTAAAATTCTGAAAACATGTCTGTACTTGTTTTGCTAGGTAATGAAGATCAAACATGTGAAATAGCCACTTATCAAATAGAAAAGAGGTGGAAACTGGAGTGAAGTTAGTTTCACAGCTGTTAACTTCAATACCTCGTGTCAGAGCCTCGATTTCTCACAATTGGAGAGCTAATTTAGGCAGACGTTTCATAGTTTTTATCACCTGAAAATCACCAAAGATGACGATGCAGTTTGCAGCGCTAAGAACTGAATGTCTGTCCAATGCACCTGACACTATTGGTGGAGTTGAGGACCATCTCAAAAGTGCAATACGATCCATTTCAATCATCAATAACTTTTTTTTGTTGTTGTTTTTCAATATGAAAATCTTAGACAGCTGCCAATATAGATAGTGATAACTTTTTTAAACATTTCACACCTGTGAGATTAAGAAAATTAAGTAATTAATTTGATAATTAAATATGCACAGTGCTAGTTTGCTCATTTTATGAATATATTGACATCAAAACACCTCATCTGTCCTGGACGGTTAGTTGTTTTTTTTGTTTTTAAAGCATGTATGTTGAAGTACATTAGATTT
This sequence comes from Micropterus salmoides, assembly GCF_014851395.1. Taxonomy (NCBI): domain Eukaryota; kingdom Metazoa; phylum Chordata; class Actinopteri; order Centrarchiformes; family Centrarchidae; genus Micropterus; species Micropterus salmoides. The sequence goes on from NW_024043372.1 coordinate 20,510,765, forward strand.
ATGGTTTTGTTTTTCTTTTTACAGTTTGTTTTTTGTTGTTGTTTTTTTTATATCAAGGAATGTTACTGGTATCGGTATCGACTACTGAATTGCTGGTATCATGGCATCCCTAATCATATGAATATCAATTTCCTTTACAAGCGGTTTATAAAAATCGCTAGATAGCAATTTCTGTTGTTTAATACAGGCAAGCAATTTCCTCAAGTTGAATGAAAAACCATGTAATAGAACAGGAATGGCTTTGTACAGCCAGCAATAATAAAAGTATAGCTTCCTCTTCATAAACAGTATGGCTAAGTGTCTGACAGTTCAAGGCTGTCAAACTTCAGCTGGGGCGTCCACCGGTTAAAATGACAAATGTCAGATCAACTGTTGCTAATTAACATGAATTCAGTGAGCAACTTGATGGCGGGCCAAAATAAAACCTGTCTTGTTCAGGTGTTCTCTGCAAGCTGGTGTCAGTGCTCAGTCAAAGATCATTTTTGAGGGAAGAGCTTTACAACCATTTTTGTAGGTCCAACAGAGTGATGTGTCTTGTCTTTAGCAGATTGCGTCACATCAGTTTCAGGAGTCTCATTCTCTCAGTTAATATTTTATGTATAGCTGATCAATAATTTAAGCTTTTCAACTTAATAGTTTTGAACAAGGATCTCCAGTGTTTGGATTAAGTTGCTTGTGAATACGTTGTGGCAAATGTAGTAGTCTACAGCAATTTCAGTGTGTCAAACGCATAAGTGTTGAATCAGACTTTGAATTGGCAGATACTCATTGTTAAAGGACTCTGATCAGGATCATACATCGTGGTATCCATATTAAAAACTCCTTTCTCAACGTTCAAACCAAACTAAAGAAGACAAATTGGGCAAAACAAGCCAGTTCATTTGAACCATGTACTTCACACCAAAAAGGAAACAATTATAAGGAAGTACATTTTTGTTATTGAGATTATTGTGGTTTGGCATATCTTTACCTAATATATTGGGATACTTTAACTCTGTACATTCAGCCTACACGTCTTAAATGGGCAATGCAGAATAAGATATAATGATGCAACATTCATCATATCTCTCCATGTTTGTGTTGGTGTCTTTCTTTCAGACCCTGCGCTTAATCGAGACTGTCCCCTTGACTGCAAGGTTTACGTTGGAAATCTAGGAAACAATGGAAACAAGACAGAGTTAGAAAGAGCTTTTGGGTACTATGGTCCTTTAAGAAGTGTTTGGGTTGCGAGGAATCCCCCAGGCTTTGCTTTTGTAGAGTTTGAAGACCCCAGAGATGCAGCGGATGCTGTGAGAGAACTGGATGGAAGGTAAATCTTTCAAAACATTTTTTTAGTGGTGGTTCTTTTTGTGTCCCCCCCCCCCCCCCCCACCCCCACTCATGTGATGACTTCTGCTTAGAACCATGTGTGGCTGTCGTGTGCGTGTCGAGTTATCCACTGGAGAAAAACGCTCTAGGAGCCGTGGCCCTCCTCCATCCTGGAATAGACGCCCTCGCGAAGATGTTAGGCGACGTAGTCCTCCAGGCAGACGCAGGTATGGATTGCCCACTTGACAATTAATTTTACTGTTTTATTTACAGTCTTATTTGCAGTGTTTAAAAGCACAAAGGAGATTTACAGACCCCACACACTAAGCATTAGTGTTTTTACTCCTTAAAAATATGAGTTAGTTTGGCAAAGACATTTAAATCTAACAGCCTCCCACACTGCAAAAAATATCTCATCTTTAGATCTCAGACCTATTAAAGCTTTGTCAACCTTTTTAATAGTAGGAAATAAAGTTTCTGATTGGTCATCGCTATGACCTAAATTTAATTGTTGGCAGTCTTGGTGCTCACATGCACACTTAGAAAATGAATTTATCAATAGATAATCTTGCATCTGGCTGCTTCAGGATTTGATATATTGAGGTCACTCCCTCTCCTTAAGTGTTTTAAAAATATAATCCTACATTAACTGGAGTGATATTTTTTTAAACTTTGTTTCAAGGGATTTTCATCTGTGCCAATTTTGCTTTGTCCAAAGTCATCTTATGTCAGTATGTGACTATTTATGAACTCTTATAGCGGTATGTCTGTAAAAGGTCAAAGCTCTCAAAAAGTGATATTTGCTTTTTGGGGACCTCTTAAGAGACACAGTTAGCACTCCATTATCCATCAAACATTTTTATAGGTACTTTCTAGAATTACTTTCTGCAGGTGTAAATTTTGTTTTCTTTCTGAGTTCAGTTGCCATATATTAATAAAACTGAACCCCGTTGCAGAGTCACCACCACGCTTCTCACCATCTGAGTCAGTCAACTAGTCCTCTTACAGCATCATGTGACTGCTGACCAGCGAGCCCCAATCAGCTTGGCTGGTGTTGTCACATGACCCAGGCGCACCGCCAGTCGTCAGGTTCCACCAACCTTTTGGTTCCTGAGCATGCGGTTCCCAGCATCCTCCTCTTCTTCCTCCAACCTTAACCCAATCGACAGCGGCCCACTTCACATTATCAACCAATCAGCGTCTTTACTTTTTCTATTCTCCACACAACTACTGTATCAACGGGAACAGCCCTTGGCTTACATCCCTTCCCATCCTCCCCCCCCCAAAAGGCAGGGAAAATCTACAACTACCCCTTCCAACCAGCCACCAGGCAACTTCATATCTCCAACATTTGCATCATGTGGCAAATCCTCTCTGCAATTCGACCTCCCTCACCATCAGTCTGGCTTCCTTGCGTCATTTCTATCTTGTCCAAATCCCCCAAAATAGTAAGTTTCTTTTATCCTGCTCTTTGTAGTTTTTATGCTTAATCTAGCTTTCAAAGCTGCTTGACAGTTTTCCCTCAGCATTTATGTAAGTTAGAGCAATTTCAGTGCAGAGCTGCAAAAATCTAAAGATCAAAAGTTGTGGTCAAGGAACTTTGCTGTCAGTCTGATGTTCGCAGAGCATTTGCGCTGCCAAGTGCATTTTCATGACTCGACATTAAGCCATCTTGAGGGAGATTCATTGGAATAAAATGTACTTTGTTTTTGTAGTTTTAATACTATCCTCCTTTTCCATGAACGTTTTTCTAATTTAAAAATTACATTTAAAATGTCAGTTTTATCAAGGTAATTTTGCAGCCATCTTGGAGCCAACACATGTAGGTTTCTAATGGTTTCAATGCTACAGTCACAGCACCATTCAGGGGTTCACTTTCTTTTTTAACCAAAAGTGAGAACAGTCACTGTCTCAGTTTCTGATCATGTCCACTGTATGGAGCAATTTACATTTATCTTGGACTTTGTATAGGTCATTTTGCACAAGCTCTTTGCCTCCAGTGTTTGAAAACAATTTTAAAGCAGCACCGCAGTAGACAAATGACCTAAGAAAGTTCTGCCACCTCTTAATTTGTTAAGTTGTAATATGTTTTTCTAGGCAAGCCTTAATGTCGAGCCCTGATTTAGCACTATATTCTAAAAATCAGGCTCCACGATTGGTGCTCATTGGACAAAGTTTCCTTTTAATGGGTTGATCTTGATGCAGTTCATGGATGCAGATGATCCTTCTATTAACAGACAAGGATCTACTACACATGTCTCTTTAAGGATCAAGAATACAAAAGGTTTCATTAGTGATAGGAAGGGCTAAATTCTATTTACTAATTTTCTTTTTTTTTTTCTTTTTTTTAACTTCACCTACATTACAGATCACCGAAGAGGAGGAGCCTCAGCCGCAGTCGTAGCAGGTGAACTTAAAACAACTATTTTTATTTAAACTGTGCGTTTGCCAATAATGAATGACAAAATTAATTTTGTTTGTTTTGTTCACCAGGTCTGTATCAAGAGACAGACGCAGATATCGGTCTCTCTCCAGAGAAAAGACCCGAAAGCGCTCAAGATCCATCTCACAGTCAAGGAGGTAAGTTGGAAGTATTACTGATTATTATTTAAGACTTAAGTCTTATCACTAAAATATAAAAAAATTTTCAATATCAGTCATTTTGCACTTATTCACTAGTTTGTTTATTTTACAGTCGTTCCCAGTCTACCGAGAGGAAATGAAGACGATGGTAATCTGCCGGATCCTGCTATGGTTGTGAAAATACAAATTTTTATAGTCATGTTCTTTTTAGATTTTGTTTGCCAGCTCAAGGCAGTGTCCGGTTGGCCAAATTACATATGTGTAATAGCAGTCTGTTGATTAACAACAAAGTACTGAAGTGTTTTTCGCCTTTTGTCTGTTCTGATGGCTAGATTTACCCATTTTTACAGAAAAACATTTTTTGCCTTTGAACTTACTCTATGGAGCATACATTGAATTCTGCTGTCTTACCCTGCATGTTTTGAAATGGAATACTGGATTTAGTTTTACATTACCATCCTGTGTGGGTTTTTTTTTTTGTTTGTTTTTTGTAAACCATTGAATTAAAGTTCATATGTTTTTATTTGCTTTTTTATTCATGGTTGACTCTTAAATTACTGGCAATGTGTACCCTGAGCTGCATCACAAATTATATTACACCAGTGACAGAAAGCAGACTGACAACAAATGTTGCAAATACTGGTCATTCACAGTATCATTGAAGCCTAAAACATCATCTGTAATTCTGTGTTTTACCTATGTCAGTTTTGCAAAAGAAGGCATTTACTCTATTCAACTTTGCTTGATTCTCTGAGCTCTGGCAATTTGTGCTGATGCAGTTAAACAACTTGTTCAATAAATGTTTTTCTTAAGGTGATATGTCCTCATTGCCTTTTTTTTTTCTTTTTTTTTAAGTTACATAAACCAATAATATTATGTAAAAACTTACCATGTGCAGTGTTCAAATGACATTTTGTAAATAAGAACATCTACATATGGAAAATTAAGCTTGATATAATTCAGGAAGTAGCCTACTGTGTGTTGTCACTGTTGGGTGATAAAGGCTGCATGTGTAACCTACACAGGAAGCTCTCAGTCATGGTTGCAGAAACGGAACAACTCCTCTGTGAGGAAATGCATGTTACTGTTCAGCATATGCTGATGACTTGACATTGACAAGCCGCTCATGTTGTGAGACGACAGAGGTGCCAGATTTGGTGGTAAGTACATGTGGCGTATGTAGAAGGCCTAAAATAATTTATGAAATTGGTGCAGTTTATCTTTTTTTTTTTTTTTTTTTTTTAAAGGAACTGACAAACAGGTTTTACTTTAGAGTGACTAAGTAGTATGCCAGTTGCAGTAATAAAAAAATCAGTATGCATAATATTTTGGGGGGGGGGGGTTTGAGAAAGATTATTGTTTTGAATGTTTCCCTTTAGCTAACAGAAGCTAAATAGAGACAGAAATTACTAGTACATGTTTATAGTTGTATATATTTTCTAGAGATACAGTTAATGTTATCTGATTCTGAGGGATTTAAACTTGATTTGCTGACACGTTGCATGACTGAATGTCTCATGCTTTAGGAGACAAGATTAGAAGTCATGTCTGCTCAAACTTCTAAGAAAAAAAGAATTGGTTCACGCCGCTCGGCAGCAAACCAAAATAAAACTTCTGACGCTGACGAGATCCACATAGCTGACAGTACCTCTGTAGCAAAAAGTCACATACCAGAAGAACATACTGGATCATTAAATCTAGTGACTAATCCTCAAAATTCTTCACCTGAAACCCATCGTCCACCTTCACCAGAACACACAGGGCACAGAAGAAAGCTGGGGTCTAGCCGAAAAAATAGAGGAGGACAGCATGTCAAGGAATTGGCGACTGAATCATACTATGAAGCTAGAGAGGAAGTTGAGGAAAAGATTAGGGGTAGTGAAACCCCCGAAACAACCCAAATGTCACTGGCAATACAACCTGAGAGGAAGGAAGAATTATGTCATGGGAGAGAGCATGATATGTCTGCGACACATTGCAGCACATTGTACTCGGCCACTATACCTGAGGTTCAGAGCTCAACTATAACAAACTGTCCAAAGGCTGACCTGGAAAGTTTAATTCCTAAAAGTGAAAATCTGCAAACGGACCAATATGAAAATGAGAAAGACTGTAAAGTGGTGTCAGATTCTTGTAAATTTGAGGAAACCACGCAGGGAGGAATGGACAAATACACCGACACTCCTCAGAGTGAGGAAGTCAAAGACAATGCACATCTTGGTAGTATAAGTGTACCTTCATATCCCACTGTAGATCAACAGTACCAAACAAATTCTAGAGAGATGCCAGAGAAAGAACTTTCCAATGATTCTGTAACAGAAAAAGAAAGGAAGAAAAGAAATGACAACACAGAATTGTTAACACGTGATGGAAATTTACAGGGCTACTATGTGGTGAGTGAGTCACATATAGAAGCATCAGTTAAACAGTTTTCTATCACACCAGAGGTAACCGCCGATAAAAGCAGCCCCAGAGAATATACTGAACTTGAATGTAGTATTGAACAAGAAGAGGTGTTGCCTACAGATGAGAAGCAAAAGCAGATTTTCAACTTATCTGAAGTCAGAGATGCTCATCAGTCAGATGGTGCTGTAAATAAAGTGCATGCAAAGGAGAATAAGCCAACAGAAATGCTAGACAATTATTACTTCTCTGAAAGTGTGATCCATGATGCCACAGAAAATTCTGAAATAATTTCTATAAACCTGATAGACGAACCTGAAGTCCACGACACATACCATTCTGAGTTGACGGTGAAAAGTACTGATGACTCTGCTACCAAGCAGGAAATTTCAAATCCTAACAATAAACATGATGGAGGAATCAACGTATTTGACACTTATCAATCTGACAAAGATAGTGATCAAGTCAAAGAAAATGCACATGTTGGCACATTTGTTGGTGTCTCCAAGCATACTAGTTCAAGTTTACATTCAAGTTCAACAGTAGATCAACAGCTAATCAACCAAACAAGCTCCACAGAGATGCCAGAAGAAGAACTTCCCAATGTGTGTTCTGTAACAGAAGAAGAAAACAAGGAAGGAGAAGTGGACACTGAATTGTTCAGGAAGGGTGGATATTTAATGGACAACTTTTTGGTGAGCGACTCACATTTAAAGTCAAAAGGTATAAAATATTCTATCACAGCGGAGATAGCCACAGAAAAAAGCAGCCCCAGAGAGAACACAGAACCAAAATACAGTGTTGAGCAAGCAGATTTTTCACCACCAAAACAGGACTTGCCTACAGATGCGAAACAAGAAGAGATTTTAATATCTGAAGTCAGAGGTGCTCATCAGTTAGATGACACTATAAACAAAGTGCCTGAACAGGAGGTTGAACCAACAGAAATGCAAGACATTGATTACTCCTCGGAAAGTTTGATACCTGATGCCACAGAAAATTCTGAAATAATTTCTGGAAACCCGATAGACCAAACTGAAGTCAACGACACAAACCAATCTGAGTTGACTGTGAAAAGTACTGACGATTTTGTTAGCAAACAGGAAATTTCAAATCTTGATGACAAACATGATGACCATCCTGAAACAGAAAACAACTTTGAGGCTTTAGACCAAAGAAATGAGGATTATCATGTACATGACACCAAGACAACACAGATCAGCATCACAGAAAGGGTAGACACTGCACTTGGTCAGGTGTGTGAGGACGAAGGCCGAGTAGAGGATGATATAAAACCCAGTGCTGAACAAACAGGTCACCAAGAGAAGGAAGGAGTCTTCACTAAAATGGAAGAGAGTGAATCTTCTTTACAAACTCTGCAATCAGGAACAAATGCTCCTTTGGACTCCAAACCTCAGCAAACCGACCCTGACTTCAGCCCCATTGGGAACAGAAGGAAACTGGGGTCTAGTCGTAAACATAAAGGAAAACAACATACCAAGGACTCTCTTGCTGAATCATACCACAGACTTACAGAGGCAGTTGTTGAAAAACCCAGAGATAATGAACCCTTTGAAACAACTCAAATGTCAGCAACAATAGAGACAACAGTGCAGGAAACATCAATGAAAACCATGCTGGAAGGAATGGGGACATTTGACACTCATCAAACTAAAGAAGACAGTGATCAAGTCAAAGAAAATGCACATGTTGGCACATTTGTTGGCGTCTCCCAGCATACTAGTTCAAGTTTACATTCAAGTTCAACAGTAGATCAACAGCTAATCAACCAAACAAGCTCCACAGAGATGCCAGAAGAAGAACTTCCCAATGTGTGTTCTGTAACAGAAGAAGAAAACAAGGAAGGAGACGTGGACACTGAATTGTTCAGGAAGGGTGGATATTTAATGGACAACTTTTTGGTGAGCGACTCACATTTAAAGTCAAAAGGTATAAAATATTCTATCACAGCGGAGATAACCACAGAAAAAAACAGCCCCAGAGAGAACACAGAACCAAAATACAGTGTTGAGCAAGCAGATTTTTCACCATCAAAACAGGACTTGCCTATAGATGCGAAACAAGAAGAGATTTTCATATCTGGAGTCAGAGGTGCTCATCAGTTAGATGACACTGTAAACAAAGTGTCTGAACAGGAGGTTGAACCAACAGAAATGCAAGACATTGATTACTCCTCGGAAAGTTTGATACCTGATGCCACAGAAAATTCTGAAATAATTTCTGGAAACCCGATAGACCAAACTGAAGTCAACGACACAAACCAATCTGAGTTGACTGTGAAAAGTACTGACGATTTGTTAGCAAACAGGAAATTTCAAATCTTGATGACAAACATGATGACCATCCTGAAACAGAAAACAACTTTGAGGCTTTAGACCAAAGAAATGAGGATTATCATGTACATGACACCAAGACAACACAGATCAGCATCACAGAAAGGGTAGACACTGCACTTGGTCAGGTGTGTGAGGACGAAGGCCAAGTAGAGGAGGATATAAAACCCAGTGCTGAACAAACAGGTCACCAAGAGAAGGAAGGAGTCTTCACTAAAATGGAAGAGAGTGAATCTTCTTTACAAACTCTGCAATCAGGAACAAATGCTCCTTTGGACTCCAAACCTCAGCAAACCGACCCTGACTTCAGCCCCATTGGGAACAGAAGGAAACTGGGGTCTAGTCGTAAACATAAAGGAAAACAACATACCAAGGACTCTCTTGCTGAATCATACCACAGACTTACAGAGGCAGTTGTTGAAAAACCCAGAGATAATGAACCCTTTGAAACAACTCAAATGTCAGCAACAATAGAGACAACAGTGCAGGAAACATCAATGAAAACCATGCTGGAAGGAATGGGGACATTTGACACTCATCAAACTAAAGAAGACAGTGATCAAGTCAAAGAAAATGCACATGTTGGCACATTTGTTGGTGTCTCCAAGCATACTAGTTCAAGTTTACATTCAAGTTCAACAGTAGATCAACAGCTAATCAACCAAACAAGCTCCACAGAGATGCCAGAAGAAGAACTTCCCAATGTGTGTTCTGTTACAGAAGAAGAAAACAAGGAAGGAGACGTGGACACTGAATTGTTCAGGCAGGGTGGATATTTAATGGACAACTATTTAGTGAGCGAGTCACATTTAAATCAGAAATATAGTATTCTGTCACAACGGGATAGCCACAGAAAAAAACAGCCCCAGAGAGAACACGAACCAAAATACAGTGTTGAGCAAGCAGATTTTTCATCACCAAAACAGGACTTGCCTATAGATGCGAAACAAGAAGAGATTTTCATATCTGGAGTCAGAGGTGCTCATCAGTTAGATGACACTGTAAACAAAGTGTCTGAACAGGAGGTTGAACCAACAGAAATGCAAGACATTGATTACTCCTTGGAAAGTTTGATACCTGATGCCACAGAAAATTCTGAAATAATTTCTGGAAACCCGATAGACCAAACTGAAGTCAACGACACAAACCAATCTGAGTTGACTGTGAAAAGTACTGACGATTCTGTTAGCAAACAGGAAATTTCAAATCTTGGTGACAAACATGATGACCATCCTGAAACAGAAAACAACTTTGAGGCTTTAGACCAAAGAAATGAGGATTATCATGTACATGACACCAAGACAACACAGATCAGCATCACAGAAAGGGTAGACACTGCACTTGGTCAGGTGTGTGAGGACGAAGGCCGAGTAGAGGAGGATATAAAACCCAGTGCTGAACAAACAGGTCACCAAGAGAAGGAAGGAGTCTTCACTAAAATGGAAGAGAGTGAATCTTCTTTACAAACTCTGCAATCAGGAACAAATGCTCCTTTGGACTCCAAACCTCAGCAAACCGACCCTGACTTCAGCCCCATTGGGAACAGAAGGAAACTGGGGTCTAGTCGTAAACATAAAGGAAAACAGCATACCAAGGACTCTCTTGCTGAATCATACCACAGACTTACAGAGGCAGTTGTTGAAAAACCCAGAGATAATGAAACAACTCAAATGTCAGCAACAATAGAGACAACAGTGCAGGAAACATCAATGAAAACCATGCTGGAAGGAATGGGGACATTTGACACTCATCAAACTAAAGAAGACAGTGATCAAGTCAAAGAAAATGCACTTGTTGGCACATTTGTTGGCGTCTCCAGCATACTAGTTCAAGTTTACATTCAAGTTCAACAGTAGATCAACAGCTAATCAACCAAACAAGCTCCACAGAGATGCCAGAAGAAGAACTTCCCAATGTGTGTTCTGTAACAGAAGAAAAACAAGGAAAGAGACGTGGACACTGAATTGTTCAGGCAGGGTGGATATTTAATGGACAACTATTTAGTGAGCGAGTCACAATTTAAATCAGAAGATATAGAGTATTCTGTCACAACGGGGATAGCCACAGAAAAAAACAGCCCCAGAGAGAACACAGAACCAAAATACAGTGTTGAGCAAGCAGATTTTTCATCACCAAAACAGGACTTGCCTATAGATGCGAAACAAGAAGAGATTTTCATATCTGGAGTCAGAGGTGCTCATCAGTTAGATGACACTGTAAACAAAGTGCTGAACAGGGTTGAACCAACAGAAATGCAAGACATTGATTACTCCTCGGAAAGTTTGATACCTGATGCCACAGAAAATTCTGAAATAATTTCTGGAAACCCGATAGACCAAACTGAAGTCAACGGACACAAACCAATCTGAGTTGACTGTGAAAAGTACTGACGATTCTGTTAGCAAACAGGAAATTTCAAATCTTGATGACAAACATGATGACCATCCTGAAACAGAAAACAATTTGAGGCTTTAGACCAGAAATGAGGATTATCATGTACATGACACCAAGACAACACAGATCAGCGTCACAGAAAGGGTAGACACTGCACTTGGTCAGGTGTGTGAGGACGAAGGCCGAGTAGAGGATGATATAAAACCCAGTGCTGAACAAACAGGTCACCAAGAGAAGGAAGGAGTCTTCACTAAAATGGAAGAGAGTGAATCTTCTTTACAAACTCTGCAATCAGGAACAAATGCTCCTTTGGACTCCAAACCTCAGCAAACCGACCCTGACTTCAGCCCCATTGGGAACAGAAGGAAACTGGGGTCTAGTCGTAAACATAAAGGAAAACAACATACCAAGGACTCTCTTGCTGAATCATACCACAGACTTACAGAGGCAGTTGTTGAAAAACCCGAGATAATGAAACAACTCAAATGTCAGCAACAATAGAGACAACAGTGCAGGAAACATCAATGAAAACCATGCTGGAAGGAATGGGGACATTTGACACTCATCAAACTAAAGAAGACAGTGATCAAGTCAAAGAAAATGCACTTGTTGGCACATTTGTTGGCGTCTCCCAGCATACTAGTTCAAGTTTACATTCAAGTTCAACAGTAGATCAACAGCTAATCAACCAAACAAGCTCCACAGAGATGCCAGAAGAAGAACTTCCCAATGTGTGTTCTGTTACAGAAGAAGAAAACAAGGAAGGAGACGTGGACACTGAATTGTTCAGGCAGGACAACTATTTGGTGAGTGAGTCACATTTAAAGTCAGACGGTATAGAGTATTCTATCACAGCGGAGATAGCCACAGAAAAAAGCAGCCCCAGAGAGCACACAGAGCCAAAATGCAGTATTGAGAAAGCAGATTTTTCATCATTAAAGGAGGAGTTGTCAACAGATGAGGAACAAAAAGATCATGTAAACTTTTCTAAAGTCAGAGGAGCTCAGCATTCAGAGGATGCTGTAAATGAAGTGCATGAAGAGGAGGTTAAGCCAACAGAAATGCAAGAAAAGCCTCACATGGATTATTCTTTGGTTAAGGAGAGTGAATCTTCTTTACAAACACAGCAATCAAAAATGAATGCTCATTTGGACTCCCAACCTCTGGACAATTCTCAGGGTATCAAAGAGCAAACTCACACAGGCTTCAAGCCCACAGCAATCAGAAGAAAATTGGGATCAAGCCGAAGAAATAAAGGAATACACCAAGAACCTAAAGAAGAATTTGCAGAAAATACGAGGGATGATGATGACCTTGCAAATTCCAAATTGTCACTAGGAATGGCAATGAGGCAGAAAGAATTAAAAGAGCTAAGTGACCTAGACCTCAAACATGCTAAGAAAACAAGAAAATTAGATCAGCTGTTAATGACGAAGACACAACGCCAGAAGAGGACTTAATTTTGTCACAGAACGTTATGGACAACAGTACAACCGTGACAACAATAATAAAAGAGCCTAAGAATTTAAGTCAACTTACAGGAAATGACACAGTTAAAATGGACTCGATACAATGGAAAGATGATTCAAACATACAGAATATCTCATATCATGATGACAACGTCACTGCCAGGTCAGTCATGTCGGATGTTCTTGAGCAAGATGAAGCCTTTCAGGTCCACAACACAGAAGCTTTAACTTGTGACAAAGACTCACTGGGACAAGAAGTGAATATGCAACAGACAAATGATGCAATAGAAACTGTGCAAGATGTCACAATAAGAGACTATAGTACAGAAGTGGAGAGTTTTGTAGATATACAAGTTTCTGGACAGGATGACGTTGCAGAAACAATTGAACATCCTAGAAAAAAAGACCATGAAGCCCAAGAAATGACTGCTTCACTGGAGATCACACGTGCCGCAAACAACAGAACTGTCACTTGGGCTCCATTTGACAAGGAAAACTTCAGAAAAGCAGAGCCAGCTGGGGATATGTCAGAGGAAAGTGGAATTTCTACAGCAGTAGATGCAAGTGACAACCAACAAGGGATACAAAAAATAAACAATTTAGAAAATGGTGTAAATTTGCAAGGAAGATCCAAAGAGAAGAGGAGAAAGATGGGCTCTACTCGCGGGTCTCAACTCAATAGAAAACCACGGGCAGGAATGGACAACAAAGGTGAAACAAAAGAAAGCAACTTAAACATAGAAGCTGACATGAGAAGTCTTGACAAGATGGAAGAAGTGGATGAGTTACCAATGAATGTAACTACAGAGGTATCACAGAATGAAAATGCAAACCCATCATTGAGTCCCGTGTGTAAAGAAGAACTGGAAGCCAGCACTGTTCACGACAAAGGGCAAAAGCTACAAAGCAGTGCCTCTGATCTGCAGAGTATACAGAGCAGTATAGTAGACACAGATGATTTAAAGGATCTGCTTCCTGAGCAATCTTTCACCCACAATGAAGAAGATGCTTGTCCTGTTAACTTTGTTCAGGCAGCTGATGTAAGGGACAGTGATCTGAGTACACAAAATGATGAGGAAAGGCCAGAGTGTGTGAATGTAATCCAGAACCAAGCTTTGACATCTGCAGGAGCACCAGTTGTGACTGCGGTAGATTTGGAAATGGTGAAATCTGTAATCAGAGGAGGAGCTGGAGAAGAGCATAAAATTTGCCAGGGTTTACAAGAGCCAAGCAACGTGAATGTAGTAGTTCATGATAAAAATCCTGAGATGAAGAATGCAAGTCCCAATTTAAATTCAACCAACAGGAGAAGAAAGATGGGGTCCACCCGCAAGAATCTTGGATCACAAACCAAAGGGAAAGATTTGCTTCAGAACCAGAAGGTGGATGATGAGGCAAGAGACTGCAACAAATGTTGGAGATATAAAGAATGAAAGTTTCTCAGGTATCAAAGAAGAAGAGCTACAACTTCAACTAGAATACAAAGACAGTGACTCTGAACAAAGGAAAGAAAAAGTATTTGAAACAGTGGCGTACAGCCACACTGGTGAGTCTCACTTCAAACCTCCGGCTCACCAAACATTTGAAGAAAATCCTGTTTCTCATGGCCAACCTGGAGAAACAGAGCATCAGCTACACCCCAGGTATGTCCCTGCAATACCATCCACTTCTCCCAAACATGATGTGATGTCAGAAACAGAATCTGGTAGGAGGAAAAGAAAAATGGGATCGCACCGGAAGTCACGTGGATACCAAAACAATGAAAACCAAGCTGCAGGAGGGGACAGAACCACAGATACATATGGGAGAGATGCCGGAAGTATCACAGATGAAAGTGCCGTCAAGACCAATGAAGAAGAATCTTTGGGCCTGGACAAAATATCAGAGGTAAGCAGTAAAGTAGTTTTTTGTGTTATTTGTTATCTTTTTTACAATCAAAGAATTTCTTGTAGGAATCCCCAATTATGACTCTTTCACATTATACTTAAACTGATGAAGAGACAGTTGTTTGCAGTGAATTTCACTCAGATTACTGGTTATGACCAGTTAGTTAAGTTTCTAAACATTATGCAGCTTTATTGTATTTATAATTTTGTGCCTTTAGCCTGAAGTAGATGGTTGTTATTGGCCGTGTTCTTTTGCACAGTGAGTATGTGTTGGTCTGTACTTCCTATTTGCATAAAACCTCTTGCACACTCAAGTGTCACAAGGAACCTAAATGAGGAACATGCGGGCCACACTACAAGTTTCACACAGTGAAAAGGAGAACATAAACATGTATCTGACTTTTTGATCTTAATGGTGGTTTGTATTTTTGTGGCAATAAGCTACCTTAAAGCATACCATGCAAAGAAGATCATGAAGAGAAAAGGCCTTGCACAAGTGGTTTTCTTGCAATGTAAATTTATTTAATAATAAAAATAGCCTTATTTTCATGCACTGGTTTTTATGTAAAAGCCTTGTTACTTTTCCTTTCTATAAAATGTTATAGTTTAGTGCTTTTAACATTACTTCGTTGTGGAGCACAAACTGTACAAATTGCTCCTCAGTATATACTCCTCAAATAAACACCTCACTTCCTGTATGCCAGAGGATTATTCCTGGGAAACCTGTAAAATACAAAGCTTAGATCTGCAAAAGTGGACTTAATATAAAACAAATAAAGATTATCATTTGGCAATCAAAAGACAAAACAGATTGAAGATGAAGAAGAATCATCCTCACTGTCACCTCATGAATGAAATGTTTTTGTCCGTGCAGGTCTCTAAAAGTTACGAGAAAGCATCACCCAGCACCTCAAAGGCAGGAGAGCACTCAAGGGCTGTG
The DNA here is from genome assembly GCF_014851395.1 of Micropterus salmoides. Lineage (NCBI taxonomy): Eukaryota > Metazoa > Chordata > Actinopteri > Centrarchiformes > Centrarchidae > Micropterus > Micropterus salmoides. The sequence continues at coordinate 20,526,102 of NW_024043372.1, forward strand.
AGGTAAGTCCAACACTGATGAGGTTCAACAGGAACACTGCCGCCTGCAAGCCTTGTCCAGCTTAGCACAAGTAGTAGGTAGTGTTTATCTACCTGGTGAGGTTACCATCAGAGGAATCTTCATTCATATGTGTCATATACTTTTTTTTAACCAACTTGGAAATGACTATTTAATGTGTTAGCATTTAGAACAAAGACTCACCATCAATCTTCTAATGTCAGTTCAAAATGAAACTATCCGTTGGACTGAGATTCATCTGTGACTCATCCAAGAGAAGCCTCTGACTCAATCTACACAAATCCTCATGCTCAGAGTATAGTACAGACAGAATGTAGAAACTCATAAACAGGTTTGTTTTTTCACAATGTTAGTGACATTGTTGGTTTGTTATCCAGCTTCCCAACAGGCTGATTAGCAGTCTACTGCTTTCACTGCTTGCCTGAGTAAGGAGGCAAGGGAGATAGTGAAATGACAGACGTGATATGGTGTGCTATTCTGATGCTCAGTGTAACCAGTTTAAAAGATGAGATGCATGCACAATCGTTACTAAATTTGGGATTTTCATTAGTTGTCACTTTTAATCATCACAATTAAATGAAATAAACATTTGAAATATATCAGTCGTGTGTAATGAATGAATATAAAATCCAAGTTTCACTTTTTGAATGGAATTACTGAAATAAATCAACTTTTTGATGATATTCTAATTATATGACCAGCACCTGTAATTTGTTCCTCGGTTAAACTTAAACAGGCAGCTAATGGAGGACAGACAATCTTACCACTCAATCAGCAAATGTCATACTTTTGTGCGCTTGATTGTAGGCATGTTAAGCGGGATGTGTGTTTGTATGCTTTTATGAAAGGGCGGTATGTGTTGGAATTATTGTATTTTTAACTGTGTTGGCTGCATGTTTTCTGTGAGCGGTGTTTTGTGACATGTCTAATTTTCTAATTTCTAGAAAACAACCTTGACACTTGTAATATGTATTTTTATAAACATTCTTGGGATAAACCACAATAAGTACTCAAATATTTATTCAATCTGATTATTCATTTCAGTTGATAAAGATGAGATGCCTGTATTTTTCGGTGTAAAACGTGCAAAACATCTTATTTGAGTTCACGGTTTAAGTGAATGATACAAATTCTTGACTCAAATATTTTTCCTATTATGTAGTTTTTCTTTTAATTCTCAACTTCAAATATAAATGTGTGGCTATATTCTGTATAGTTTAGCAGATTTATCTCTCAATGAAATGCAAACATTTGGCAGGTATACTGATGACTTACAACTTGAACCTTACGGATCCCGAATGTGACTTACTTTTAGTATTCTGTTTGAACTATGCTTGGTCGTCTGTTCCACAGTGAGAAGACGCTTGAACGAGTGACAGCAGTTCAACATCCTTATGCTGAAATCCACCTTGCTCAAGAGAGTCAAAATACGTTTTCTCTGGGTAAAAACAACATTATACAAACAGTACTTGAGTAACACAGGCACAGCAGAATGTAGCTCATTGTAGACAGATAATGAGAGAGGGAAATTTAATATGGAGAAATAAAACGTTCTTGTTTTTTTATTTTAGCAGGTAATTCCGGGGGAGCAGATCTCAGATCAAACAGTTACAATGTGGTGATGGTTGGAGACAGCAGTGTGGGTAAAACCTCCTTCATGAAAAGAGCTCAAAGTGGAAAGTTTTCTTTAGATTTGCCTGCCTCTGTTGGTAAGAACCTGACCTTTATCCTATCCTATTCCCATAAATGTGTGTAAATATACAGAATAATGTAACATAAAAACATTTTGTAGGACTTGATTCCTGCATGTGGACAGTGGTAGTGGATGGAAAACCTGTGGTGCTACAGTTGTGGGATACAGCAGGTCAAGAAAGGTAAGTTCCCTGTTTCCTTTCACACTACATTATTGAGACACAATTATCGCTGTTGTAATCAAACATATGAACTCTAGGTGAAGGCACTTTGTATTACAGAGAATAAATATGAGTGGTCCCAGCTTTTTGAAAAGTTATTTAACCATTTTAGAAGTGTGTTCCTCTTCAGGCACACAGATAGACTGACTTCCGTAAGGTGATATCCTTGCAGTATATTACATGCAGGAGAATTGTAAAAAAAAATAAAAAAAAAGAAAGAAAGACAAAAGAGGGACATCAAAGATACAATGGACACGTATTATGACAGGGTCAAAGCCACTCGACATTTCCCTGCTCTCATCTTAAAAAGTTCAGCCCATATTTGTGAAAATGAGTGACTCTCTAAAGCTATAGACATGAGAAGATGATGCTTTCCGACCATGATGTTATCATGTCCACATCCGTCCTTTTTCTACATAAAAGGACAATGTTATGTAGAGGTGTTATTGTTTATAAACAAAATCCAGCTATTTAGGTGTTTTGGGGTCCCTCATCCTTGCTCTGTTGAGGTAGCTTCTGGTTCATCTTGAAGCTGCCATGAAAAAAGAAATGCACCTTGCTTCATGTGCCACACACGTCCTGAAGCACTTCCTGATTACTAGAGTTGTTGCCACATGCACGTCTGCACATCTTTGTATTCCTGGAAGTGGCAGTGGATTTTCTGCGAATTGATCAAAGGACAGGTTGTCTCGCTGTCCTGAAGGCTTTCTTTGTCACCCGGTCTAAAAGGCAGCATTCCAGTTTTTCAGCAGTGTGTACACTTCTGCAGTCAGCCAAGACTTCTGATGAGCACATGTGACGATGCTTACATAAATAACTTCCTCTTTGCGCTTGCTATTGTAGCCAGTCAATGATATTGTAAATATGAATTACTGCAGACAGAAGCCTCCCTGAACATGTGCCAGACAATGTGTTCAAAACACTCTTTCAAGTATTGGAAAGTCAGTCAGGTTGTAACCTGTTTCAGAACTGGTTTGGCACACCTCAGCAATGTTTTTTATGCTGGAATTATAACAACAGATTTGGTCCCAGCTGCAGCAGTGGGCGTAACATGCACGCAGTGTGTAGATGCCCACATGTTCACTCACATATTAGTTGGCTTTTTGGTGGATGTATTAGATTAGCTTGGTTGAAATACATCTTGAGATGTGCACCCCAAATCATCATAGTTTTTTCATTCAAACTAATTTTAAATCAATGTAAATTACTTAGGGTCCTAACATCCCATTCTTACTATAAGAAGATTTGATGCTTACATAAATAACATCCTCTATGTGCTTGCTATTATACCCAGTCAAAGATATTGTAAATGTGAGTTAGCGCAGGCAGTGGTAACTGAAAACCCCGAAACACAAACAAAAGGACATCACAAATAAAAGACAGGTCTGACATTAACTTTGTGGATTAAAAACATAATGTGTGTTGTATTACAGTAAGAGTCACTCGACTTCATTTATGAAGCAATAGTGGAGTCACTGCGTTCACATCATCATCCTTTGGAGGAAAGATGTCCAGAAAGCATCTCTAGAAGAAACGCTTGAGGGAATTCTCTGCAAACTCAACTAACTATTTTGTCACTGCCGAATGTTTCTGGCTGTTTTACAGTGATGTTCACTTTTGAATGGTGCTAAATGTGTAAAGTTAAGCCTCTCCTGGATAAAAGAAAAATGTGAAATCTCGTGGCAGCCTGTCTCTGATTACATTCTTTATCATCCTTCAAAGGTTTCACAGCATCACAAGACAGATTTTCCATAAAGCCCAGGCATTTCTCTTGATGTATGACATCAGTTCCTCTCAGAGTTTTTCTGCCATCAGCTACTGGGCAAGCTGTATTCAGGTATGGTGAACTTAAAGCTGCAGTGGCTGTAGAATAGTTTTTTGGCCTTTTTTTTTTTTTTATAGATGTTGAACTACAGGTTTTGATTCAAGGCCAGACAGACTGTAAACTTGCTACAATGTGTTTATATGTGTGGCTAGTGTGTAGTGGAGAGCATTTTCAGGAACTAGAGGCAAGTGAGGAAAAAAAATCTTGTGATTCTCTCCTTTGTGTGTAACAGGGGTATTCAATTAAAATTCAAAGAGATCCAGTTAGAGAAAAGCAAAGGTCCGGAACATCATAACGACTAATTTGGGTTAATATTCAGTACCATAACTATATCAACATATATTTTTAGTCAAAAACTGACGGTCAAATCAAATAATATTTCAACAATATTTTGGCTACTGTCAGTTTTCACATCAAACTGGAGGGATAATAAATAATAACTTCTAAATTAAAGTAAACTAAGGGCTGCGTTTAAAAAAAAAAGCTCTCTCTTTCATTCCCTCTTATATAGCTACCACTTCCCTACTTTCTCTTGTTCATTAAGAAACGTGAGCTGTAGCTTGTCTGCCAGCTAGGATTGGAGATATCTGAGATATTCTTGTTTTGAACAGTCCGTGGGAAGGATGTACATGTAAGAATGTGTAGGCTACATTTCTTGGTTAAAAACTCGACTCGCAATGCTTATCGGAATGCAGATTGGCTGAGTAGCATCACATGAGACGATTGGACCACATGCAATTGGTCTGTGAGTTTCCTGGCCCGCTAAACCAGTACAGTAAATGCTAGAAAAGCTGCGCGGGTTAAAATAGAAACGCTCCGTCACAAGGTAGTAATTCTCAATAATAAATGGGCTATTGGTCTTGGTCTGGAGAGGACGGCAGCTGGGTCTGGATCCGGACCGCGGCCTGCTAATTAGTGACCTCTGGTGTATGACTTAAGAATGTGAAAAAACGTTGTGTTGTTGTAATACTCATTTCGGGCACAAAAGGCTGAAGTGCACCACTACTCTTACTACACTTTTTCCCACCTGTATCACAAAAAAATGGACATAGACAGATTATTTTCTCACTTGCCTCTCAGGGCTTCCATACAAACATTTCATATGAATCAGAATTGAATTTCTTAACACAAAGCAGTCATAAATTAACTTTTAAAGAAAAAGAAAAATACTGTTGTTATTCAAATTTAAAAGTACTACCACAAAAGTATCTAAGTTTGATTTAAATGTATTGATTTATTTGATTTATTCTTCAAGAACCTACTCTGAATAGTCTAAAGTAAAAATGTCTAAACATATACTTAACTGTGTACCTACAGTAGGAAGGAATATAAACGTAAAAATGTCAAATATGCATCAACATTACTTCCAATTCCAATATTGATCGTTGTGAAGGATTTCATTTTCAGTATGCACCTATTTGTTCAACGCAAACTAAATAAAACATGGTAATTAAATTCTTGTGGTAAGAATTTTCTAGGATTTTGAGTACATGGGACCTATTTAACCTACAATAATCAAACTATTGTCTTTTTTTACAGGAAGGTGCTGCAGAAAACGTGACCATTTTACTTCTTGGGAATAAAAGTGATCATGCAGAACGTCAGGTTAAAACTCAGCAGGGGGAAATTCTAGCTAAGGTATTTGTGGCATTACGTCCTCTAGCACTTTTAGAATATAGGTAAATGCTTGTGATTATCAAAAGGCACTAAAGCAGCAGTTTTACCTTTGGTTTTTTCACAGGAGTACAACTTTGAATTCATGGAGTGCAGCGCTGCCACAGGTGAAAACGTGATTCAGTCTTTGGAAACTATGGCCAGGTAACACATTTTACTGTCACAGACTATTTGTATTTTTTTGTTGCCCACCCGTGTATTTTTCAAAAGCATGTCCTGTACTATACTCTGTGCTGTAATGTTGCAACTGATTGTTTTGTTGTTGTTGTGTTGTTACCAGAATGTTGAGTCAAAAAGCTGACACAAGAGAGGAAGCAATGGTGTTACACAAGGAGCCCCAACAGAAAAAATCATCAGGATGTTGCTGAACAGATGCGGGTTTAAAACTGGGACTCAAACCATCTTTGGTTCTTTCAATCTGTTTTATTACAAATTGTATGAATTTATGCAAATATATGTTAAATTTTCTTTTGACATTAACCTTTCTACCAAGCCTCACGAGAAAATTACTAATTTAGAGGACAACAGATGACAGCTTGAAGTATGATATTCCTATAGTTGCAAAAAATATACTTTTTGAAATGGCACATTTTCAGAAATTTCACTGGGAGAGGAAGTCCCAGAGGGTGTTTTGATGTGTCCATACTGTGTACCTTTATGTATATACTATACTGTACAGCTGGTACGGGCTTTCTTTAGAGGCAGGTCAAGGATTTTCCTTCGGGAACATGAATCTTCCCTTTGATGTATTTAACCAATCTCTCTGGGAAACTAAACTTTTAGTACTTTAGCACTTTCTGTTTCAGGTCTTGGGTCCTCAGAAAAAAAGTTTCCACAAAGAAAATACTCTTTATTGTATTTGTATAACTGCGTTTCTCAACACTGTCTATACTTTAACCTTAATAATTTTACTTATACACAAATATATATTAAATGTGTGTGTGTATATATCTTTAAATTTTTCTGTTGCTGAATCTTAACTGGCAAATTTAGATTATATTTATATAATAAATGTTACTTTTTGTCATTTCAATGTTACAAGCACCTTGTGCAATGTGCCTGTGAACAAGCCCATCATTTCATTTTTGTAGCCGTTTAGCACACAGCCTTTGTCAATAATTACATTTAAAATGATTTTGTATGTTGTTTACCATCTGTTCTAAATGAATGGCATACTTGGATTTGTCACACAGCTGCCAGACCGACAAGACAACCATAAATACATTTCATGGCTCTATAATTAAAGACAGTGGTCATAAAGTATTTAATGGGCTTTAAAAATACATCAAATTATTTTTGTGTGCATTTCCCTTGCTATATACCTTTAATCAATAGCTCTGACATCATGTCTCATGCTTAATAAACCTCCAGAACGTCCACGTGCTCTCGAAGTTAATTTGTGTCCTCATGGAAGTTGTGTGTTTCCAGAATGACAAAGACAACAGTGTTCCCACTGGAACAACAAGTCCTTCAATGGTATGAAGAGCATGACAGCAATGGCACCACTGCAATAACCATATAAAATCCCAAAGGAGCTTTTGTGGGGAACAGAAACGCTGAGGCGGCATCTTCAGAGGACACAGACGACTACACCATATCTGATATGATTAAAAGCTTGTTATACGCTTTGTTTTATGGGTCCGTATTTCAGTGGTGGAAAGTAACTTATTACATTTACTCAAGTACAATATTTAGGTATTTATGAGTATTTTCACTTTATACAATACTTCCAGAGAAATATCGTACTTTTACTTCGCTACCTTTATTTAAGAGTTATAGTTAGTGGTCTTTTCAAATTAAGATTTTACAAAGGTCTTTTATTCCATCAGCTATTGGCTTTTAAACAAAATGGGACTGGGCCTCCATGATGTTGCCCCCATTTTTGCCCTCTTTTCCTGCTCTTTCAATGGTTCTGGTGACAAGATAACTAATTGTGTACTGTGTGTATTGTATTGAGTATTATTTATTTTTTATTTATTATTGACTAATATTGTGAGACAAATTGCCCCTCGGATCTTTACTCTACTGTACTCTATACAAAATAATCAGTTTACAAAATATGACCCATTATTACAGATTAAACTGCCAAATATATGTATATGAAGCAGTTAAAATTAACTCCACCTTGACCAACAACATTAAAATACAGCTTACATATTAATATATCAATACTAATGATCCAATAACATAATAGTATAACACTAACAGTAGCCACTCTGCATTGAATACTTTTAAAGCTGATACTTCTGTACTTCTACTTACGTACATTTGGAATGCAGGGCTTTATCATGTAACGGAGTATTTCTATTCTTTGGTATTGGAACTTTTACTTACTGGTAAGTACATTATTTTAACACTTCCTTCACTACTGCTGTAATTTATGAATACTTATGCAAAATAAGAGGTTTCCTGGAAAGAACAATGTAATTTGGTACTAATTACAGGAATAAGTAAACTTCCAATTAATTATTTAAATTAATTTTAGACTTTTAGTGAGAACACAGCAGGTCAGTTAACATGCAAGATTAAATCTGCATCAAACCTTTAACTCAACATACTGTATACAAAGAAGAACTTTTAATAATTAATTAATATTTTAGTGTCAAACTACAAAGTTCTTTCTCCCCCCCCCCCCAAACAAAATGAGGAAAATACAGAATGTAAAATTGTTCAAAACCTTTTAAATGGGTCAAGGCACAAGGTTGCAGGTACAGTTTTATTTTCTAAACCAGCTGTAAGGAGTACTGTTAAAGTTATTATCTATTATTGTTCACAGTGGGAGAGCTGATTGGCAGCTGTCTGTTGATTTCACTTTTTTCCCCACATTCGGCACAGCAGGGATCAGAAGGTTCTCAACAGGTGCATTAGACCATAAAACAATGCTACAAAAGCAACTGAAATAGAAGTATCTTTGAACATTTTGCCACTCAGGGGGAAATTTGTGTTAATAAAGCAGTTGCATCATCTCATCTGCAGTCCATCAAGAGTGTTGATTTAACTTAATATGTCACACAAATGCCTCTAATGCATGGCACCAACCACTTTGTAGTAATGCACTGTTAAATCTCTTACATTGTAAATTTATTTCATGATCTAAATAAACCACTTTCTTATTATGCTTTGAGGAATAACTTAATATTACCTGCACAACATTTAACAAAAGGTGAAAACATTGTAACATTCATGTGAGATCCAGCAAGTTGGAGAGAATCTTAAACAAAAGCAAGATGAACAATTGGACATGATGTAATGAATCGTGTCCAATTTGATACTTTCTCCTTTAGGAACCAAGATCTTTGGTCTTTTCACATCCCTTCAGATGAGTTGAACTCAAAGTGATGTAGCGCTGAAGCTCAGAGTCACTCTAGAGCAGTTGTTATAAACTACCAGCGACAAGTCATTTCATTCTACCTGCTGCTGCTTCCTCGCTGGTCTCATTTTGTTGACTGGCTGTCGTTGTATTCTCTTCTGGTATTTGTAATGCTGAGTCGTTGATCTGTGTGTGGGACTTTTTTTTATTTCTTTTGGAGGAGTGGTATTGTCTGATGGCCTGCATAACATCCGAAGCAGTCCAGTGGTGATGAGTCAGGGCATCCTGCAGGGTGAAGGAGCCGTCTCTGGTCCGTCTAACTCCTTTACACACTGCTGTGCTGTGCAGCTCGAGTCCTATCTCATGCACAACTTTGCGCAAATATTTCTGAGTTTCATTCAGACACTGCACCTCTGCAGGAACAGAGAAAAACAACAAACAAGCTCAGTAAGCATCCTGAAATGAGGTTTTTCTGTGTGTTCACCTAAAAAATTTACCTAAAGTGAAGTTAGGGGGCTGGAAGTGAATGCAACGCAAGCCTGTCAAAATAGGCAGTGATTTCCCATCTGGACCCAGTAAACCTTGCACAGCCATCTCATAGGCTTCCTGCGAGCGCATGTCTACGTTGGAATACCTGTATAGGAAAAACACAGTCATCTACCTGCACTATGAATAATCATTCATCATTTTACTGTGTTACATGTTCAGCAGGATCTTATTGAAAAGTTAAGCACAGAGAAGAAAATGTTTAATACACAGAAACGTATGAAAAATGTCAATATTGTTTATAGAAATGCAATGAACATTAAATGTAGTTACATACATTAACAAGGCCTTTTGATTGGCTCCCTGCAGCATTGCCAAGACTCTGTCCAGCTTATCCTGTGTGATGTGACCTGTTGAACACAGACATATTTTAGGGTCAGATACGGTCAAAGGCACAACAACTGATGCAGTGAGTTTAGGTGAGGTTTGGCCAGTGATTAATACATGACCCTCCATTCAAAAGGTGGAAATGGCACAAGCGCACATTTACAAATAGTAGTATGCTAGATAGAAACAAACTGATGAATATGAAATCTGCCCATGAAATAAGTTACACTATAACAGGGACAAAATTATTGTATATATTGAGCTGTGTAGAAAATTGCTTCACGTAAAGGCATTGAGAATTGCTTTACATAAAATACTACTTCTCAAATATAATGATCTAAAACTATTACTAAGTGAATGATCTGATGAAAGTGAACACATATAGGAAGAAAGCTATCCTACCATAGGTGGACCTTTCAATAACTCTGCCTGTGTGAGAGGAATCATCTGTTGCAGTCCCAAATTCACCCTCCAATGTGTAATCCTGAAACATATCAAACAGCATTAAAAAACCTGTGGATATTATATCTTTCTTACATATTTGTACATCTGATGTAAAACCAGCAGAAGTGACAAATTACCCTTGTGACTCGTGTTCTGTAGAGATCATTCAGGGCCTTGTTTCCATTCCCAACAGCGAGAACTAAAGTTGAAAAAAAAAGGTGTGAAAAAGAGACATTCACAACACAAACAAACAGGTTTTCTCCCCTGATCAGCTCTAAATGAATTATACCTAGGACACCAGAAGAGAACGCATCCAGGCGATGTCCTACTCCAATTCTAACATGCTGGAATTCAGGTCCAGTCACTAAAACACACAGAAAACACACATTTTATTCACTCATAGACAGTCCTCAATGTCATTCCAGCTGATATAAACCTGTACTTCTGAAGTCACTCATGAGCCATCAACCCAGACTTCATTTAAATTCTACTTTAATACGACCATGGAGGTAAAATGAGAGAAAACTAAATTAAACGGAGCGTGTTGAATTTTTTGCTCCCAAAACATGATGCACGATGACTTTGCAGTGAATGCTTTGTATAAATCTATGAATTTATCTGTTCAATCAGTTATTCACTCCTGTCCACCTGCCTAGTCGTGTCTACAATGGCAGAACAGTGGCCCACCATAAAAATAATTTTAACAAAGTTATTATGTTTATTAACATCAAACTCACATTACTTGTGTCAGTAAATTACAAATTGAGTTGAATGGGGTGTATGAACCATAGGTATGAACAAGTGACCCAGGAAATGAAGATATGCTGTGAAGTGGACAACACATACCCAGAGGATGCTTGGACAGTACTGGCAGAGAGGCCACAGACAGTGCGAGTCCCTTGGGTGCTTCAGTCTCGCTGTCTAGGTGTGCCAAGAAGCGGACCTCCTGAGGAACTGGCTGGGAGGGCGTAGCATTTAAACCTATAAAGGTGTCAAGATACATGGGTTACCAGGACATAGTGATTTATTTGGAAAACCAAGGTTAAAGGCAGTGCTGGGTGCATCACCGTCACAGAAGACATAGAAACGAAACTGCGAGTGTGTTTGAAGGACCATAAGATACGTTTTTAAAAGACATGTTATCCTCACCTTTAAGAAGATTTGTCTCGATGCTGTCCCGTACGAGTTTCCAGTGGACACCAGAGGGTTTGTACACACAAAACAAACCCTCTAACCTCCGAAACATCTGAACGGCTGGAGTTGCCATTGTGTTGACCATCAGGTCATCCCGATTTTTTTTTCGAAAAGTTGTGTTAGGTTACATCTCATAAGACTTACTCACGAGGTTAACAGTGTTCTAAAACAAGGGTTGCTTTTGCTCCACTTGGCTTCACTGCACGTGAAGCCACAACCGGGCTACAACATGTAACGTTAGCCACTTTGATCATACTGCCGCCTGCTGGGCTGGATGTATCACAGGCATTACAACTACTGCGCAACAACCGTGAGTGAGTAGACCGGTGATGGTGGTGTTTTAACAGTTATGATAATGAAAAACATTTAGCGGGGGTTATGCTGGTTAGAAACGGATGATTAATTTCAGAGAGATGGATTCAATGCACTTCGAAGAATCTAAAACGTAAAATGGCAACAACTGTCGTAAAACATCCTAACGAAGAACTCAGACAGTAGGTAACAGTTAGCTAACGTTAAACTGTGGCTAACCTTGGTGACAGCCGTTGACAGCTGTGAAGACTTGACATCGGTAACGTTTAAACTGTTACTGCTTTTGTAGTTAGCTCGTTGTCTATAGCTTCGTGTGCAAAAGAGACTGACAAGTAACGTTAGCTAATAATACAAAATCAACGAGCGTAGCGTCAGCTAGGAGGTAACAAAGGTCAAAAAAGTGTAACCATGATGACGACATCTTGCCGTTAAGTGACATAGTTTACGTGTGTGTGTATTAATGAGCACGAGCAGGGATCTTAACCTTCAGTGATAATCTGCAACGTTAGCATGACAGGTTGTCTGGTTCGCTGTTAACAGTTAACGTTATAATGTTACCTTCAAATGTGAGCAAGACGTGTCCATGAGAAAGCAAAGCACAGTTTTGTGTGGTGGTAGGGGTCAAAGACATTTAAGATGTCACAGTAGGAAAAGCATAGGTGTGTATTAAACATTTGATGATGGCTGAATTCCACTTTGGTGCTTCAGTGTAGGGTTCTGGTATTGCTGGCTCACTGTCATGATGACACCTGAATAAAACATCGACGTCGAAGCTACTACAAATCCATGGTCCATCCACACAGGTGCTTTCACTTAATCTACCTGATTTATATCTCACCTTTTAATGCAGGACAATTCACATCTTTATTATTTTTCTTGTACTTAAGAGTCCAATGACCTAATGTAATTAGCAGCATAGCTGCACACCACATCAAGCTAAGCAATGGTCTAATCAAACAGAATAACTGAAAACACTTGTGTGGGTGTGCATTAGTGATAGACAGATTTTATGAGTCGGACGATTAATCGGGACGATATCTGGCATTTTGAGATTATCTGCATCGGCCAATGCCCTTACAAGCCGATAGAAAATATCTGTGGATACATTGGCAGGCAGCCTCTCTGTGTGGCTGCTGTGTAAGGACGTTAGTGCTCCCCCTGAGTTTTGGGAAGATGGTGAAAAAGTTAGTTTTAAGCCCTAAATTTCTTCAGTCACCATTGTCTTTTCTAAATGTCAAGGCATTTCTCCTAAATGACAGCAGATCTCATCTAAAACCATTACTGACTAGCATTAAATGCCATACTGTACAGAATAATGTAGTTGAATGACCCTACTCTCAAACACCTGAAAACACATTTCACATTCTGAAATCTACATCATAACAGAATGTATTTTTATACATATTAGATTGTACTCTGCATGGACTTTTATTTGTTTTGATATTGGCATTATGTACATCGGCCATCATGATCTCTAAATATAGGCCATTGGAAAACCCATATCGGTCGACCACTCATATGCATGCCCTTCGTGTGCATGCCCTTTAATGTTATTTATAGCAACTCTTGATATTTTCCTTCCATGACAAGTGAAAATGTCTTCTGTGAAGAATGCTTTCCCACCTACAAAAGACTGGTAGACAAGAAGCCTAGATATCAATGCAGAACCCACCTTAAGGCCCTTATCATTTCAGCTGATAATGTGCTTTAGTGGTGTATATTCCCAAACATGTGGAACAATAAATGACCACAAACCAATGACACACAACAGGGTTTTTCTAGACATTTTGGCAATATGTCACAGGAGAAAAAAAAACAGCAGTAAATATTAAAATTAATGTTGGCGGAATTCAATTCAGCTGAGTCCTGGTGTTGTCCATGCTGGTCACGACTTAGTGGGACACGTGAATAGAACAGAGCCATTGCTAATGCCATAAGTAACACCTGTGCCTTTCTTACTATGACAAGTCAAAATGTATGCTTAGAAAAGAACCTATTGTACATTACTTTTTACATTGACTTAGACTGGGAATATTTAACTTCACTTTATAGGATTTGACTTTGATTAGAATACTATACATTTGGAAAACATTTCTAAATAGCAATTACAGTACAGTGTACTATGTAGTAACTAGTCCAGTGATTTTAGACATAGGCATTTGGGTTTATCTAAATCATTTAACATTTACTAAACACATTTTCTCAAGTTTTGCTTGGAAATTATATAGTCTTACATCTATGATATTTCCTCTGTAGGTAATGCGAGCTCCTCTGCGATGGGTGCTGTGGGATGTGAAAGACACCCTGCTGAAGGTGCGTTCTTCCGTGGGAGAGCAATACTGCAAGGAGGCTGAACGAATGGGCTTGAGCGTCAGTCCTGTGGAGATTGAAGCTGCTTTCCACAAGGCATATCGACATAATTCCAGCAGATACCCAAACTACGGCATCACTCAGGGCCTGGATGGACGGTCTTGGTGGACTTGCGTGGTGCGGGACACTTTCTTCCAGTGCAGGATACAGGACCCAGCCCTGCTGAATAAATTGGCTCACAACCTATATCATAACTTCTGCAATGCAGAGAACTGGGAGGTAAATGACAGATGTGGCATGCACATGGAATGAATAAGATGGTCATTTCTTCATTCATTTTATTTATAAATACCTGCTGTTCCGTTAAATAATACACCACAATGACAACACATTCTTTAGAAAATTGTTTGAAAACATGTCAAATAAGCAGGTTTCATTGAAAGTACTGCGATCACTGAAAATCTGTTTAATAAGTTTGCTTTGTAAAGCATTTTTACTGCTAGTGTTAGCTTTTTATATTAATGTTTACAATAGTAAACATAGTAGCACTGAAAATGTCCCTTTGTTTTAGGTATTTCCGGACTCAGAGGGGGCGCTGGAGAGTTGCTCTTCTCTGGGACTGAAGCTGGGTGTGGTATCAAACTTTGACAAACGCCTAGAAGAGATCTTGCGTGTTTGTGGCTTGCTGTCTCACTTCAGCTTTTTGATAACATCAGAGGAAGCAGGTACGGCAAAGCCGAGTCCAATATCTTTGATCAGGCGCTGCAGAAGTGTGGTGTACCAGCTGCTAGTGTAGCTCATATCGGGGACCACTATGTGAATGACTACCTCGCCTCTCGGTCTGTGGGCATCCACGGGTTCCTATTGGACAGACACAACAAGCATGACGTTCCTCCAGCGCATCGGCTCTGCTCCCTGGAGGAGCTGCCATCACAGCTGCAGCACCATGTGGACTAATGCCAGTCATGGGCTCAAGTACAAAGCTACTCAGCCTAACTGTGGATCAGATAAGGAACTCTTTTCTGTGATTTAGCCATGTTGACCTGTGGCCTCAATCACTTTAGAGCTCTTTACATGTTTAACAAATGAAATGCTCCTAACAGAAATTTGTAGAAAAAATAAAAATAATCAGAAGATGCACTATAAAACCTGCATGTACAGTGTGTACTTATTTTTACTATAAATAAAAATGGGGAGCAATAAGTATTTACCACTTGTACTGTCCGTCTTTCACCTGATGACCAAATTTACAAGGTATTTAAAACATAAAAGAAACCACAATCATCAGCGCTGAAACTTATACAAGTGTAACAGCAACATAATGACAACACTGCAACGTCATAATCAGTGTTGGAGGACATTTCCTCAAATACTGCACTTAAGTACAGATTTGAGGTATTTGTACTTGAGTATTTTCTTTTCGTGCCACTTTCTACTTCTACTCCACAAAATTTCAGAGGGAAAATTTGTACATTTTACTTCACTACATTTATCTGGCAGCTTCTGTTACAAGTGACTTTACAAATTAACATTTTTACACACAAAACATATGAAGAGTTTAATGGGGTAATATGGAGTTTTCAGCACCCAAAAGCGGTGCGGTTTTAAGATTGCAACCAGTGTGCTTGTATGCGTACTCGCTTGAACTCATGAGTGAGCATAATCCAAAACACAACCGCTTTCATACAGAGATCTTGCAATAAATGCAATGTAACGTAATGCAATGTAATAGTTTTATCAGTTTGAGGTTGAACTAATCTATGCTTGTTCCATGATAATGTTACATTGCCTGCCTTTTGGAACTAACTTTATTTGTGCATCTTTCACCGGAGGCTCGTCCATGTCAATACAGTTCAATGTATTCGATTATAATATAACGGTTTGTGAGCTTGACTGAATATCATAAATTATCATCTTTTAAAATACATTAAACTCCCCACTATTGTACTTTTTTCCCTAAAGGTCATTAGAAACTTGCTGCTGCATTTGCACCATGTTCTTGTAAATTCATAATCACAGCAAGTTCAGCTGCCCCCATTATGAGGCTTCAGCAGTCAGAGGTTGTCAAACCACGAGTTGATCTTCCAAAGTTGCTGTCTTTTTAGTATGAAATTGTCTCTTTTACCACAAGTGTCCAGGGCGGAAAACACAAAGAGGGAATCATTTGAAGGCAGTACGGACAAAAGGAAATCTTTACAGCTTCCAGTAACTCACTTACAATGTCCACATGGGCATGAGCAAAAATGCCAACCTTTGCTTTAAACCTGGTGGACGGAGCTGAAGCAAGGGTAGAAACAAGTCAAACTCTGAGGAAAAAGTGCAAAACGTCCGTCATCATCAATTTATAAACATGAATTTAAATATCATGACACCACCATGTGAACTGAACTTTTAACTGACGCTCTGAGCTGTCATTATTCCTAATCATTTGTTTCAGTGCTTAGCAGCGAGGAGAACAAGGCAGGGTTGCTTAACCCTAATACCTTAGTAAACTTTTATTTTAAACCATCTGGTCAAAGGCAGATACTGGGAATGTTGGGTTGAGGATCAATAGGGCCAGAAGAGGAAGCGAAGAGGGGGAAAAAAGACCAGAATGGCATTGCAATTCAGAGCAGAGCTTCAACCTCTTATGGGGAATAGCAATTGACACTTGTCCAACTCAGATTTAAAGAATTCAAGACAATTTCCTGATGTTAACACACAGCCATCTATGGTATGTCCCAAAATGTAAATCAACACCCAGTTTTTAATAAGTCTTAATTTCTCTTTTCTTTGCCTTGTTTTTTGATTGAATGGGTTTCCCCTTGCATTCCTTTGTATGTTAAAGGGTATTGTGTATCTTTAGGGAAGCACCCACAAGAGCTGCTTAATTCAAAGCTGGTTTAGTAGCTCAGCCAGACGGCTCTAAAGGGCTCCACAGAAATCCAATTGCAGACATAATAGGATTGCAAAACAAGACGAAGCTCCTCATGCGGAGAGCGAAAGGGAAGAGCAGAGGAGATGCAGCACGTTAAGAGGGAAGATGTCAACCCTAATGACATGCACTGGAAATTACACAAAACAGGATGCATGTGGCGCAGTCTAACACATTAAACAAATGCTTTAACATGAATGGGTATACATTCTGTGAACTCAAGAACACAAAGAAAGAAAGAAACTTAAAGTACAGATGTAGAAGAGGGCTGAATCTTTTCCTTCGGCTATAAAAGCACTCAAGAATTCGGCTCTTTGTTCAATAGTGCCCGGGGTTCATGGTTTCATGCTGGCATTTCTACATCTTGAAATATTCAGTGGAAGAGAAAAATAGAAGAGCAGAGCTTCAGAAAATTGGGGTATTTGAAGAGAGAGCGAGAAAAAAAAAAAAAAAAAAAAAAAAACACAGGCAAAGAGCTTCGGAAGTGAAAAGAAGGTCACGCGATGAGTCCAATAATACACTCCCAAGATGCAGCAATTATGAAGCACATGAATAAAAAAAATATATATATGCACACACACACTTGCATTTTTAATTCTTCATTGGAAAACAAATGCACATAATAGAGGTTTTCCCAATTGTGACAACATAAGTCTGACAAAGTAATGCATGAGAAGATCACCCTCTTCAGATTGACACCCAATACACATGTGTATATGTATATACACACAGAAAATTTCTGTGGTTTTGATATTTACACATAAAATGCTGTAATAAACTTTAATACACATTCTGAATGTAAATATCATCCCATAATGTAAACAAAGACAAGCATATCATCCCCTCATAGTCTTTTGGCATATAAATACCATCACATTCGTTTTATGGTGGCTTATCACACAAAGCTCATACGCACTTTATATCTGAGTCAGTTTTGTAATCATTATTTTGTATTCCTTCACCAATTATCATTTCAGACTTTTAAGACAATTATAAATATTGTCTTTTAAAAATCAACCTTCAGAGGCCTTTTCTCTCTTTAAAAAAGTATTTAAATTCAAAGCAGAGACAATGCTATAACACACCGCTATTGAAATAAAAAAAAGTGTTTTGTGTTTCTTTAAAAAGACACAAGCTGTGATTTAAGTGCATGCATGCTCAGGTGGCTGTGTACAAACTGAGTGCCTCTTCCCTTCAGTGCTCTTTCAGGCAAAGTTAAGAATAATGTAAGTTAGTGTATTTGGCATCTCTCGTTATGTGGACACTTTTTCAAGTGCAGTGAGTGCAGTTTTTTTTCATGGGCAGCAAGCTTGCAGACGTGCAACAATACAATTAAGACCATGGAATAACCTGCCCCCCCCCCCCCAAGGTGTTCATGTGTCGTTACAGTTATAGCTTGCAAATCAAAAGCCTCTGATGTATGAACAAGTTCAAGTACAGCTCAGGAATAAAAAGACAAAACTGACAAATATTTCAGCTTCGTAGCAATACTGGAGTCATCGAATCATTTGGAAACAAATCATTGGATGATTTCTTTCTCCAAAACATATTGGAGCAATATTATGGGTTAGCTTTGTGTACAATTACTGATTTCCAGGGTTTTAATCCATCAGCCGTCAGCCCATTTAACACTTCCTACTCCTGTCAGGTGAAGTGAGTTCCTTTTAAAAACAGACACTAAAACTTGGTTGAAGCATCAGTTATCCAACTTAAAAATGTCCTCTGTGCTTGTAGAGTTCTGCTGAAAAGTGCTCAAAGTTATTAAAAGACAAAATAGGAATGGGGGTCTTCTGACTTTAGTAAATGAATTGTTAAACACCGTTCCTATTCAACATCCATGCAGATGATTAATGGCCTTGTCGATCATTTCTCATGTTCTCTAGCCAACCATAAACAGTAATCAGGACACACGGAGCTCTTCCCATGTAGGATTTGGCATCAGCTTCGTCCTCAGAGCTTCAAATAGCATGTTGCAGTTCTGCATGCATTTCCACAGAATCAAAGAGTGAAGCAAACTCGTTCCTAGTCAGTGTCACGGAACATTTAACCTCCCACATCCAGCCGGCCTACCTTAGCCACATTGATGATAACGCTTCTTTGCCTGTGGCCAGGTCCGTTTGACCAGGACATGTGAAAACCACTTTGGATGTATCCCTGAGGGGTTGTGGGCCGGACGGATGAGGAAAACTAAACACGGCGTGAAGCAAACGGCTCATGTTCCAGCAAGATGACTTCTCAAACCACTAAAAAGGAAAAATAAAAACAGGTAAGTTTTTTATTATCACAAGATCATTGAGATTATATATATATATATATATATATATATATATATATAGATATATATATATATTATATATATATATATATATATATATATATATATATATATATATATATATATATATATATATTATATATATATATATATATATATATATATATATATATATATATATATATATATATATATATATATATATATATATATATATATATATATATATATATAATATATATATATATATATATATATATATATATATATATATATATTATATATATATATATATTTTTTTTTTTTTTGTTTGTTTTTGTTTTGATTACTGTCAAGGCCAGAAACAAAACACAGTGAATTGATCCTACTAATGAGCATTGTTTCCAAAGCCTGATATAGCTCATTCATCTGTGTCATAGAACTCATTAAAAACACATGTACTGCTGCCAGAAAGACTCACTAGCGAACCAAATGTGGATTACTCCGCAGCTGTAAATAGTCCCAACACATGCACCATTTCCTCCTGTTTGAGTAACAATTGCTAAAAACTACAGTGCCAGCAGTTTTAAAATCCTTTTTGATAATGAAACCATATGTTTGTGACCCGTTGTTGATTTTGCCTTTTTCATGGGATTTGTTGACAACAGGAAATACAAATTAATGCCAGCCTTGTACCTTGTGTACATGCAAAACATCATTTTCCTCCGCAATAGGGACACAGATATCCCATCTATCTCTATTACATGCTTTATCTGCGGATATAGAGCTCTGTATTCTATGCCTAATAAAGCAATGTATGTAGTATTTACTGGAAATCTACATAAAAAAATATCAATGTCTACAATTCACTGTCATCAACTGTTACATATGTTCTGAACTCTAAGTAAATAGATATGCGACTTTGGAAATAATCTTTTTTTAACACAAAAAATAGATAAACGTACCACTCTCAGAAGGATAGCAGGATGCTCTGTGCTTCTCTGGGGCGTAGTGATGTGCGTGGCTCTGCCTGCGACAGTCCTGCCTCCACCAGAAACTGCACAAGAAAAGACTTAAGTACTCATAATCCTGAAAATCCTTCTGACATGAAGTCCATTTCTTCATTCCTTAGATTAAAAATGTGCTGGGCCTGCTACACGATCCCGGGGAAAACATTATCAAAATATGACATGTGCCATGCATGTTACTTACTGTAAAAGTGTACACAACACCATGATGAGAACACACCCAATCACGCACAACACCAGCACAGTGGCAACAGTCTGTTGTCTGTGATTAGTCGCTACTACAGCAAGCAGGTCTGCATGCTCACACCTCATCCCAACAAAGCCCGGATGACACCTGCAACAAGGACCGGAAATCAAATTGGGTACGCATACAATAGGACAATAAGTGAATAAGAGAAATACAATCTTTCTAATATCAGTCTGTAGTAATATAACTGCAACAAGAGTTTACTTTTCCAGTAGATTAACAATAAATTCACAGATATACAGTCCAGTGAACAACCAAGAGGAACTGCAAATAAACATGGGCAATTAAAGTCTAGACATATTATATCAATTAATGATATTACCACCACAATTTACAGTCATATTAAATGATATTACATTAAAACATAGATGTGATGTCATACAGCTCATGTTTTCTGTACATGAATCATTTTGAAAATAAAACACTGATTTGTGAAAGGTGGTTTCCTTAGTAATTTGTTCCCTCACTTGTCTGTGGTTTCTCCTAAGAAACGGAGCAATATCACCCCAACTTCTGCTGTCTGGCACAACTGTGCTGTTACTATACTCAAGCTTTGGATCGTAACATTTCACTAACGTCTCACAGCATTTTGCTCCAACATAACGTATATTCCAGACCTCACTTCTCAGCAAAGCCAGTCTGAAAAGTGCCAAAGTGCTTTAAATAGCTAAAGTACCATAACAATTTAAAATGCCAACGTAGAAGACGGTGAAACATATTCTTGTGTACATGCGAAATGTCTGTTATTACTAGTGCAGTGTCTCAGATTCATTTCTGAGTATCTTCACCTATATTGGTAAAAGCTGTATTACTTACACACATGCAGGTGTCTCCTCTAATATCAAGAAGCGACATGTGCCGTGGAAGCAGAAATGGCGGTGGGAGTCTGGACAATCATCAAAATGAGACCGAACAGCCGCTGCCACAAACTCTGTGAGACAAGATAATGTTGACATTTTCAGAGAGACGTACATAGTTTTTTTTTTTGTTGTTGTTGTTTTTAGTTTAAGATGGTGTTTTTGCTCTTTCTCAGACCATGAATCAACCCACTGCAAATTAAACAATTTTAGTTGGGTGGCCCTTCTCTTTGGGAGTACAGTGTGAAGAAAGCATCCACTAATATTTAGGTGGGTTACTTGAAATGATGGCACAGCGCCACCAACCTTTAGCCCTTCAAGTGCATGTATTCTACCCTAAATTACAATACCAAATGTTATCCAAGTGCACTTAGTCAACATGACACAGGTGAATATCATAAATCTAAAAAAAGCCTAAGCCCGCGGCGAGCTGAAACAACAGCATGAACTAAATCCTAAAGCTGACACCCACGCCGCAAACCCTTGACTGAAGCCTTTTGTTACCAGTTGCATGTGGATTTGTGGTGGCTTACATCTCTTACTGTACCTTGGAGGGACAATTAGAGTCCAGAAAAGTCTTGATAACACACCGCAAACAAAAACCTCTGTCCATCAACCCACATTAGGACTCAGGAGAAAGCACATCCCCGCCGGACCCGTAGTTCTTTAGCAGAAAGTAAAATCTTAAATGCAGCTCCCTCACCGCTCCAAGCAACTATCTCAGTTTCCACTCAGGACAAAAATATCTGATTAAATCAACACCCAGACTAAACAAGACATTCTTACAGTCAGACAAATTCCAACATAACTGACTCAAACAAAGTCAGTGTTTCCCAAGCAGCCGAAACAGATGCCTCAGTGTGACATTCAGGGTGGGAAGGAGGATGAACATCCAGACAGATAGCTGCATTACAGCGTTAGTCACACACTCCATTCCAACGGTAAATGGGCTTTTGGATTGCAGCCTACATGTATTGTTTCCTTCTTTCAGACTCTGTGAAAGCCCTCTGTTGTCCCTGAGGCATCTGCCTACCAACCCCTCTCTCGTTCCATGTGATTCTGGCAGTCGAACCAGAGGAACATCGAGACAAAAAGCAGCCTTTAGGGCACGTAAGGTGCTTTTCAGATAATAGTTTAATACTATAGGTGCAGCTTTTTGTGAATATACTGCTCAAATATACTGCTCATAATCTTTCACTTGCCACAATTGCGGCCCTTACTCACGCTAAGAGGATCAATTATCAGTCAGCGCCACACTGTCTGCATGTGTTGATGCACTGCAGCTCAATGGGAAGCTTTACAGTGTTGAGAACTCCTGCAAGGGAGGCAACTCTGCAGTGAGAGTGGATCAAGAGCTGTAATGGGGACAACTGGCATGTTTTCTCTGAGATTCTGAGATTTTCAAAAAACTGCAAATGGCTTGACAATGAGCTTGAAATTTCATTAGCATCTTGGCATGACATAATGCGCTGAGACTTACTTTTAACTACAAGGATGTTAGTTGTAGTAGTTTCATTCGTTGTGGTAGTTGTGCTTCTAGTTGCAGAGCTGTGTGTCGACGTGTTTGTGGCAGCAGTGGAGTTTGTATCTATGGAAATGCTGGCTTCGATAATTGTGGAGTTGCTCAGCTCTGCTCCAAATGTAAAGAGGGAAGCTGCAAAGAAGAAGATAAAACAGCTATTGAGATTTGATACAGTCCCAATGAAAGAAAAAAATAGAAATAACATTAAATCCCTGCATGAATATAATATCAGATAAAGAACACCTGCTGTGGAGGCAGCACTGCAGTAAGAGTGGATCAAGGCCTTGAGAACATTTGCAGTTGTTTTTTTCTGGAGATTGCTTGATAATGAGCTTGAACCTTCATGTGCATCTGGACACGGCGTGACTGTGCAGAGACTTACCTTTAACTTGAGGAACGTTGGTTGTAGTAGTTGCAATGGTTGTGGTAGTTGTACTTCTGCTGCTGGTGGTTGCAGAGCTGCTTGCTGAGGTGTTCAGAGCAGCAGTGGAGTTTGTATCGAGGGAAATGCTGGCTTCAATAATTGCTGAATTGCTCGGCCCTGCTCCGAATGTAAAGAGCGAACCTGTAGAGAACAAAATAAACTGCTGTTAACATACAATACGGCCCTGATGAGAGAAAATATAGAAGAGAAAACAAATCCCTGCAGGAATATAATGACAAAAATACCAAAAAGTTTACTGTAACTCACCATCGAGTACCACAGACATACTAAAAGTACCTATAGGAATATAAAAAATACATATTACTGTATTGTGATTTATTTCAACCCAGGTGTCATACTTGCTATATAATGAACAACCTGAGGGTTAACCCAAATAATCTGCCACTGTACAGTTACGATCATGTGACTAGGCCTTCACTGTGATATCGATGCTTCATTGAGTAACTGGTACCCAACAATAGTAACAGGGTCAAGCATCCACTAAAAGGATGAGACCAAAGAACTATAAATACAGCATGTCCTTGAAGACACACAATCTAGACACAGAAACCAGCTCATAAACACAGGAAAGGTGGTTTGTTGTAAAAGAAAACTGACAAAAACTTAAGGAGCATAACAAGTAAGGTAATTTCCCACAAATGTTTAAGACAATACATCAAAATTACAAGGCCACTATAGTTTAAATATATTGTCTTAAGAATCAGAGGCACCACAAAATACTATACAATAAAAAGTATCAATACAACTAATACAATATGGAGATAATATGTAGTACCATAGATTAAAAAAAAAACAACTTCAAATTTATATAAGAGTATTGTAGTCGTTGTCATTGCAAGTCAGACAGTTATCAAGTGATTTAATATTAGATAACATAATAGGGGACAATACAACTCATTCAACTCAAATCATTAATCACTGAATGTATCTAAATGTTGGTCAGAAAATGACGAGCCAAAATTATGCTTGTATTCCTGCTAAATTATAGCTACTCACCGCTAATGAGAAAAATTGTATCCCAGAAAATCCGAGTCATCATGACGACTTGTAGGCTAAACTATAGTAAATTGACGAGCAGCTTCACTGAAATGCGGGCGTGTATTAAGAATCCACATTAGTGGTTAGTGTTGCAGGCTGCAGGGCGAGCAGCAGCAGCAGAGACCATCAGCACAGCAAACATTTAATCCCGCGATCACAGCGCAGACCTGTCGACTGCTGTCATTTACTACACACATCTGATCAACCGTCGCTTTAGATGTCGTCGTAGAGAAGTAGCCTAAGTAGCCTAACTGTGGTTGACTTTTCTTCCTTTTCGTTTTCACTCAAAACCACAAGAGTT
Source organism: Micropterus salmoides (assembly GCF_014851395.1). Classification (NCBI taxonomy): domain Eukaryota; kingdom Metazoa; phylum Chordata; class Actinopteri; order Centrarchiformes; family Centrarchidae; genus Micropterus; species Micropterus salmoides. Next base: position 20,550,581 of record NW_024043372.1, read on the forward strand.
TCCAGCAGGATGTCCGAGCGTTTGACTTCACTGTGTTCAATTGAGCAAACTCGTGTAATCCTGTCAGAGGCTGACCAATTAGAGACAGAGGAGGGGGAGGGGGAGGAGGAGGAGGAGGAGGAGAGGGGGGGGGGACTCGTTATGCCCTCAATATGACACTAATTTATGAGGTGCGTCTCAGCCTGTGTTTTAATGTTGTATTATTGTTATTATTTTATTTAACCCAGTGACAGAAGAAGAATTCAGATCCTTTCAGTAAATATGCAATTCAAAAGGGCTTTACTGGCATGGGATACGTTTTACATTGCCAAAGCAAGTATGAAATAAAAACAAGATGGAAGAATTTTGACTTTGAAATATATGCAGCAAGAGTTTAAGGCAGGTGTGGAAAATAATGCTGTAAAGTAAGAATGCTTTCAAAATAGACATGTTAATAAATTACATTTATCAATGAACAAAATGCAAAGTGAGTGAACAGAAGAAAAATTTAATCAAATCAATATTTTGTGTTACCACCTAGGTATACTTGCGCACAGTCAGGGATTTTGTAGGCACGTTGTCAGGTGTACGATTAAACAATTAAACCAAACAGGTGCAAATGATCACCAATTCAATATGTAAATCCACCATGTGCAGATGAGTGAAACTTTGAAAATACAAATAAGTGAAAAATACTAATTAATACCACATTGTGAAAATACTCCATTACAAGCACAAGTCCTGCATTTAAAACCTTCTTTAAGTAAAATGATATATTATTAGCTAAATGTACTCATTGTGTCCCCTGTCAGTGTTTTAGTATCATACGTGATATTTTCTGGTTAATATTATTGCTGTAGATTTTTGTTTAGTTTATAGTTTATGGAATTTAGTTTAGCTAATTTGAACTACTTTACATTGTAAAATATTTTAGCTGTCGAACTGCAGATTCAGGAGGAGCAATCAGGGATTCTGGCTGTGCAACAGTGGACAAGCTTTTTACCCTTACAGGGTTGTTGAGGGGTCGTTTGACCATCCAGTCCAGAATCGCATCCCTGCTTTTTGCAGATGACGTGGTTCTGTTGGCTTCATCGTGACCTCCAGCACGCACTGGGTGGTTTGTAGCCTAGCGTGAAGTGCCTGGTATGAGGGTCAGCACCTCCAAGTCTGGCCATGGTGGATTCCCAAGTGAAGGAGTTCAAGTATCTTGGGATCTCGTTCACGAGTGACGGCAAAATGGAGTGTGAGATTGACAGGCGAATAGGTGCAGTGTCAGCAGTGATGCAGCCATTGTACTGGGCCACTGTGTTAAAGAGGGAGCTGAGCCAGAAGGCAAAGCTTTGGATTTACCAGTCTATCTATGTTCCCCTCAACTATGGTCATGAGCTGTGGGTAATGACCGAAAGAATGAGAATGAGTTTCCTCCTAAGGTTGGCGGGGCACAGCCTTAGAGATAGGGTGAGGAGCATTGACATTCGGAGGGAGCTACGCATAGAGCTGGTGATCCTTCATATCAAAAGGAGCCAGTTGAGGTGGTTCGGGCATCTGGTAAGGACGCCTCCTGGAAGCCTTCCATTGGAGGTTTTCCTGGGACAGACTGTAAGACCATTTCAGGCAAAATTGTAATTTGGGGCTATAGGGGAGAGGGGGGATTTGAGCCTTTGGGGGCGTTAAGCCACCCTATGATGGAGAGAGGCCCATGTAATAAGTGAAGAGCACAATTAAGTTCAAAAAACTTTTTTGCCGTTCAAAATGAAATTTTTATGTTCAACGAGTGAGTTGTGTCTAAACAATTACCCTAACCTGCTGGATGACACAGGTTTGTTAAAATGGCAGTGATTAAGTAATTTGAGCCAAAAGACCTGGAAGTTAAGCCAGCTATTTTAATGTAATTTTACCTTGCATTCTTATATCTTACAAAGGAAATTATGTGACATTAAATTAAGGCCAGAAACCATCATGCCATGCTTCTGTAAACGGAAGACAGACAGGGCTTCCACTCCTCTAGTGGATTTGGATAGATAAGTGGAAGCGGTACAGAATGGGAAGTCCATATGTCAGGTGGCAAGGGACATGAAAATCAACAGGATGACTTTAAGCGATACATTAAATGCAATGAAATGTTGTGAAAGGTAGAAAACTGTTAATTTTAGATCCAAAGTAATTAGGGATGGCCACATCCTAAAATACATTTATAAATATTTTAGTTGTAGATATTACATCAATCATCAATCATCACATCACTATCATGTCCTCACTCTAAAGATGAAGTAAATATTGGCCAACTCACCCCGCTCTCCCCTACAAATAAAATTTACTTGATTTATTGTCCTGGAAAACGCTAACTGGTTTAGATGTTTTTCTTTATCACTGGGATTTAAAATTAATAAAAAGTTTTATATAATTCATTTTTCCCCTTTAGAGTACTCTAAGAATAGCTTTGCTGGTCCATCTGTTCATTCATCTGTCCAACCGTTTGGTCCAGAGCAAGATATTACTGATGAGTAATGGCCAGATTCCCATGAAATTTGGTGTGAATATTCAGCTCCAAAGGATGATTCCTCATGTTTTTGTTGATCCTCTGACCTTTTGTCAACAGTGCTATTATAACTTTTATCAGGTTCAGTGTGAAAGCTGCCAGACTTTCCAGGAAAGCGCAGCATCGAAATGCTTCAGACACATACAAATTGTTCCCAAAGTGACTGCGCTGTGTGTTTCTTCTACACTTGCTCTTAATAAAAGAGGTAAATCATCCTAATTGTTCCAACATGTTAAGTTCCAAGTACAACTACAATTGCTGATCGAAACCCTTAATGATGAGATAGCCTCCTTTTAAAAAAAATGGATGTTGATGATACATAATTTTCCTATTAAACTACCCTCTTATTACAGCAAATTTTGTTTAGTGACTTGTTTTGTCACACAATGAGGCCATAATTGGAAAGGAAGTACAGTAGCTTTTCCGTTTCTGATGCTGACATTTCAAACCACCTGCATCTGCTGGACATAAACAATTAGCTAAGGACAAGGAGGAGGCATTTAAGAGTGGTGACAGGGCCGGGTGCAGGGCGTTAAAGTACAGGTTGTAGCAGGTCTAAAGCTATGTAATATTTTTAATAAATTTATGAGAATACCCAATTATGAATTTTAATATTCAGAAAATATTAATCCATAAATATCTTGTTTCGGGGCACCACCGGAGTTGTTATTAACCCAAAGTCTCTGGACCTCTGGTAGCATTTTAATAATTATACAATTATTCACTAGTGATCAATTAGCTAATAATCGCTCAATTATCTTAAATCAATCAGTCAGTCTCATCTGAAGGGTAAATTCTCTTGGCAGGGACTTAGAAATAGGCAACACACACAATTCCTTGATTACAGTGAATTTATTAGCTAACTAAGGTGATATAAAAATGCGGTTAAATACATCAGAGAAATAAACAATGGCTAAACAATGAGAAGGGAGATCTATTGTGGGAGAATTTGACTCATACGGCAGCTAATGAATGCAATTAGATGATAACTCGGTTAAATTTGTCTAGGGGTTTAAGGACTTAATATCATGGATTAACAACTATTGGACATCACTGGCCACAGAATGCCTTGTTTTGCCTTACGGTAGGTCGGCGGCCTGCCTTGGCCTGTTGCACGGGTCCCATGCTAGCTGCCCGATTCCTGGCTTTTGGCTAGGGAATTCTCCGGGGTTCTCCATGTCTGGAATGAAGAAAAACCCTCAAGGGTTGGCCGTCCTCCGTCTGGCAATTCGGCTGTTCTTCAGGTGTCCTTTGTTGCCGCTGCCAAGACCACGTAGCTGGGTCTGTCCTCGGTGAAGTTAGCTCGACGAATAAAGCTTAAAAAGAACTTGGTCGTCCTTGAATTAAACTAGTGTAACTTAACGGACTGATAACTTTTAACAAAACAAAACCAAAGAAAATAAAACGCAAGTAAAGTTGCTGTTAAATGAGGAAAAGCTGATGTCGCAGCACTTCGCATGGGTAGCTTGAAGCGAATAAATGCCGTTCGCTGCGCCGGGCCGAACTCTTAGGGCGTTGCCGGGAGAGGGGCACGCCGGGCGCGTGCCGAAGCGCCGTTGAAGAGTCAGGAACAAGCAGAGGACAAGGAGCAAGAGAAGAGAGCGACGTTGTGTGTTGCGCTTTTGTTGGTTGGGGCGTGGTTTCCCAGAGGGCAGTCCTTAGTTTCCCGCAGGGCGGGCCTCGCAGGGCGGGCCTATCCAGTTTCCCGAGGGACTGTCTTTCTAAACTTTTAATATGTCTAAAAAAAAAACAAAAGAAAATCTATTTGCGCGTATTATAATCAAATATCTTCCCACAATCAAACCTCAATTGTTAAACGGTTGTACCGTTCTAAGTTTAAGCATTTGGTAACAGGAAAACAATTGTCAGTAATTAGACCTTAAAAGGTTAGCATTTCAGAATGATATCAGAGGAGAGGAACTTAACTTGCTTTCATGGATATATTGGCTGTTACACGTTCTTAGAGAATATAAGCAAGACACATGAATGGCATCAGATTATTGGACATGATAAATACCGAGTGACATTTATACATTAAACGGCATTTCAGCCGATGGCATGTAATACTTATTTCGTCCACTTGGGGAAGCTCAGGTTACATGAGGATAACTCTGATTAATCCTAAAACAATCTTCTCAGGAGCTGGGAAATTCAGTTACTTAACCTTAAATTCAAGCTGGCAATTAATAGAGTATAGGATGGGGATTGCGTGGTTAGGGGGTTAAGGAGAGTTTCGATAGGCTGTTTGTAATCTCTGGTTAGTTTCTTTGTCATTTTAACAATTCAGGCACCAAGAGGCTTATCTCGGCTGTTGCCAAAGGTGGCCAGTTTTACGATCAACTGCCAAGGAATACCACTTAGGGAAAGCGACCTTTCAATCCCCCTTCCTTTGGGGGTCGCTTCGGCTGTCTTTAGAGGGTTGGTAATCAAACCCCCCTCCTCCTTCTTTCTGGGAGAGAAAAGAGGAATTGAGTCTCCAAATTATTTAATATGAAACGCACAAATCCATACTGTTGGTTCACTACAAGGTTTAACAAGGAGGTGCGAGAAGCTAAACGACTGTACGCAGAGAGACTAAAGAACCAGTTCTCTGCAAACGACGCCACTTCTGTATGGAGGAGGTTCAGACAGATCACAAACTATAAACCCAAAATCCCCCACTCCATTAACGATTCTCGTCTGGCAAATGAGCTGAACCAGTTCTACTCAATCGGAGAGTCAATCGGACACCATCCCCCGTGACTCCTCCGCTCAGCTTCAGCCTCAGTCCACCACATCTTCCCCTCCCTCCTCAGAGCTGGCCAGCTCCACCCCCTCCCCTCTTCTCTCAATCACAGAGAGGGAAGTCAACGGTCTTTTCAGGAGGCAGAAACCCGGCAAAGCAGCTGGGCCGGAATCTGTCTCCCCATCCACTCTGAAGCACTGTGCTGATCAGCTGTCTCCAGTGTTCACAGACATTTTTAACACCTCACTGGAAACATGCCACCATCATCCCTGTCCCCAAGCAACCAAGGACCACTGGACTAAACGACTTCAGACCCGTCGCCCTGACCTCTGTGGTTATGAAGTCCTTTGAATGCCTTGTGTTGTCCCACCTAAAATCCATCACAGACCCACTCCTGGACCACCTGCAGTTCGCCTACAGAGCCAACAGGTCTGTAGATGATGCAGTAAACATGGCCCTTCACTACATCCTCCAGCACCTGGACTCCCCAGGAACCTACGCCAGGATCCTGTTTGTGGATTTCAGCTCTGCTTTTAACACCATCATCCCGGCCCTGCTGCAGGACAAGCTCTCCCAGCTGAGCGCGCCTGACTCCACCTGCAGGTGGATCACAGACATCCTGACGGACAGGAAGCAGCACGTGAAGCTGGGAAAACATGTCTCTGATTCCAGGACCATCAGCACCAGTTCCCCTCAAGGCTGCGTTCTTTCCCCCCTTCTCTTCTCCCTGTACACCAACAGCTGCACCTCCAGTCACCAGTCTGTCAAGCTCCTGAAGTTTGCGGACAACACCACCCTCATTGGGCTGATCTCAGGTGGGGACGAGTCCGCCTACAGGTGGGAGATCGACCATCTGGTGACCTGGTGCAGAAAGAACAGTCTGGAGCTCAACACTCAGAAGACAGTGGAGATGGTCGTGGACTTCAGAAAGAGCACAGCCCCACCCTCCCCCATCATCCTGTGTGACTCCTCAGTCATCACTGTGGACTCCTTCCGCTTCCTGGGCACCATCATCTCCCAGGACCCCAAGTGGGAGCTGAACATCACCTCCCTCACCAAGAAGGCAGGAAGCAGGAAGACTGCAGCTGACTCCTCCCACCCCGGACACAAACTGTTTCAGACTCTCCCCTCTGGCAGGAGCTACGGTCCATCAGCACCAAAACCTCTCGCCACAAAAACAGTTTCTCAGTTTTCCTCATTAACAAGGCCCGGGTCCCCCACTGACACTCCACCCTTGCAAACGATACAAATGTCTCTGCACATGTAAATACCGTTTCATCTCGTGTCGTGCTAAGACCTGGCACGTCGCACATATTTGTTGTTGATTGTTGATCTTTGTTGTTGTATATTTTTATGTTGTCAGTTTATATATTTATAGGTACACAATATTCTCTTCCTTGCGTTACTTCTGCACGGCACAAACCCAGAATAATGCACATGTATATCTGCAATGTTGTTCTTCAATTCCATATTTAGATATTTCCACATTTATTTATTTATGTTGACTGTATGTTTGTCTACGTGTAGCACCTTATCACCACAGCAAATTCCTCGTATGTGTAAAACACTACTTGGCAATAAAGCTCCTTCTGATTCTGATTCTGATTATTAAATATAGATTATATTAGAAAATATAACATATCAACAAATACAAAATAATAGGACATTATAATAGAAGTAGGCTACAGTTTACAATCCACGTGTCCGCATCCACCACCTTGTACCTGAACGTAACTTCTTCGTGGTTGATCTAAAACTTTACTAACCCCAGACCCTTACTGCGCACGCGTTGTTGTTCTTAATTACTCACCGAGACAGTAGCTATGTGAAGTTAATCCTTACCTCCACACTGTTACGCACAACAAATCTCTACGTGAGTAAATCATTGGTGTTGCATTTGAAGAGTCCTGGTAAGATATCAGCTCAGTCTCTGTCTCTCTCGGTTGATTGCAAAACTGCATCCAATCATAAAACAGCTTAACGCTGTCACGCGCGTGGTGTAGGCGCGTGCACGAGCATGCCTTGTAGAGGACCGCTATGTGAGAGGTGGGCTGACCTGTGTGACTCGCTGTTGGACTCAAGTCACTTTTTACTGCCACCTTCGAGTAACAATGTCGCATGCTGGTGCACAGAAGGTAAATCATAGATTAACTTTGAGTTTAATTCCCTTGTTTGATTTGTAGCTGAATTTCTTGGTGGCTGTGTATAGTTGCTATGAAGTTCGGTGCTATTTGAAGATATTTTGGTTTTTAACAATTTAACAACAAAACAACTATGAACCTACTAAGAAAGTGGAACCAATGACAGAATCTGCAGACTAAACTTTGAGAAGAAATATCAATCTTTGCAGGTGTAATTCTGATACTGTCTCTCCAGGTGCATGGCTGCAGTTGTTTTAAATAGCTTAGAGATTTACAGTCAGTGAAGAAACAAGTCGATCATTTACAGGTGATGCTGTGATTTTAGCAAATGAGTTGGTAAGATAAGTATAATCTAATGAAAAGTATCTATCTGTTTGTGTTAACAGAGCAGTTCTCTGACATTGGTGCTCATGGTTGCTTCTGCAGCCATTGGAGGTACTCTTCAATATGGCTACAACCTGGCTATAATGAATTCTCCCACAGCTGTAAGTTTTCATTCTAATTTCCAAATTGTTTGTGTGTGTGTGTGTGTGTGTGTGTGCGTGTGTGTGTGATCATGCAGTCGCAGCGGATGTCCCAGTGTTCCTAGGTGTTGATTATTCATAGACTATGTATAGGTTATTTACTTATGTGGTAATTGTTCCAAAAAGTTATGTCTACCAGTGAGAAGGTATGCCATTAACATTGTGGTACATTAATACTGATAATAAATCTGTAAGTGTATTTTGTGTATATCTGTTTGTAGACCAGAATCACTGTTATTCACATTTGGGTCACAGTGTAAATTGGCACATTCAAGAATTAGGCTACTTGTGTGTGTGATTAGTCATTCTCATTGTTACACATCCAGTTTTATTGTGCTTAAGAAACTAATTCTGGACACAGGATCTTTCCTCAGTATTTTGTTAAGCCGAGCAGCTGCACAGAGAAATCAAAAGCAGAAACTTCCAACAGCAAACAATTCTGCAACTTGCTAGTAGATACAAATATTTTATGCTTAGATCTTTGTTGTGATGCTGTAAATTTACCCTGTGAGGTCTGGAGTCAAAGGCAGAAATCACAGTGTGCATCGCCACAAAAATATAAACAGACAGACACCTATGCTCTGTTTACATGTATGTCTTCTCTTGCAGTTTATCCAAACCTTTGTCAATGAGACGTTCCTGGAGCGCTGGGACATTCAGTTGGAGGACTACCAGGTGACTCTGGTCTGGACAATGATTGTCTCCATCTTCTCATTGGGGGGCTTTGCAGGGGCAATTATCGCAGGACCCATGACCATACGCTTTGGGAGGTAATAGCTTTATAAGATCATGCTACTGTATGTAATTGTGTAACTGTATGAGTACAGAAGATTACAACTGAGATATTCATTGCAGTGTGCAGAAAGTGAATGATCAACCTGTTGACGTGCATGCATATGAATAAATAAAGAGACTGTTCATTTACGTTCCTTTCACGTGTATATGCATATGACCCTGCAAATTACAAAAACAAAAACAGATTGAGTTTTGATCTTCTGAGAAACAAATAAGCATCGGCCATGTTTGCATACTGTAATATTACTGTAACTGCCTTTAAGTTATTAGGCTGATGTTTTTATTTTATTGTGAACAAATCCCGCAAAAAGACCAAAACCAACTAAAATACAATACTTTCCGACTTCCTTACTCTTTCTGCTGCACTCAGCCCGAAACCAATTCATTCTTACTGAAAATGTACACTTTTTAAAAAACGGGTCACAAAAACAACATATCAATTTTGATAGTGCTAAATAATTTCCTAAAACTGGTTGGCACTGCAGTTTTTAGTAAACGTTACTCAAACAGTTTATTGGGGACTATATTCGGTTGCAGATTAAACACATTCAGTGTCCGTGTTCATGGTAATAAAGGAAGAGGTGCAACAGTGCTGCTATATGGAGAAAAGTAAAAAGATAAATAAAAATAATAATGTAAATAATAATAAGACACATAATAAGACTCACAAAAGCGAAATGAGAGTAATATTAAGATCAATACAAGCAAAACAAAAACATTAGGAAAATGCTGAACTAAAATAATGGGTCTTAAGATTTATTTTAAAATACTGTTAAAGTTTGACAGTATTTTGATCTGGGAGGTTGTTCCACAGATGTGGACCATATACACTAAAAGCTGCCTCTCTGTATTTAGTTGTCCTTGCCATTTAGGTTACTACAAGGCCAGTGCCAGAGGATCTGACAGGTCTATTGGGAACATATGATAAAAGCAAGTCTGATAGATATTGAGGTGCTATTCCGTTTAGTGATTTGAATACAAATAAAAGTATCTTAAATCTATCCAATGAAGGGACTTAAGAACGGGTGAGATGTGTGCTCTTCGTCTGGTCTTGGTCAATACCTGTGCTGCAGCATTCTGAATGGTTTGTAGCTTATTATGTACTTCTGGGGTAGACCAGAGAAGAGTGTGTTGCAATAGTCAAGTTGGTATTAAAAGCATAGATAAGTTTCTCATTGTCTGTTTAAGTGAAGGATGGCTGTACTTTAGCTATATGTCTGAGGTGGTAAAAGGCATTTTTGTGACATAACTGATATGTGATCCTGGTTTGGACCAAGATTTTTTACTAGGGGCTTTTTATTTTGTGTCAAGGATTAAAGGTTTGAGTACAGTAGCTTTCTTCTGTCCTTAGTTCCTATAATTAAATCCCCTTATCTTTGTTCAGCTGTAGGAACACAGCTAACAGCAACTTATCAGTAGGACTGGTGTCATTAGGTGATAATGAAAAATATAGTTGCATGTCATCAGCATAGATATGGAAATCAATCCCATGCTCCCTGATTATGTATCCCAGCGGTAACATATACAGACTGAACAGTACCGGGCCCAGAATGGAACCTTGATGAAACCCACAAGATATTCTCATTTAATCACATTCAGATAAATAAATCCTAAACCCATTCAGGACCGAGTCTGAGAGGCCAACACAATTCTGTAATCTGTTGATGATGATGTCATGGTCAATAGTGTTAAAATGGGTTAGTTAGCTGTAGTTTTTAGTGGCCTCTAGCAGTGAGGTTTCAGATTGCAACACTACCTTCCCAAGCGTGCGCTCGTGCACATGCTCAAACTTATGAGTGAGCCAAAACAGAGGCCGACACACCAGAGACAGCGTTACACAAAATGCTGAAAACTTTTTGGTGTTAAGGGACTCTATTTCGTTACTTGCGGTGTTGTACAGTTCAGAATCAGTAGGCAAGAGGTACGGGAGCGTGCATGAACGTCACAGCCGGGTTAACCAATGAATTTCGGGGAAAAGCCAACCGGATATCTTCAGATAGGAAGCAGCATAGTGGTTGTTCCAAGCGACCGTGAAAGAAAGCATGTGGTTAATTTTTATGTGAGGTTACAACTTGTTCAGTAATAGCCAGTAAAAAAGTGATTCATTTGATTAAAAAAATCACATAATACCCCTTTAGGTCTATGAGTACTAATATAAAGATTACAAATCATTTACAACTTTGACTATCGATGTTTCAGTGATGATGAGGGTGAAAGCCAGAACATATTTGAGGTTGGTCAGTATGAACAGGTCAAGGTTGTTTTTCTTTATTAGGGGTTTAACAACAGCAGTTGTCAGTACTGTGGGGAAAATACCTGTCACCCGGTTACGTCTTCAGAGGTAAACCCCAAAACCACAACAGTTGTAAGCAATCTATTAACTGTGTCCTTGTTTCCCCTCCCAAGGAAGAAATGCCTGCTGTTGAACAACATTTTCCTCATGACTGGTGCACTCTTAGCTGTGACGAGCAGAGCTGCCAAGTCTTTTGAGATGATAATTATTTCACGTGTTCTGGTTGGAATAAACGCAGGTATGTATTTGTGTTAGTAAATATTTATGTTTGCCTTCAATACTGTCAGATTTTCCTCTGACTTACTGGACAGTATATTTGTAATGCATGTAGCAGACTGAAATGAGAACTGAAGTATTCTGCGATAATAATGCTGTGGGTTAAAAAAAAAACGGTTAGAAAAAATAAATCATCAGAAACTTCACTGTGTCTTTTACAGGGATCAGCATGAATGTGCAACCTATGTATTTTGGAGAAAGTGCACCAAAGCACTTAAGGGGGGCTATCTCCTTGTCATCAGCTGTTTTCACAGCATTTGGTGTTGTGTTAGGACAGGTGGTTGGACTCAGGTATGGACACAATATTTGTCAAAACAGGCCAATCTTTTACTGAAAAAAACAACAACATCTGTGTGCTATAGATTTCAAAGATATCCACAGTAACGCTCTGGATAATTTATTTATAGAGAGATTTTGGGCAGTGAGCCATGTTGGCAGTATCTTCTTGCCAGTAATGCCATTCCTGGCTTCATTCAGCTCCTCACCCTGCCGTGGTTCCCAGAGAGCCCCCGATACCTGCTCATCGACAGGGGGGACAAGGAGGCTTGTATTAACGGTGGGTACTGAAACATGTCAACCAGTGTTGGAAAGTAACTCAAGTACAATTTTCATTTCATTTAAATAATGATCCACATTATCCGATATTTCACAAAAAATCTCACAATCCCATCTCACAACCCCCATATTTATCTTGGTTCCCTTTTTAGGGGACCAACTCCCTAGGTTGGTAACTACACCTATACCTCAACCAGCTGCAACATTAAAATGCTACCTGAGCACTTCTTCCACCACTGCTGTCAGCCCAGTACATTAATTTATACCTTTTTTATATACAGTATATAAGAAACATACAGAATAATAAGTTATAGCCAGAGAATAACAGTACAAAACATTTCTGGGTATTTAAGTTGCATTTTTGTTTTGGTCAGCTTTGAGGCGGCTGCGCGGCTGTGAGGTCCAGAACAGCGAGCTCGATGAGATTCTGCAGGAACAGGTTCAAACCAAAGGCATGAGGCCCAGCCGACCCTGGGAACTTTTTACTGATCGCTCGGTGCGCTGGCAGCTCATCTCTGTCATGGTCATCAGCAGCGCCATGCAGCTCTGTGGTAACGACTCAGTAAGACGAGCTGGCATCACTGTTTTAATGTGAAGTTTGTGTCTCTTAAAGTGTGGTTGGTTGTGTCTCTTAAAGTGTGGTTGGGTGTCTCCATAGAAAATATTGTTATAGCCATGAGGATCAGTGTTACTGATACAGAGGTGTACAGTAACAGTATCATGTGTTCTTTTGGCCTTCAGCTGTGTAGAAATTTAAGATGATCCATCAGCAGTTTGAGTTTCTTTACATTCCTGCAGGTCATATTTATAATGTATACAGGTGATGAAACATCATTGCTTGCTGTAACGTGCAGTGAATGACGTGTGAAGAGAGCTTGTTGTTCTGAATGTGCATTATTTACTAAAAGGCTTAGTTTCTTTGTTATTTTTGCTGTGCACATATGAGCGTTAATAATGAGTCTAACCTGCAAGAAGTTGCTTTCTCATCAGAAAGTGCTGACTAAATACTCCCGTGTTTCAAGGCTTTTAACCACATGCTTGGCAGTTTCAGGGAGGGGACAGGGTATTAACATAGTTACCCTGGTTTAATCAGCTTGTTAACAGCCGAAGCCCGTGTAATGATGCTCTGCAGCCCTCTAATATCTTCTTATGTTCTTTTTCTTTCAGATTTACTTTTATGCATCATATGTATTCAAGGAGGCTGGAGTATCTGATGATAAAATCCAATATATCACAATTGGCACGGGTACATGTGAATTCACAGCCTGTATAATGTGTGTAAGTATCCCTTGTTAAAGCACGTTACGTAACTGGCTAGAAGCAAAGAGAGACTGTTGTTTGCATTCTTCTTGAAGCTTTAACACAGACTGAAGATTAAGAACAGCCCCATGTACACTGTACATACGAAAGGATTTACATTTCATTTCACAGTTCACAGATCCCTTGGGCACATGATGATACACTAACAAGATATGAACACTTTACAATAAGATACACAAATTCCTAAATAGCTTCCAAGAGATGAAAAAAGTAACACATCTGGAACTACCTGTTAATTAGAGAAAACAAAAGAGTAGTCCCCGGGTATCTTTTAATGGACTGTATGTTGTCAGATGTAAAAAGTATAGTTCCAAGTGTCTGCAAATATTTGCTTTCTTATCAATACTTAGATGAGCATATTGATAGGCTCGCATGTCTGTACAGTAAATATGACTACACAGCCAGCAGCCGGTTAGCTTAGCTTAGCACAAACACTTGAATACTGGAAATATGCCACAAGTTCATAAATCCTTTACTGTAAAGTCTTAGATATAATTCGTTATAATAATAATATATAGTATATAGCCTACATTTATTAGAACAGAGTCTGACAAAAATATTTTCATTTTGTTCAGAACCTGCTGATAGAGCGCAAAGGTCGGAGGTTCATGCTGATGGGAGGGTTCATCCTCATGACTGTCTGGGCAGTTGTCTTTACTATTGCTCTGTTGCTTGAGGTATTACATCATTTATATGACTTACATATTTAACTCTTCCTATGTCACATCATGCATGTATGTATCTTCAGTGTTAAAAGTAAACAATGAAAATCAATCAATATCCATGATAATTGTGTGCATTTTCTACAGTGAACTTGTAGTAATTATTGAGTAATTATTATAGTTTTGTGTTAGAGGTCAGTTGTTGTGGATGTAAATTGTTTTTGTAATTGTTTATTGTCTATTGGCTAAACTAGACAGTAACTATATCCAACATTAAGACTGCTGGACAGACATTTCAAAAACTCAGTTATTAATAGCTTACAGATTTTGCCAGACTGACTGAATGTCTAAAACACATCCTGGTAGGTTTTATCACCCATGTGCTTATGTGTCACACTCACTATAGGCCTACATGTACATGAAAACACAATGCTGCTGTATAAAGGTAAATGACTGATGTGAGAACAGTAAAATCCGGTGATGTTCACAGTTTACTAAAACATTTCTGTATGTCCGTCAGTCCACTAGGAGGCAACATAAGTCAACATTTATAACTTAAAGACTCGTCAAAAATCTATGATCCTTCTATGAAACATAAAAGTGTTAGAATGCTTGATCTGGTTTCTTTTCTTCTTACTTGTGAGTTGCTCACTGTGGATATTTGACTCCCCCCCATGCAAACAGCACTATGTATCCTGGATGCCGTACCTGAGCATGACATGTATCTTCACCTACATCCTCAGCTTCGGCATGGGACCAGGTCAGTTAAACATTTTTGGAGACTTTCTGCATTAGGGTTTTACATGAAACAGTCTCAATGTCGTCTGTAGAGGTTCTCAGTCATCCAGATTATAGCTGTCCAAGGAAGGTTAAAATCAAGGGCAACAGGACTTGGTTGAAGATACTAAAACACGTTTCGTCCCTCATCCAAGAGACTTCTTCAGTTCTGACTGGTAACGTAGGGAAACTCAGCTATTTAACCTCTGTGGGGTTGTTTGCCAAGATGATCGATACCGCTCGTTCATTAGTGCTCTGTTGTAACAACAGTTGTTATGGTCGCTGGAGCCACCTGTGGCCGAGTCTGATTGACCATCGTTGGCATTTTCACCTGAGGCTGACAGCGAACGTTTATTTAGTTTCCTGGGAAGTGACGAAAGGACAGTATTGTAAGAGGGGCATAACGTTAAGTGGTGGCGTAGACCCCCTCCCCTGTTAAGCGACAGCTTCTCAACCCGGTTGTAAATGGCTTCCTTGACACTTGGTGATCCTCAAACAAGTGTCCTTTATCCTTCAGATGTAAGTAAACTGCAGAGTCTTGACCTGAGGAGTTGGCCCTTCAATGTTGAGCCATGCGTTTGTGTAGTGGTTGTTTAGTTTTCCTAATCTACAGGTCTGTGCATTCCTCACTGCACTGGACCGCATACACTAGATTGCTTGTGTTTGGGTGTGCGGTCTTTGGGGCGGACTGGTAAATGTCTTAGCGTGTTCTTGGGTTTGAAAAACACAGGAATGTGGTGTTTGTTGAAAATCCTCCTGAGTTTCTCTGATACTTCAGACACGTATGGAATCACAATGTTGTTGCATTTGATCTTCTTCTCCTCATCCCCTGTAGTGTATCTTGTGGCTGTTTTCACAAAGGTCCATTTAGGTTATCCACAGACTGTAAGTGCCCCCTTCAGGTCGTTCAGTGCCATCTCTCTGGCCTGGACACATGTTGGTATGTTGTCCCTAGCTTATGCTCCAGTGGGTGGTGGGAATCGAAAAGTAGGCATTGGTCTGTGTGTGTGGGTTTTCTGTATACTCCACTGTGCAGGATCCTGTCATTTTCAATGTGTGCACAGTCCAAGAAGACCAAACCGTTGTTGTTGACATCTTCTTGTGTGAACTTGATGTTACTGCCCACGGAGTTTATGTGTTCTGTGAAGGCTTGCACTTCATGGGTTTTCATTTTGACCCATGTGTCATCAACATACCTGTACCAGTGGCTTGGTGCTGTTCCTCTGAAGGAGTTCAGGGCTTTGCTCTCCCCTGACCTCCTCATCAAGTTTGTTTATTTATGTCATTATAAATCATCATTATAAATCATTTATGTTATGCTGTGTCCAGTATTGGTCAGGTTATAAACCTATAGCTATTTATATTTCCAAGGATGTGTTGCTGAAGCTAACTCTGCTCAATATGTTATATTTCACCTTAGCTGGAGTGACCGGCGTTCTGCCCACAGAGATCTTCAATCAGACAGCTCGACCGGCAGCGTACATGATCGCCGGTTCCATGATGTGGCTCAACCTTTTCATCACTGGAATGATCTTCCCTTTTCTGGTGGTCAGTCTGTCATTAAATCCATCCAGCTGTCAGCGTCTGGGTCCATATATCCACCCGTCCATCCATTTAACAAACATGCAGTGACATTAAACCAGTATACAAACATATATAGGGGCTCTAAAAGTATACCCACACATGTGTACACACACGTACAATATTTTTAATAATACAAAACTAAGGCACTGTTTTAAACACGAGTTTTATGGCTGGGATTCTGGTTAGGGACAGCTGATGCTGGGATTCTGGTTAGGGACAGCTGATGCATATTGTTTCCTGCCTCCATCTCTACTACATCTAATAACATGAAAAAATGCTTTTATGGTAAATAAAATTTTTGTAGTTTTAAATATAAACATCACATCTTTTCAATGAATTAGGAGACTACCAAGCCAACAGGAAGCATTAAAAACTTCTTAGATTTTTTTCTGGCTGCTAAAGGCACCCTATAGCGCCTCCCAGAGTTCAGAGTCTCAAACTGAGGAAATGAGAAATGAGGACAGTCTTTCAGCATACTCAGATTCAGATTGCTTTATCTCTAACGATCATACCAAGATATGGAATTTGGAGTTGGCTCAGATTGAGGCAGTAAATTAGACATTGAATTCAACCATGTCTTAACACCAGTCTGACACCTTTCCTTGGCCTTTCTTTTACAGAGCGAGTTGAGTGAGTACTGCTTTGTGCCTTTCGGAGCCATCTGCCTGTTGTCTGCGCTATATGTCGGCCTTGTTCTGCCTGAGACCAAGGGGAAGTCCCTGTCGGCCATCACAAGTGAATTTCACAAGCTCAACTTCAAAGGCCAGGACGAAAAATCTGCATCGCAAACTCAAGCTCAGTATAAACTGGGTGAAGTGTGTCTTTCCACGTCCTTGTAGACAGACATTTGCTCCTGAAACACACCACATCCACCAGACGCCTCACTTTGACTTGATCTGCTTGAGCTGGAAGAAGTCATGCACAGTCTGACAGGGATGGAGGAATGTTCACTCTCTTTATCCCCAAAAGCAACTTAGATCTACTATAACTCCTTTATCTGGAGTGTGTTTTATATGAAGAGAATTTATATTAACTATAGAATTATCTTTGACATCTTCACATTTATACTGTACACTTCTGTTTTGCTACTCTGTGTCACTGATTGATATGAGACAAAAGTAATTAAAGCTACTGTATATTGAGCTGACTTTGGCCGAAAAGAAGTCCTCTGCTATATAGGAAGTCATGTGTTTTATGTTATCGGATGCAGCAACAGCGGTTGCTGTGTGGCAGATCGTGCACCATATCAAAGAGAATGTATTTAGACAGAAACAAAGATGTGAATATAAACTGTATGCATCATTCATAAAAAACTAGGGTGTCATGATGTTGAGCATTCATGCTTTTAGTATTGACTGAAATCTGTTGTTTTTACATGAATGGAATATGTGCCATTGTCTATGTTTTAATATTTCTTTTCATCCCTCTTGTTTAAACTCTGAGCTAATAAAAGTATCTTATATCACTGTAGTTTTTCATATTAAATTTTTTAATCATCAAAAGGTGCGTTCCAAATATACTACAGTTATAAAGTCACATAAAATGTGTCAAGAGCTGTGTAAGTTATTTATTTACCCGGTGTTGGTTGGTTTTGACCCCCCTTTCACCATCACACACATTCACTCTCACTACAACCACAATTATAATTAATGTGAGAGAATTTACTTGAGACAAACAGCGAAGGCGTTTTTATTTATGTCCTTGAGGAGGAGGTAGGCAGACCTCTTGGTTCAGAAGTTCAGACTTACATTTAGCTGACATGTCAGAGGTCGCTCGCCTCTGGAGCAATTTAGGGGTTAAATGTCTTATTCAGGGACACATTGGAACTCAGGTCTCTCACACCAAAGGCGGGCATCTTATCCATTGCGCCATCACCACCCCTTGTTGGTCAGTCAGACTTGTTGGTTTTGTAGTTTTTTTTTGTATTTGCTATATATGACACTGTCTTATGTAAACCCTTAAGCCTTTAATCTATGTGCCAGACCCACTGGGCTACTGGAAATGTGAAACAATTTTGTGTGCTGGATTGTAAAGTGTTACCAATATGTCTTATACAGTTATGGCTGACTTGCCATAGACAGGCTACCAAACCACACTATTAAACCTCCAGTATGATCACTTTAATGTCATTGTAAGCTGTGTGTGTGTATGTAAATGTGTGCGAAAGCCTTGCAGTGGCTGTGGCAGAAGGACGACTTAAAGCTGGAGCTGGACGACATGCAGAAAGAGAGAGAGCGCACGCAGCATGGAAAGAAGGGAAAGACTGGAGGATGTACTGAAATCTTGCTCTGTGAGATGGCAGTTGCTGACTCTGGTCATCCCCTGTGCTGGTGTGCAGTTCTGTGGCATCAACGCTGTTAGTTTATTTCATCTTTTTCCTTTATAACACAATTATACACAATATTAGCATGTCAGTGCTGTTTCACACATTTTCTCCATTTTCAATTGAGCATTTATGCAATATTTTTGTCCCAGAGACCAAAGAAAAGACAAATATGTAGATGAATGAGGACTTAAACAAACTGAATTACAAGAGGCCGCTGACATTGAAAGTAGTTAGTTGATCACTTCTGACATTTTGGGCATAAACTGCGTATGAATTCCTCAGATGAACACTATGAATGATCTGAAACTTATTTATGAATTAACCAAGTCATTCAAGACAAAAATAAATGTATTTATTTCCTTGTAGTACAACCATCTTAACAGATTAGAAATGTTGAATCAAGACCATATATTGACAATAAGAACGTGAAGTCTGTAAATATATTAACAAAAAAAATAAAACATTTGTAATTGCATCTGAATCGCAGACTGTATGAACTGAATACAGTCTCTCACATTATAGTTAATGTTCGGTCATCTGACTCCAGCCACACCTGACCCATGCCCCACTAACTGTGAAAAGAGAAAGAGAAAAGTCAGGAGCTTTTTCAATTGCAATTTATTTGATGCTCATCTCTGTACCAACAAGAGAGAGGAGACCCAATAACAGAGTACAAAAACAAATATCTATAGAAAAGTATGCTTATATTGAAATATGTCCAAAGACGTTATAACAAAACATGTAGCTTACATGTTGTAAGAGCAATCTTGTTGAGTACGATGATAAAATACCAAGTTAACATATTGTACATTTTTCTGTGTGTGTTTTTATACAAAAGTGTCAATGCAAGTCACTCTGTACAATTCTTAACCTTTAGAAAACAAGACCATTTTTTTAATCTACTGCTGTGCACAATCAGTATTTGGAAGGCACTTTGCAACAGACCAAAAGTAGAAAGCAAAACATATTAGGCCCAAATAATCCTCAAAAACATATTTTACACGAGTACCGACGTCAGTGAAAACAAATCATACATCCCACTGGAGAAAAAAAACACTCAAACAAAAAGGATCGCAATTTCCTTACAGCGTCTTCCACTTGTTTTCCAAATCACTGATAACAGAACAACTCTTCTCACCTTTTCAGGAGTAAATACTAGTGCAGAGTGCATCAAAAAAGGACCAAAAAATAAATATAAAACTTGGTCAAAGACATCAGTCGTGCAGCTGGCAGTGTGAGCGCTACCAGAGCAGAGTGACAGTACGGTGAACAGTGAAACTTATACTGCCACCAACCAGTGATCGACATTCAGTCCACCAGCTCAGCTCGCATGCCAGAACATGCAGTTTACACTTTCAATCAAATGTCCATAACTTAACATCCCCTCCACATGACAGATGAGAAAGAAAATCTATATATGTACAGGACCACCACTGACAAACACTGATCATATTGGTTGGTTCATATATATTTTTATATATTTATATTTATAGAATGTGTATATGAATGGTATATACACTTGTTACAATCACAACATAACCATAAATAATATAGGAATGTACTGAATTTAATAGACAGTTAAGCACAAATAATAATTAAACAGAAAGCAGGAAACAGATCAAACACAGAAACAGACACACAAACGCAAATACACTGCTTTTTTCGTTGGTTTTTTTTTGTTTGTTTTTTTTGTTTTTAACAGAGCCATTACACCCCCCCCCCCCCCCCCCACACACACACACACACACTCCTACTAAGCTCCTTCACTGTTAGATGAGTT
Organism: Micropterus salmoides; assembly: GCF_014851395.1. Lineage (NCBI taxonomy): Eukaryota > Metazoa > Chordata > Actinopteri > Centrarchiformes > Centrarchidae > Micropterus > Micropterus salmoides. Next base: position 20,570,857 of record NW_024043372.1, read on the forward strand.
TGACTTGCATCACGATAGAGGTTTTACAACACAAGAAAAAACATGAACTACAAGACATATGTCAATCAACTGATGTACAAGTTGTATGAGAAGTCAATAAGATTTTATTTTAGGTGCTCATTATTTTAACGTAGATCCCTTCTCGCAAATGCCAGCAGTGTTTCGCAGCAATTTTTCCTGTAACTCCTGACTAAGTGACTGCTTATTCTCTCAGCATAAACAAACCCAAAAGAGTCTACATTTGGATTTTTGATTGACTAAATTTTACGTACAGGGAATTGATCTTCACGCACAGTTTCCACGAATCAATAACATCCCGTATGTTGTTGTTTTTTTAGGATATAAAACCAATTCTGCATCGTAGAAACGTTGAAAAAGAGATTTCTAATCAAACAAAATAAAGCAGAGAGGTGAATGTGTGACGCTATCGGTGTTTTGATTTGAGGAACCATTTAGTTCTCATCACAGGAATGTCTCGGATTCTACATTTTGGATTAAACACATCTTCACTGTAAGACCATCCCAGATGGATAGCGTGTGCCTAAACCTAGAAACCATAGTGCAAACACAGGACGTGATATCTGCTAATAGCACAAGTAAATCTGACAGCAAGTGGGTGGTGACGATACAAGAAGGGCAAATGATGAGGAGGAAGAAACACTCGAGTATTAAAGTGAGCTTAATTACTTGATTCTGTGAAAGTTGCATTACGTTTGGTCGGTCCGGAGGCTGGTGGATCAGGGTGCGACTTATCACTCTAACCCCCTAAGCTGTTGCACAACACACACACACACACACACATCTCCGTTTAACATGATTTAGAGTGAAAAATTCTCAAAATGAGCAAATCACACGATTTTCATTTGAAAATTTAAACAAAACAGAGGGCATGAATAAGTTAATAAAATATAATTTACATTTCTCAAAATATATACTGAAAATATACCTGACCTTGGTCCCTGTTTCATGTACACAACTGATTTAATTGCTAATAAACAAGACTAGGAAACCTTGTCATTATAAGGGGGATGTATAAAAACCATTCCTACCAAGCTCAAGGCATGTTTCAAGACAAATTTTACAGGTTTTTATAAAAAGATTCATCCTGGAAAAATTCATTAAAAAAAAATATAAAGGTACTCCTGTACACAGTCTAGATCATAATAGTAATGGCTTTCCGCTCCTTACTTCTGTGACTGTTTTTATATATGAATAATTCATTGTACAAATCATCAAATCAAAAGATGATGAATGGGCTTTTCACATCCAAAATGAGCATGTCAGCAGACTGGCTTCATTTACAGCACATCCCTCCAGCCAGCTGTCACATCAGTGTACCGAACTCTCCTCTTGGGTTCAGATTCACAACAGCTCAGGTTAAAGTTGAATGATAACACTCCTCAAAGGCTTTGTTCAAGTAATAAAAAATAAATAAAACAGGCAGTTCTACTAACAGGACTACAAGCATTTGTAAAGACCTGTATTTGAAAAATACAAATCAGAAACTGTTGTGCTATTGCAGCTTTAAATACAGTTTTTTTTCAACTAACATTCAGCAGGCATTTCTAATTTTAATGAAAGGAAGAAGTGGCCGGCTTATTCTTTAAATCTAGTGAAGTCAGAACAATTAACTCTGCTATAATACACACTGGTGTTATTTTCTTCTGTGAGGTAGTCATAATTTATGTTTTAGCTGAAATATATTATATTTTTATAGTGAGCTTTGTGTGGATGCTGTAACAATTTAAAGTTTCATCGCCAAGTTTTAAAAGTGCCTCTTCCCAGTAATCCTGTCAATAGTAATTCATTAAGGTCCTTGACAGCTATCAGTGCTGCTCAGTGGCCAGTAAACTGACACTTCCTGCATGAAGCCAAAGAAAATTGTTCGTAATAAATCTGTCGTGACATATGCCGTGGGCCTGTTAGGAATGTTTCTGGGAATACTTAACAGATTTAAAGAAAACCTGCCATCAAAACTGAGGCCAAATCCCTGTTCTTAAGAAAAACAAAATCCTTCTTGAAAGACGCAGAGAACAACATAAATACAGAATTCACAAACAGACATCAGCAACAGCAAGTCATTACTTGCTTTAAGGTTGCAGTAAATAATTCATCCCGTGTCAAGAAACATTTGTGCAGCTAAGGAAGCAATAGCACAAGCCAAAAAACAAATGAAAGCATACCAAACGTAACTTCAACGGATCCACATCAGATAAAGGAAAACCTTCATGTCACTTCTTTATAAAGAGAATTTTAACACCGTACACGCACTTTTCATACTCTGAAAAAAGTAGAAAAGGTAGGAATCGTATGGCAGTCTGTGACAAAAATATCAGATACACATTAAGCAATGTAACAAACAGAAAAAGTAGTCTTGAGGCAAAGTTATTCCCAAATACAGAGCATCTTCTGTGGGCAACCCGGCTTTGTCCTAAGAATGAGAGGCTTTGCAAGAACTTTAGCAAATATGTCACTTGCCTCCAAAGTCGATTCCACTTTGACCTGCCTCAGCATCCACCAGTGAAGAGGCAAACGCAGACTGAACTATCTGAAAGCCAAATGACTCTAGCAGAGACATGTTTTGTTGAGGGGAGAAGGGAGACGTGAGGGAGGGGGCCAGCTCATTTAAGCCCGACCCTGAGACCCCCTGGGCCTTCTGGGCTTTGTGAACTCTGTGCTGGTGTTTGTTGAGGTAGGACTTGGTGCGGAAGGCCTGACCGCAGATGTCGCAGTTAAATTTCTTCTCAGGGTCCGTCTTGGCTTTAGATCCCTCCGGAGATGCCAAGGCCCCCCCCGCAGAGGCTCCATTGCAGGCTAAAGAGGGCATCTCGAGCTCCGGCCCATCAGGTTTGTGTGGAGATTTAAGCTCGTCACCGTTGGACAAATCCCCGAATGAAGGGTCGGATTCTTCTGATTCCAGATGAGGACATTTCTCTGCGTTTTCCTGCCCGTCTGTGGTAAAACCAGCGTGGATAGGAGGGCGGAGAGTGAGACAGAGAGAGAGAAACAAGGAGGGAAATGGGACGAAAGGGAGGCGTGAATTAGGACAAATGGATAATAAAATAGGTTTTGTTAAATACTGTACAACTTTAATCCAGTAGCTGGTTGGCACCTGCAAAAAACTTTAGTGAGAAGGCACCAAGCACAAGTAGAACAAATTGTGACAATTAATTTTACAGATCAATCATTATATATTTTAAAAAACAAACAGTTCCTTCAAAATGTCATTTAACTATACAATCATCTATTTCAGTCCATTTGCCCGGTGTCCACTGATTCTGCTGTGCTCACCCAATCAGTGGGCAGTGCTAGCACCACGCCCCCACCCACTCTCCTGCTGGACTGTACTGACCTGCGACAGGCCCATGGACGGGGAAGCCAGGCAACCCGCCAGAGCGACACTCCCAGAAATATGGAGCCCCACCTGCCTTCCCCATGAGCAGCTCAGCCTGCAGGCCCAAGGCTGGAGGGCCCGGCTGAGGAAGAACTGGGTGTCCAGAGAGACCATGAAAGCGACCCTCTGCCTCAGACGAGGTGAGAAGCAGCTGACGACTGGCACACAGGTCTACACAACACCCGGCCAGGGAGACAGGAAGGAGGGGAGAGGAGGGGGCAGACATAACAGGCCGGCGGAAACCATACGGACAGAATTACCTTCATTTCATAACTAGTATTTGAAATGCTGTCTGTAAACAAAGTAAGCTAGACAGGTTTACTAGTTTGGATTAGTCTATGGCCGTGCTCTGACTGCAGGACAAAGTGACCCAAATCTGATTTTTTTTTCCTCAGTGTGACTCAGTGTGAACAGCACCAGTCATGGGAAATCTGATCTTTTCCAGTTAGGATTAGGGCCAGTTTCATGTGTGGTCCAAATCAGATACAGGTCAGACGTCTTTAAAAGCGGCGTCGGTCTGGACCAGAGCTTAACGATTTTGCAAAAATATCTAACTGAGATTGTTTTGAATGATATTGTAATTGCGATATTTGCAATATTGGAGGTAAAAGCTCATAATTATTCTCATTTTCACTGAAAACATATTTAATTGATTATGGTGTGATTATTTGCAGTGATCTTTACCAAACAAAGATGTTTTTTTTTTAAAGACTGTAGAATGATGGTCATTATTGCGATAAGATTTCAATTAACTGTTGAACCCTAGTCTGGACAGTCAGGTTGGGATTCACGCGACCCTGAAATGTGGCTCTCTTTCTCCTCGTCCTCATTTGCTAACTAATTCCTTTTCTTCCATCTGAAATCAACTTGTAAAATAAACTGTACTTTTTTTTGCATTAATGGTGGTGTTACCGGTGGCGTTACGCCGGCTGTACTTTCACAATACAACTTTATTTGAAGAAACGCATAACATAAACAAAGATTATCCTAAACATTTGTTATGTTGACACCATACCAAGATACCATGACATAAAGCAGTTTAAAAAGAAACTGTTATTGTTAGAAATCGTACTTCATAAATATATTAATGTTTTGATAAATAATAGTCAAAAGTATAAAACTACAGAAAACATTTTTAAAATATCTGATTTGTTTTAAATTATAGAATACTACTACTAATGAACATTAAATTAAATAGTGTATATATTGTGGGGGCCAGTAAAATAGAAACAATAAAAAAATACCAATATAGTACTACTACTAAAAATAATAATACCACATATAATTTCTTATGGCACTGCTATCATAATGATTAACAGGTCTCTCCTACATAGGCAAATATCATGCAGTAGTTATTACCTTACATATAATCTGCCACAATGACTACTTTCTACTTTATCACCAGCACTCTTAATTCACTATTAATTCTATCCAACAGCTACAAGAAACCATTTCCTAACCACCACCTGGCTCTAAAAAAATGCCTCTTTGATACAGAGACACAGAGGAAACACTGCTCTTGAATTGATCTAATACTACATGACTGTCTACAACAAGTACCTGCAACTTTGAGATTTCACACTAACATCTCATATTTGAAAGGTGCACTAACTTTCTGTTAGATAACTTTGTTAGGCAGAAAGCCGTGCTTGATAATTGTTCAGCTCACGTTTAAGTCCCGTCTGGTTTAATCATTTCTGACATGCCAACTGTAACTAGAGACAAGCAGCTCGCAGATATATTTAGAATAAGTTAAACACTATAGTTGAACCGCTCATTAATTGTGGCGCTCCTCCACTGATAAACATGTGTGTGTGGCTAATTTAGCAACAGGCAGCGTTAGCTGCTTATTTAGAAGTAATACATTAGAGAGAAATGAGAAAAACACTGTTTGAAAAATAAATCTACAATCACGTCTGTGTCAGCACCGTAGTCTCCAACACCTACTGTACAACTACTGTAACATTAATCACACTGCTGTGAGCCTGGAGAGGGCAGAGAAAAATAGGAGGGTTAGCAAGTCTGGTCTCCGAAGAGGAAAAGTTATGAGGGCTATTTTTATTTTTATTTAAGTCATGTAACTGACGTGACAATAAACCAACTCACCGGGAACACAGAGTGTGACAGCTACCAGGAGGTTGACTTTGATCAGCTGATGTTTTGTTCTGTGGTGCTGCAGTGTTGTTAAAAGAGGAGCTGCAGCGCACCCTCTGGTGGTCAAACTATGCCACACTTACAACAAGAGGGAAGGATCCGACTCTGTTTCTCTTTTTCTGTTATAAACGCCATGCAGATATATCTGCAAGTAGCCTATATCGGCCGATAATATCTGCAAAACGATAAATCGGTCGGGTTCTACCATATAATAACAGCACGTTATTATTACCAAAAGATTGTATTTAACTTTTCTCGTGGCTAGACTAGTAGTCCCAAGTGCAGAACTAAGAGAGGGAGGAGACTGAAGACGAATATTTATTGCAGGTTTGAAGTGATCGGAAATTGAGCCGGGGAAGAGCGAGGCAGACTGGAAGAATAGATGCTGCATAACCAGGTTGGTGGCTGCAGTGCAGAGCAGGAGGGAACCCTAGCTGAGAGTCCAGAGGGTGAGAGGCTGAGCTGAGCAGGTCCAGAATAGATCCCTGGAATATATTAACTGGGCAGGGGTCCAGGGAGAGCAGCGAGGATAAGCAACATTTCCGGTAGCGGAAAGTAACAAAACTTTTTTATACCTTCCTAAATGTTCTTTAAACCCATAACTGCCACTGTTATCACTCAGTTTAAAGTGCTCCCACAGAGCTGTGGGCTTCGTTGTTTTCCCTTTGATGAGAACTGGAGAGTTAAGTTCACTACTGTGGGCGGGGGTCAAGTGTGTGAAAAAAATAAATCAATATTCGAATCCCAAAATTTAAAATTGAATGTGTACCCAATGATCAAAAATTAGAATATTCGGGTCCTGCCCTAGTGGTCTCCATGTTTACTTCTGTGCGACAGCGTGCTACATGCGACGTATTATTCTTTTGCCCATGCGGGTTGCTTTCAAGCCGTGGCCAGTTTACACTGGAGTCTGATATATTAAATTATCTGAAAAAAAGTCAGATCTGGCCAATAAATCAGAATTAAGCATTAAGGCCTGCAGTGTGAGCGTAGCTTCTGTTGGGTAAATCCGATCACCAAAGCAGTCAGTAATTAATGAATGATCTTTTTACTCTCTTTCCACTCTAGCAAATACCAATTAGGAACTAAGTGACTTGTGATGTAAATCCTTTTTGGAATAATTGACAAACAAGCTACTTTTATTAGAAAAAAATGACATAACTTGTCTGCCATTTGAGTACCGACCTTTTCTAACAGTGGACACTTTGAGAGGTGTAAATAAAAACATTAAAAATGACCACATTGAATATTAGGTGTAACACTGCCAGGCCCAGGACCCTGCTGGCTCACTGACACACCTAAATGAGCAAAGAGCCATCATTAATGTTAATAGTTCCACTTCCCTGTGAGAAAGGTCCATACTGTGTATAACAAAGTATAATGTTCACACACACAATGAAGACTGTGAAAACTGCAGTAAATATAGTGACAGTACACACTCCTGGCCGTGGCAATTTGCGAGGGCTAATCATACTTTCTCTTTTTTTCTGCTCATGTATGTGAAGACCTTCATCACTCAGAATTAAATTATTAAAACCAAACGACTGCCAATTGCTGCGAGTTCTCAGCTCATTTAATGTAAGTAGTGTTTACTCAAATGTTATTACTCAAATATTCACAATGTCTTTCTGTTTCAGTAATTAGCTTTACGGGGACTTGTGGTTCAGAGCTCTGCACGCCTTTGGTAACTGCTTGGATGATCTCTACCTGCCGTATGACTGTCAGTCTTGCACAAACTGTTGTCCACAGTGCTGAAGGAAAACACATTTATTCTACGCTAACACAAGGTCTGCTCATTTACTGACACTTAAAGCAGAAGTGAATCGGTGGGAGGGAAAAAACATTACATTTACGCACACTAATCCTCTCACAACCTTAGCAAAGTTTCTCTTAAACTGATTCATCTTGGAAATCTATAAAGAAACTTCCATTACAGCATTACTTGAGCGAGCGAATAAACACAACAATAGTGCCCAAAGAAAGGACACACATGACTAATAATTTGACAATATCACTGCGTATACCTGTGAGTTACTGTGTGGTGTGACGTGCTGTTCTTGTCACAAACTTGCTGGCAAAACAATATGACAACCAAAACTGTATTTCAGATAACATCCTGGATTTACCTCAAAAGGAAACGGCTAACCCACTAACACTTAACTCCTTGCCAACCAGTTAGCTTTTCTCCAGCCAGTCCAGAAATTACACATTTGTTATCGTGCTAATGAATTTTTAATTTGCATTATTGAGTTGAGTTTTACAGACTTTTGAACAACAAAATAACTCTAGCTCAAAAAAGGCAAATATCTTTCTGTATGTGCTAATAGCGCGATCAGGGTATGATCAGTTTTAATGATTGATCAGGCAGCAAATGGTTTCAAAAGCAGTTATCATTACAATCATTTTAATAGCCAACCTTTGCTTGGTAATTAGCCAGACCGCATATTATTCAAATGCTCTGCGCTCATATGCTCAAATGTCTCTTATTATTGTGCAGAAAGTCATTTACAAGTACAATCAACAGACGTAAACTTTGTCTTCCATAATATTTTTTCTCCTTAATTTATGGTTGTGGCTCACAGTTCACTGTGCACTGTCTCTATGCTACTGGTTCTCCCATAAAAATGCCCAAATTACAAGAGTTTCAATGAATCCAGGGCAAATGGAGTACACATTAGGACAATCATGCAACACTGTGCATTGTAGAACAACCGCTGATGGACCAGCCAAGCAGAAACAGACACGGTTAACCATACGATGCCATGGCCATGCTGGACAGAGACACATTTAAAAAAAAGAAAGTAAAAAAAAAAAAAGAGGTAAAGCAACAGTCCAAACTCTTACATGGTCATGAGTAAGAACAGTGAGAACTATGAAATCTAGAAAACTTCAATGCGCTCAATTACTATATGTGACGGTGGGAACTTTCAGCATTTATAAAAAGTCTTCACTCTAAGCAGCAATGTAGTGTTTTAGTAGCATAGGTGCACAGTCATCAGGCGTCATTACTTGTCAAACTACAGTCAATGCCATGATTGGCATTGACTGAACTGTAGTTCAGTTCTGTAGAATGTATGCGAGTAAATGAGTTGTCTGCCTGTTGACTTGCATGTATTCTATAGTAACAGATGTGCTGCTCACAGGTAACACAAAAAGAGTTTCTTCCAGTCATTTCTGCAATACTGACTTTTGACATGAGTCAGTGAAACTTATGAGAACGCACCGGTATTTCCAACACTACTGACTAGCTGCCTAATCATAGAGCAGTTAATCTGTAGTTCATAATAAAAAAATGAGGTGTGCAATACTTCCAGCTGTTTCCCCTTTACCTAATCACCACAGTAAGGTCGACACTGCCACGTCTGAATGAAAGACACCGACAGTTAGCCAGCAGAAAGACAACCAGCACATCAAACTGCACAACAGTAAATGTTTGCGCGAAAAGCTTGGTAGCACAGGTTGATGTATGCTCGTGTTTTAAATACACACACACACACACACACAAAGATGCAGCAGCATGTTTCTCTAGAAAGCAGCAGAGCAAATGAAAGCCAGAAACATGAATGTTTTGGGATGGGGCGGGCGGCTGCTTGCCTTCCACTGAGCACTGGCGTCCCATGTGGTAAGGGTTGCCGTTGTGCATCTGCAGTTCCCCCCTTGGCTCGGGGAAAGTGTGAATTGTGGCAGAGTGGGGCAGCGGAGAGCCATGGTGCGTCTTTATATGCACCTTAAGGTAGGACGCAGTGGAGAAACCTGGGACCAAAGAACAAAAAACAAGGCAGTTGTTTGACACACTCAAGGCCTTGACCATGAGCAGGGGATCTTGTTACACAGTGACAGGCTATTTGATGTCGATGATCCGACAGACACCACGATCGGTTCAACCAGAATAACTCTGGAACACTGATAATTGGGGGGGAAGTTAAATTATCTCTTTGAATTGCATCTTTCAACAGTGAAGCAAATCATTGTATTATAGGCAACAAGGCAAAAATCTATATCCCCTCTCGAACACACAGAGTGATGCACATTGTAAAGAGATGTTCTTTAAAGGAATTAATCACAGCACTTGTATCCTCGATTCACTCTGATTGTCAGCTGACGCATATGCAGCCACCCAAGGTGGCTATACTGCCACAAGGAGAATGATTAAAGATTCCTATAAATAAACGCCTCTACTTATGTATTTTGTTTGATCCAATTTGTTTATTGCTGGTTTGAAGCCTCTTTAAAAAATTATTTTACCCTTTAGTCCACTTTATCCATTATTTCCATTGTAGCTTTGTAGAATTCCTGTTTCTTATCTTGTTTGTACACATAACATTGCTCTTATTGTCTTGTGTGCAAAGCGCACTCAGGGAAAACAGGATACGCACCTTTCATTGAACCTCCCCGTACAGATGAAGGTTGAATTAATGAAAAAAACAAGATACATACAGTGCACCCAAGTGCCAGGAGGAAAGCTGGGGTGAGAGGCGATTTGGGCGTAGTAGTGGCCACAGGTATTACGGGATCATAAACAATCATTACAAAAGGACTGGCTGTAAAATGATTAATATGCTACAAACACCCTGAATTACTCTTTGTATTATAATAACTTAATCTATTAAGTTAAGTAAAAATTTCAACGTCTTGAAGTGCTGCACCAGTAAGCAAGTCAGCCAGAAGAGTCTCTAAGGTTTGGCCAGGGAAGGACTTCAGTGTGAATGCTGAAAAATGTTCTCAGCATGTAGCACCAGGACTTTATGTACAAGTAAAGGCCAACTTTTAGACATATTTCTCACATGCAGTATGTGCATTTCATCTTGTCTACAGACCAAACAAGTCCTGGAAATATTTTGTACAGCTCAGTGCAACCTGTCCCCGAAAGAAACAGTGCATCGTTAAAAATGTAGCTTTACACTTAAAAGGAAGAGGGGGGTTGAGTTTACAAAAAATGCGTTTGAGCACACTAGACACTCAAATGGGTCAACACGCCCTGAATAAGGCTTTGGGGATGTCGGCGGTGCTTCCCTCCTGTGTCAGAGGAAATAATAAATGTTCAGAGCAATGTCATGTTTGGACCGAGATTATCCCCCATGAAAAAAAAAAAATTAAATAAATAAAAATAAAAATGATAACCCCCTCATTCATTTTTAAGAGGTCATATTATGCTCATTTTCTTATTTTGGGGTTGTAACAAAACAGGTTTAAATGGTTTCATTTTCAACAAACAAGATATTTTTTGTCATACTGCTCATTGCTGCAGCGCCTCTTTTCACCCTGTGTGTTTAACACTTTGTTTTAGCAATGCAGTGATATATCTTGCCTCTACAAGATCTTTGTTGGGAGTTGCACATGCGCAGTTCCTAGTTAAGGACTACTAGCTTCAATCAGAAGCAGAGTAGGGCGGGTCCTGAGGTAAACATGGCTCCGGTTCAGCTGTATATATTCCTCTTACCAGCCACTTGGTGAGCATTATGACTCGCATTTTGCTGTGTGTCACAGGGATCAAAGGGAAGCAGCTGGACTACAAACGAGCTGTTTTCAGGCAGTTCAGAGCAGAGTTTTCTGTGGGAGATGGGAACTCCCTTTGGGGTGGACTTTGGGCTTTTTCACTTTGCAAACCTATTATATGCACAAAAAAGATATATAACTCAATAAAGGAGACGGAAAAAGCCAATAAGCATAATATGACCTCTTAAATAAGACCACTGCAGTAAAGGTGCCAGCACAGAGGGGCCCAGCAAAAACAGTGGAACCAGATTTAACTTTTGCCGCAACGAAACGTGATGTCACTTTTGGGTGTGATTTTATATTTCTCTCTTTCTGAACACTTGTGAGGTAAACAGCAGAATTTGAGACATGCTACGACTTATTTGATCTGCTATGTTTGACTGGCTCACACACACTGCACTGCCAGATCACGGTTCAACGTTTAGCTCACAAGTCAGCTCAGACAATGGAGCTACATAGTTCTGGTTTTGCAGTCACAGCACAGTCTACCATCATGAAAGAGTCCAGAAGTGTTCCGCACTGGGACATAATTTTACATTACAAATAAACATAGTAATATACAAAAGAAAAAATTTATTTCAGCAGCATGACCATAACTCCAGACGAGGTGTTGTTTTTCTTAAAATACACAGCAGATCCAGCTACCAAATACCAAAACCTGATTAGGGCAAGTTTTAATCCTCTAAACGTCCTTGACTTCACAGCCGACTGAATATTCGTCTGGGCATGGGACGGAGTGGTTTCAGAGGAGCTTGTAACAGTGTACTGCATGCTGAGGTATTTTAAACAATTACCTTTGTTGCAAATGCCACAGTAGTTATGCGTTCCTTCACTGTGTTTCTTGAGGTGGTCCGTCATGTAGGCGGCTCGCAGAAACTTGCCACAGACTTTGCAGGGGATTTTGTCCTCGTGGCATGCAAGGTGTGACCGGAGGCGATCTCTTGTAGCAAAAGAGGCATTACAAATCTGAAATACAGAAATCAAACGTTAACACCTTTCTCACATATGACGGTTTAAAACCACCACTAGATGTGGGAATATATTAACTCTGATACATAGATCCTAAATGTTACCTGGCACTTGTGGGGTCTCTCTGTTGTGTGAACCTGTTTGATATGTCCATTCAGGTGGTCTGGTCTGGAGAAAGAAAAGAAAAATTAACATTTTATTTTATCTTTCTCACTTACTTTATGAAGAGTAGCAACCAAAACATACTACCCATGTGGGCGTTGACCTTCCCGTGCAAATTAACACATGAAAAGATTATCTCTATTACGACCACATGCTTATTCATGTGTGACTTCACAGGGTGGAATTACATCCACTACATTGTCCTTATCGTAAATCCTAATCTAAACGTTACATTATATTTGTGTGGTGTCACTATGAACATCTGTAAAATATAATAATATATGATAAAAGGTTGAGGAATGTACTGAATTCATCATGTGACACATCTAGTAAAAAAGAAAAAGAATATAATACAGTAAAAGTATGTATTTTACCTTGGGGGAAGTAACTGTAAAATCATCAATACTCATCAGTATATCATCGGATTATTAAGGTGTACATAAGGTAATCTAATACATTACATATTATATATAGTCCTTTGTACTATTTGTTTTGCTCGTTGTTGCTTTTTATTGAATGTACACACACATACATATTTTTCTAATCTAATCTAATCTTAACCGAGCTTCGTTCAGCATTATTGTCCTTGTTTCTAGCTGCAAGTCAATTTCTATTTTTCCTGTAAATACTTTTCGGAACTGTTTGTTGAGGGCAAATTAAAACAAACTAGAATAAAATTTGTGGTATGTGTACAAATACTTGGTCAGAAACACTGATTCTGATTCTCAAGTATAAATGAGTATAATATGTTAAATATATAGATGTCCTTCCTCAGCTTGCAAAGGGGCAACAGTGTTATAATCAAGCACAGGTCAAAAATATCACACAATGAAGCGCAGCAATGTAGATTGATAGATTTTTTCGTTACGCAGTCATAGTGAATAGGCAAACAGAAAACAAGGGGAGGGGGTTGGTTGGTTGTGATTATGTGGCATGCAGTGTAACCTTTCAGCCGCCAAGTGCTGAAATAATTAACCCAGCAACATTCTCTGCAGTCACTTCTTTTCTTGAACAAAGCAAACCTGAGAGGACTCGACCAGTTAAAATCTTTTCACCATACACATGTCGATGGCTCTGTCACAAACTTCCACCCTCTGCCTCATCACACTTCTGGATATTTGGGGTTTTTTTGCAGTTAGCATGCAGCTACTTGTGACTTATTTTCATTTGGACATCTGCATGTATTTGAACCTCCACAGCAGCAGGTGGTGACAGTGAGTTTGCAACAGGGCCTGAGAGAACTGAGCCTGGGAATCTGGTTGAAGCCAAATTACACATGAAAAGTCCCCCAGTAACGGCTCTGCAGTTTTCTAACAACAGAAACCACAAGGTGTGTGTGTGTGTGTGTGTGTATGAGACCACTCACGAGTGTGTCAGGGTCTGCAGAAGGTGGCCCTCCTAAAATGACTGATAACAACCCGTCCATCCCAGTGTTTGAACTCACCCCAGTCTCTGGTTACTGAGACCAACTTACAAGAATGACTACTTATGTATCTTAACTAATTTCGTTGATTTTGAACTAGACAACTCTTGACTTCAGGCTGCTGGTTATAAAGCAGATGACTACATTATGTGTCTGTGTTCAGCTCTAAAGCGGATTAACAGCTTTCTGAGCTGAACAGCAGTTTTTGCTTTGTTGCAAAACTTTTTTTTTTGTGAGTACTCATTTAATACCTGCAGTTACTGTCCTTCAGGTAGCCCAATATATCCCATATGCAGATACAAAGAGTTGCACTTATAATCATAGAAATAAACCACATAGTGCAGGGTGTCCTGGATGATCGAGGCGCAGTCACATCATTGTTTCACTACAGCTCCAAAACACAGAACATGCCATCAGTGGGGATATAGGTGGACTCACCTTGAAAAACCTTTACCACAGCTTTGGCACACATAAGGTTTGCCGACTGACCCGTCGTGGGACCGCACATGGTAGGACATCCTGTCTTTGCGTTTGAACCGGAGCCCGCACACATGGCACGCGTACGGCTTCTCCCCAGAGTGGGAGAGCTTGTGTCGGTTCAGGTGGTAAACGTCGCGGAAAACTTTACCGCAAATGTCACAGCCGACGTGCCGCCTGGTCCTCTCCCGTTTGCGGCCGTTATCCAGCGTCAGCCCTCCGTGTAACTGCACGCCGTTCTCCACCAGCCCGGGCGGAGACATTAGAGAAATGCCGCCCGCAGCTGACAGGCTGTCACCGACGATGTTGACGGTGTGGGCTCCGTGTTGCGCTTCGTGGTTCTTCAGGCGGGAAGCCTCTGTAAACGCTTTACCACAAGTCCCGCAAGGAAACAGCCCATTGTCTTTCTGGGTGGCGTGGTTAAAGTGTACAGCCTCCACTACCCCGCCAGCTTTCTTTGGTCTGCCCCTGCTCCTTTTGGACCCCGGGGAGCCAGCGTCGTGATGAAACGCGTTCCCCGGTATTTCCGTAGATGGGGACACGGACTGTCCTTCGACGGGCTCCAACATTGGCACCGACGACTCGCCTCCGTCCTCCAGCAACACTGCGGCGGTGTCTTCCCCCCCACCCACATGCATCTGGGCATTGTTGGCAAAGCTCTGCCCGTTCACCAGCAGTCCCGTTCCGTTCACCAGATCCTGCTGTGGCACCGGGAAACCCAGCTCCGTGGCCCCCGTGGCCTGGAACAAGCTGGCTTCACCTCCCCGTGTGGTCGGGACCAGGATCTGTACGTTGGACTGCTTGATTACCTCCTGACATATCTCAATGACTGACCGCATCAGGAGAAACTTGGCAGCTGTCATCAACTCCGGGAAGCACTCCAGCCGCACCACGATCCTGGAGGTGTAGGCGAAGTCCAAAACGTCTTTAAAAACTTTCGGGCTGATGGTGTGCATCTCCAGCTCCTTGGCGTCGTCGTCCGTCTGGCGGCTGAACACCGACTCGAAATATTCGCTGCAGGCGGCCAACACAGCCTTGTGAGCGGGGAAGCTCTCCTCGCCGACGCGTAAGATCACATCGCAGAACCTGCCTCCATCTTTCCTCTGAATGTTGAGGTTGTGTAGCATCTCCGCACTGTGCTTGCTCACCTGGTAGGTGTACGAAGAAGTCCAAGACGGCTCCGCTACCTTCTCCATGCCGAATTCATCCAATAACAATTAGTTGTTAGCGACGACGGTCGGAGAAAAGACGGATTTCGTGTAACGATTTCGATCAGTTGATATCAGCTAGCTACAAAAATCCAAAGCCAGCCGCCCCTCCCCGTCGTTTTAGCATCTAACGTTAGCAGTAGCAGCAGGGAAAAAATGGCAGCCCCCCAGCTTCCTGTGAACTTTGACCCTGGTTTCTTCAGGGGTGGGGGTCGCTCGTGTTTTGTAAACAAGGTTTCTCTAGGGTTTCTTACCGAATGTGTGTTTATTTGAATGGCTCCCTCATTGTAATGGCCGTCACTTAGGAGTAACTAAAGCCCCGGCGCCGCAGGGGTCTTTCATGTCTTTATGCCAAAAATGTCAACACGCAGGTCTCTTCCTGCCTGGTCTGTTTGTTAAACCCCTCCCCCAACAGACCAAAAAGCCCTTCTCCTCTGCACGAGAGCGGTGTGGTGTAAACCCATTCACGAGACACATGTAAAGCACAAGCGCAGTATACTGTCATTTCAGGTAAGTTCTGGTTTTACTACAAGACAATTAAAGAAAAGCTACCCGTGAAATTACATGTGAACGAAATCAAACGTCACTCTAACCCAATATTATTGAAAACAGCAACCTGTGCTGATTACCAGCTTGGATAATCTGGATAAGAGTTTGGCATTTTTAACACAATTACACTTATTTTTTATAATTTTATATTAATGAACCTTCAGTCAGAACGTATTTAGTCCACTTAAACATTAGGGGGGGGGCAGAATATTAAACACCTGACAGTGTCAACAAATGCTGAACATTACAAGCTCCCCTACAATAGGATTTATTGCAACCCATTGCATTGGACAGGAGCCTGTTTGATAAGTGTTTTTATTTTTTGAGCAAATATTTTTTTGTTTAAATATAACTTATAAAGTAAGGATCCATTAAATGTGATTAAAGAATTGTGATAAAGATGTGCATTTTGAAGCTATAGTAGATAATATTTCTTAAAGACAGCTCTGCCATAGGTTTTTGGTGCTGTGCTGACACATTTTCACTTAAGTGTGGGGTTGAGGTGGAAATAAATTACACACAATCCAGTGCACCACCAATACACAGGGCGACCTCAATAATAGAGTTGAACAAACACCTTTGGCAGTGTCAATAACTAAACATAAGATTTTAAAAGGCAGAATTTATGGCAGAGCTGTTGCGTATGAGATTGTGCAGGTATGTGTAAGAGTGGCCACTGAGGGTATGGACGTATGTCTAGAGAGACATAGCATATAGATTAGTGCTGGGCAACCATTAATTTTTAATCTCGATTAATACCGCGATAAATTGCATTGTAATGCGCAAAATGGAATAAATTTAATAGTGCATTGCACACTTAATTTAAGTGTTCTGCTATATGTACAAAAGTGCCAAATGTGGTTCGCAAACACTTTCAACAAATAAGGTGCCTTTTACCAGCAGTATTCCCTTTATACTAGCAATAATATATTTCTTGAACAGGTATCAGCAGAAACATTGCTTTTATCAGGGAGCAACATAAACAGTATGTTCAATCAGTAGCAAGTTTCAGTGTTAGTGAGGTGAAGTGGTCGAGCACGAGGCGTAGCGACAAGCGGGTGCGTTCCGCTGAAACTGTCGCGGTGGTGCTCGCCTCACGTAGACGTCCGCCAGCTGCTGAAGTTGAATCGTCTTGAACTTTCTGTTCGCGACACGGAGCACAAGACTGATCCTCGCTGTTTGACTTTCCAGAATCTGTTACTGTTTATTAAATATGACAACGAAACTAGATGTGTGCCTATTAGGTAAAGTTATGTAGCTTATCATTTTAAACAGGCTACAACAGAGCGCGTGCCGTTTACTCGCGGAGCGCCGTCTCACGCTGCATCCAAGTAATTAGCCTATTCTGCCTCACCTTCCTCCCCTGCTTGTGTGGATAATTGCAGGATGGTCAACATCCCACCCCTTCTGTGACCCATGGACTGACTGTATGTGTATTCAGAGCCAGTGAGCAACGGACTTGAATTTTTTTTTTTAAACTTTGCATTAACGCGGTAAAAACTCGTTCACGTGCCCAGTCCTAATAGATATAGCAGTACATAAATAGGAAATACAAAAAAAAGCAAGTTGTGTTTTACTGAAGATTTTATTTATTAATTCTATTTGTGCTTCTTATAACTTAATAGCACATAAACTGAATCCCAAACACCCTCAAAAAATTGACAATGTGAGCAGTGCTGCCCCCCTAGTGACAGGATGGATGGGAGACGATACAGTTTAAAAAGGAAAAAAAAAAAAAAAGGTAGTGGGGGGTGGGGGACAAACAAAAAGGCACAACCAGCACTTGCTGCATCCCCTGGAGTCTCTTGACATGCTCCAGCCATCACATCTACAGAAAAAGGGCCACTAGCCGTTCCACAGTGGAAGGGTAGAGTATTCACTAGCAGTAGCCTCTTCTCAGTGGACTTCAGGGGGAAATTAAAGTTTGACAAGAGAAAGGAATGCAACCAGCTCTTGGTAACTTTGTCTCTCACAGTTTCCAGTTCAACTGCAGGATAGTTTCACCCTCCCCCATCCCAAGACAAAAAAAAAAAAAAAAAAAAAAAATAGAAGCTATATACAGGGAGAACAATATTCTTTCCCATGGTCTGTACAATTGGGCCTATACATTATTTACTGCGCAGAGCCTAATACAAATAAAAATAAAAAAAAAATTACTCAGCCAGCAAAACTAAACGCCATCACTCGTCTTCCCGTTTCCGCTGATAAGCCTCTTCAAAAGCAGTGACTTCAAGGTTGAAGACAAAGCATGGCATGGTTTTACTGTCCAGGTCTGTGCACCATCTTTGAAATTAAAGTTCACATTTTTATGGTAACAAGGAGGAGAGGGGCAAAAAAGAAAATAAATCTTGCTATCCAGCAGTGTTTACTTTCTTATGGCCGGAACTCCAATTCATCTACGCTTATGACCTTGGCCGGCATGGAGGGCAGTGGCTGTTCTAGCACATCTGAGCCAAACCACTTTGCCAGGCCTAGAGGGGGGCTGCCCCCATGTCGCTGGGAGCCATTTGTCCGGTGAGGGCCATGGCTCTGTGACTGAGGGCCTGGGACGCTTGGATGTACTGCAAGATGAGACAAATATAGTTTAA
The DNA here is from genome assembly GCF_014851395.1 of Micropterus salmoides. NCBI lineage: Eukaryota > Metazoa > Chordata > Actinopteri > Centrarchiformes > Centrarchidae > Micropterus > Micropterus salmoides. Next base: position 20,589,277 of record NW_024043372.1, read on the forward strand.
TCCATGAAGTGAGAAAACAATTTTAAAATTCTTCTACATTTCTGCTGCTATTGAGCCCACATACATTGAATCAAATGTTCCTTACTTTCCCACCCATAGACTTTAATTTATATTTTCTGTAGCACAAAACAAATAATGCAAGATGTGACTGTTGCTATGTTTGAGGATAGTACAGTATTTTTCTGATTGGCTGTAGCTACTTTATACAGTGTGCAAACCTGAAAATGACAAACCCCCTCTCTATACAGTTCATATGTCAGATACTGTATATAGGAGCTCCATGTACGACAAGACAGACTCATTTGTCACCCAAGTTGTAAACTTTTAGATAATCCAAAAAGTTTGACAAACAATGTTGCCACTAGCAGAAGTCCATACTGAGTTGTTATACTTAACAGTACTTCCACTCACTTTGTCTCTGTTGCTGAAGTTGCTGCTGCATTACTGCTAACTGCATCGGAGTATTTGCTCTGGGAGGTAGAAGTGGATGCCCTGTTGCACTTAGAGGGTACAGCGGTTGTCCAAGCAGGGCAGGGGGCAAGCCTTGAAGTTGTGCAAGGTCGACGTGTGGTGGAAATATACCTGGTGTGCACAGTTAAAGACTTTGTCTGGGTCATGAGGTTTAACATCAGGACAACTTTACAAATAACTTTTAAGCTGATGATACAGAGCAACTTTTAGAGCAATCGTGCTGGGCAACGTTGCCGTCAATGGTAATAAGTAAAGATTACTACCGTAATCCCCTTCCTCCACCACCCGCCCCACCGCTATCCGTTCAAAACATAGTCGGACTTGCCACTAGCAAGATTGCTCAAAAAAGTTGCCGTTTATCATCAGGCTTTACTGTTAAATCAAAGTTGTACAAAAGATGAGAACACTGGGGGTGAAAAAAAAAAACAAAAAAACCCAGGCCAACACTAACCTGCTTGCAAAAGAGCAGGTCCAAGTTGCTGGGGCTGGATGCCCTGTGCCAGCATGCGTTGAACCACATTAGGGTGGAGCTGGGGAGGAGGGCGCACCATGGGTACATGGGACAGCAGTGGTACCGGATAGATGGGGCGCGGGAAAGATGAAGAGGGCCCTGGAGGTACCATGGTGGGTGTGTGGTGTCCAGCAGAGCCAGGCCTGAGACGCTCTTGGTCCTTGCTTGGCATGGTCTGTGAGCTGGCCTTTACTCCCCCAGATTGGGCTGCATTCCCATCCATCACCTCCAGGTATAGATTTGGGGAGCTGCTGTCTGTAAACACATAACCCAAATCCCATTGTTAGTGTTGTAGCACTTCAACTAATGTTAAAAATCAGGAGATTGCAGGTAAATTCTGCTTTGTACCATCCTGACTGTGTGCCGCTGCCTCCTCCTTGGTCTCAGAACGACTTGATGGTTCATCTCTGCTTTTCTCTTTTGTCGCATACATTTTGCGGATCACAGATGTGGGCGTAAATGATGGGGACAACTGGAAAAATAAACACATCATTAAAATAAACTTCACAGGACAACTCAAAACAATGACTGCCGGGAGAATGAAGTTTATGCTCACCATGCTTGTGACAGTATTGCCTGGAGAGTGTCTTCCAGCGGGCTGAGGGCCTGGGCCAGGGGAGCGATTTATACGCTGCAGTCTGTGGATCACAAACACATCAACCATACGTAGCTAGCAAATGCTAACAAATCTGTCTTGTTACATACATTTAGTATATGGAAGAGGCCTTAATAACATTAAATTCAACAGTCTGTGCAGTATTTAAACGTGTTTTTAAAAAAACTAACCTATTTCGAAAAGATTTGTCCAGTGGTGGCTTGTAGCCAGACTGGAATGAGTGGTGGGCATGTAGAGCAAGGTCTTGTTGGAATGCCAGAGCTTCCAGGTCTGCTTGATTCACTGGCATAGACAGCGCTCTCATCTGGAAAAACAAAACACAGATACTACTGTCTTAAAAATGAGTTACTTTTGTTAAAATTTAAAAACTGTATTAAAAAAAAGGCAGCTTGGTATCTGGGTAGTCAATCTGACTTATATATTCCATTGAAAACCGATACTAGGTAGGCGAGGGGAGAATTCTTATTTGCATTAACACATTTTTAGATCAAGGGGAGGTGTATTTGGTGTACATTTTATGTTCAAGGCATTTCTTCAAATAAAATAAGTTTACATACACTATTCACATTAAAAAGACATTTGCCTTTTTTATACTGCCGATTACATCCAAAATAAAGATGTCAAATCTTTCTTCAGTAACCCAACAACAATAATGTGATTAATCCAAGTTAAACGTGTCAAAACATTTGTTGTTACCTGTTGCTGTGCAGCAGATCCAGGGCTGATAGACCTGTGTACATCAACAAACTGTTCTGGCAGCATGGTTGGAGGACCAACAGGAAAACCTTCAGGTAGCAGGAGGAGGAAAAACAAATGATCCAGCTCAACACCATTTACTCAACTTGTTTTTAATTTATCTACACAGGTCAGATGATGAGGTTAAAAACCGAATGATTAATAAGACAATGTCTAGTCAATTCATACAATTTGCATTCCTATAAATTCCAGGCATGGTTTACAAGTTTTTAAAAAAGGCTGCCACTTTAGAATGAACTTACCGGCTGCAGGTTGCAAACGACTATTGAAGTAGTCAGGTGAGGGTGCCCTCTGTGGAAAGAGAGGTGGTGACGGGACCTTGTGTAGTAGGCCATGAAGAGGGGCACAGGTGGTGGGGTCCTCAGAGCTGCCCAACAGATTACCAAGTAGTGTGGGGGAGCCACTATGAGCAGGACCTCCCAAGAGCTCCTACAACACACATACAATCCCTTTAGTGTACCAGTCTTAAAAATTTACTTCAAGGAAGCTTGTGTCAGATTTCAAAACATTTTCCAACAGCCCACTGTGTCTCTGGCAGTGTTGCCACCATGCAGAGACTAACTGTCCTCATCCATTAATGTAATGCTTTTAAGACCTAATCTGAAAGGGACCCAAGGACAGTAATCATAACAGGTTGGAAAATGGAAAGAGGGGACCCAAATCAAAAAGCAGTCGCCTTGAAAAGACTACGATACAAAGAACACAAACATTGGCAGCAGAATGATTCTGCCACAAATTGCCTGTACTATGAAGCGAGGTAACTGGCTTATCCAGGTAACTTCAGGAGTAATTTTGTGACGTCAGGTGCAACTTCCCGATTAACCTGTACTACGAAAGGTGGATAGGTGTTACCCAAGGTCTGTTGCCATGGCAATTTATGCTGCATCTCTAAATTACTCAGAGCAAGTTGGGTTTGTGGTAAACACAGGGTTACACCGTGTATGTGGACTACGCCCCACATCTGTATTCATTAATGTTGAGAAGTAGGCCATGATACACACCACTTGACAAAATATTTAGAATTCATCCTGACAGGTTCCACTGTGGCTGCAGCTGAAATAAAGTTCTTCTTAAAACAGCATTATGTTCATACAGTGAGCCCTGCACCCTCTGATTTTAGGGAGGAGATCTTAATTAATGGTCCAATTTCTTCTAGGCTTTCTAGGCTATAATTGAGAAGCGTTTTCACACATTTAGATTGACAATCGATTGAACAAAAAAAACTCAAATTCCCTGAAATTAAAACAGACCAAAAAATAAAAATTACTAGTTTCCTTCTGAATAGTTACACGGAATCCATGGCAAAGTCTCTTAAGGTGCATAATATAGTGACTGGGCTAAACTCGCAAGTATTTCCTCACTGCTACATCTGATTGCAAAGTCCAATATAACCTTCCACTGCATGCATAATACATGGCAGGTGTGTGGTGTGTCAGCCTCGCAAAGTTTCTCTCATTAGGTATGACTTTTTTTTTTTATTACAATAGACTTTATGTGCAGTTTTATATGTAATGTGATTACAGTCTACGAGTCCATAAGATATTAAATAGAGAATTACAAACAAGAACACTGAAAATAATTACAAATTTACTAAATGCAATGCCAACAAGCCTCCCTGGCGTTGTTGGCCACCATGATATTAGAGTTAGCCTTTAACGTGTCTCCTCATTTCCTGTGCATTCTTCTGGGAAAAATACAGAGCATGTGCCGTTGCAGAAAAGCTCTGCCTGCATGGCTGAACACACCCCTTTTATGCAAACCAACTCCAATTAATTTAACACCGACTCAACTAACCAACATCTTATTGACCATTGTGGTACCGTTTACCACCAGTGTAGACGGTCAGCATTTATCAACAGAGTTTGCTTGATAACCCCAAGTTGACTGAGTAGGTTTAACTCTTGTAGTAAAACAGGACCCTACTTGGAGCCAACGTAATTTACATCAGCCCTGATTTTGTTAATAGGAAGAGTGGACCTGTAAAGACCTCAAGCCTACTAAACATTTGTCAGCATTTGCCTGAGAAAATACACACCTGAAATATGTTTTTTTGCTGTTGAAGTGGCACTGGAGCTTCAGACACAGTCACCATGGCTTGTTCTGAAGGTTGCTGCATTGTACAGGGAGAAAGAATTTGTGGCAGGTGCAATGCAACCAAAAAAAACCAAACAAAAAAAAACCCAAAACAAAAACACACACACACACACACACACACACACACACACACACACACACCACCCCATTTCCTTGTATAAACCCATCCCAGTAAGTAATGCAGTGTGTGGTAGGCATCTTGAAATGCCCCATAACAGAAAGTGGCACACAAATTGGCCTTCAAGTATCAGTGATCACCTGATATAAAATTTGGACATATCTAATATAGAGTTTGGTGAAACCTCAAACTGAAACACTGCACACCAGCTGAAATGGATTTGTACATGAGTCGCAATCAAAGTGTCCCTCATGCCAGTCAGTGTGCCTTTGGATTAATGTACTGAAATTTTCCTTAATAAATCATCCAATGACTGAGTTTAACACAGTTCTTGTCTCAGAGCAAAAGTAATCAGTAATTCAGAAACTGACTTGCATTTAAAAAAAAAGGACTCTTTCAAAGGAAGCTTTCATACATCAAACAACCTCAAACCGTTAAATTTATGCCCATCACTTTCCAGCCTGTTCATTAAATTTTCAAAAGTAGGTCATCTAGGCCAAGTTTAAGAAGCTTGCATGCAGCATCACACAGGGACAGGTGTGCATGAGCAGTTACCCGTTCCATAGTAACATGCAATGTTTTTACTCATCCAGTGTAAGCCAGGGTCAATAAATATATAAAAATACTTACATTGTTTGTGTTGGTTTTGGGGTGAGTTGGCAGAGTTCCACTTGCCTTCATGCTGCTGACCAGTTTATTAAAGGCCGACATGTCTGAATCACGCGAGTGTGGACGAGCGCTGGTACCACCGGTTAAAGCCTCCTCTAAATGTTCAGCCATGAAGGGCGTGCCATTTCCTCTCTTTGGAGGCGGCACCTTTCGGACTTGTTGTTCTGTACCCAGCTTCATCCCCTTCATCCCACCCTCCACTTCCTCCAGGGAGAGCACCGCTCCGCAGTTAGCTGGGGACAGACATAAGTAAACTTCATGTAGCACTTTAACACAAAGTAGAATGAAATGCTAATTTAACACCATTAAAACAATTGAGAATGTCATGATAAGTCTGAGTTTTGAAGAGCTTTATGTTAAGACAATGACTCTGCATACTTGAGACCTTCAGGCAGGAAATCTAAGCTCAAAGGACTGATAACCCTCAGCGAGTGTTCAGATACTCAAGGGGCTGCGCACTGGTTTGCAGCTCGTTACTGAGACTATGAAATGCAAATCAGAAAGCCCAGTTTCATAGCCATCAGACGCACAGATCTATTCCTCAGATACACAAATACTGCACAATGCTGAGAGAAAAGATGAAATGACTGTCCCTGTTATAACTCTACAAGAGTAAATAGAGATGCAGCGTTCACGTTACAGTATTTTACCTAAAATGTGCACTGGCATGTACTTTACTGGCAGATGCAGGACGTGACTAGATTGAACTGCGCAGCATTGCAGCAAAACAAAAGCCGAGTCAGGCTCGACATTTTGGCCAAATTACCCTGCTTTTTGTTTTTAGCTGAGGCCTCCTGCGATTGCACCCTAAGACAAAAGGCTTCAGTCAGTGAGCCCTAAGGAGCATATGCATTTTTTGCCAACATTGGTCTGATCACAGCCTTTGTATTGAAGTAAAACTTGGGAACCATGAGTAAAGCTGTTAATTGCAAAAAGTATCTCAATTCAGATATTTCCTTCTCTGGATTAGCCAAAAACATTCAACATCTGTTTGTTTGTCCATTTCCAAAACAGACATTTCATAAGTGTACTATAATCAAAATATGTATTGCTATTATTGCAATAGAACATTATACCATGCTTAAAATTGTATCCATTTTGCCTGACCATACAGGAACAAGTTTACTAGTGCACTGTTTATTTCCAGTACAATGTGCATTATGGTTTAACGCCACTGTGCAAAGGTTTCTGTGAACTGGCACTCACTGCTTTCCCGTAGCCGAGCCTTGTTGACCGACAGGGTGGAAAGAAGGGGCTTCAGGTCTATTTTGGCTTTGTGCAGCAGCTCCAGGATGTCCACCTTCTCCCTGCACTCCGATGATTGAATAGGTGTGAAATATGGGGCAGGGCCGTGGCTAGGGGAAGTGCAGCGTGGCTCAAGCCCTTCAGAGGAGTGAAACAGTGCAACATCCATATTAGTGGCATGATCATCACAAAGCAACAACAGGCTAGCTAGCATTTAGGGCTGGCCGATATTGCCAAAGAGTCATACCCCGGTACTTTTAGGCAGAATTCTGGTATAATTAAAAAGAAAAAGAAAGAAAGAAACAAAAAACCACCACTCACGCACCAAACAGGCTGGGGTGGTGGGGCAGTTTTAGCAGGTATGTTTTACTATTTTTAGTAACAGATTGTTTCTTATTTCACTGTTTTAATTATACTTCATTCTCCATCTTAAGTATCACTCGCTTATTGAATTCACCTCCTTCAGTTCTCTTTACACCTAACGCACCTCTGCTGCAAACGCGTCAGCATTCCCCTCTTATGCTGTTTTTCCGTTACCAGTACCAGCTCAACTCTACTCGGTTTGGCCGTCCTCTGTTTTCCATTGCAGATAGTAGCCAGAGATGGCACCCCTCAATGTAGCTGGTCGTCATAGCGACGCCACAATCACACACACTGCCACAACGTAATGTTCAATGCAACAAACACCAGCGAATAAACAGCCGTCTCTTGATTAAGTTAAAACGTTTCAACATTACTCAGAATGTTGAGAAAGATCAGACGGAGGTGATACGAATCAAAAAAAGTACCTGGTAGCAGGCACAAGTACAACTTGCACACAATGGAAAACCAAAAAAAATAATAAAAAAAAAGGGTGAGTTGAGCTGGTACAGTGCAGTGGAAGAGGGGCTTTACCCCCCCCCCCTCCCCCGGTATGTCCACTTCAGTGACTTTCTCCATCAGCAGTAGGCTAAGCTGTATAAAGTCACTGAAAAAGAAACAGAACAGAGCAAACACTTGCAGGAAAAAAATTCATTAACTCTATCGGTATTGTTTAATTTCAGCTCTTTTGAAATTATATCCGTATACCTCATACAGATATACTGCCCAGCCCTACAAGCATTGGAGTGCGATATAGACACTTTCAGCGGTAACAGACAAACTGTACTGCGCATGTGCATTACTCTGGCCCAAACCTAACTTTCGGCAGACTTCCTCAAAAAATCCATAACGTTAGCTAGTATGGGCCTCTACAAAACTGCTTGCTACTCCCTTGCCCTACCTACTTCAACTCCGTTTGCGCATTCATGCGGAGGGTCCGCCACATTGAGTGCCATCTAAAACCAATAAGGATGGAGTGGGCTGTTAAACCCTCAAATGCCGAGTAAACACCGAGGCCAGCTTGTTGAAGGTGTGCAACACCCTTTACTCCACGATGGGCGACTTCTCTTTAAAATGTGAGATCCGTGTGACTTTGGTTAACATGTAGGATTTTTTAAATTCAGAAACGACATTAACATTTCATATCACCATTCGCAGGTCAACAACGTAGCTCAGAGGTTATATTGTGTTTTTTTAATTTATTTTTTAATTTAATACACATAGCAGTGAGTGCAGCGGTAACGTCAGATCCCATTTATGCTGGGAGAGGGTAGTTCGTCCAGAAGTTGGCCGCTGTATTTTTACCCTATGTGGGTTAGTTGGTTCAAATACCCCTTTAGGGAGCTTGATTTGGCTGTGGGGGGGGGGGGGGACTCCAAGTAGAGTTGACTTTGTGTCAGACTGGAAGTGATGAGAGTCTAGTTTCGGAAAGGCTCCCAGTAATAAACAGAACGGAAGTTAACTTTGGGATCATCTTGGCAATGGGTCCGATGAAAGTCTATAAAAAGGAGCAGTTTGGTGTTTCAAGCTTTTGCCCTGAATGTTCTTTCAAGAGAAAAAATAAATAAATCTTCCATTTACTGACTTATCTGGATAGTTAGATTTACTCAAGTTATCCTGGTACTTCACTAAATCTTTTTAAAGAACAGGCTGATCTTGAGGTTTTCAAATTGCTACACGCCAAAACACAGCTTCACCAAAGAGTGCTATGCCTGGTTTTAAGCTACATAGTTACATGAAGCTCATTCAAGGAAATCAAATCATTTACCTGCAAGTTTTTCCAGCTCCTCATGGGGAGTGGACCTCAGACTGCTGGACCGGCTGCCTGATGGGCTCATGTTACTGGAGAACCACTGGCTGAAGCGGCTAGCCGATACAGGGCCCTCCCCCAAAACGTCCTCTATCATCTGCAAGACAGAAGCAGGCACCTGTGAGACAAAGTGGGAAACACAAATCGGCAGACGAAGGGTACGAGGACAAAGGTCGCACTTACGTTTAAGGTGCTTTCCATCGACTTAGCACAAAATGTGCTAGAAGACTGAGGGCAGTGTCAGTGAACGCACTGCAGTTTGGCCTTGTGTTGCCACAAACACGTGAGAACACAACTTTATTCACTCAGTTCTCCAATTAATAGCAAGTCTAACGTAGCTATAATGATGGGCATAAATTTGATCGTCGATACCTTTAACCTCTTGTTAACACCATGCAGCAGCCCACTGACAAAAATATTTAACAATGGACTCTTCAGTGACCCACCACCACAGAGCAAGTTTAGTGAGATCAGTGCCAGTGCAGCAGAGGTAATCATCTGTTGACACAAAGTTATCTGCCAACTTAATACTTAGATTCAAAAAGGCTTGTTTATTTTTTATAAAACATGAACACCACAGCCATCAATGTAGTCTCTAAAATGTACTTCATGATCATCTAAATACATGGAAAATCACAAGTCTGTTTTTTTGGGTAGGGTGGTAGATCCACTCGAAAACCTCTACTGTTAAGCTTATACTGATTAGAGTACTACATAAAAGGAGAAAAAGGTTATAAATGCAATCCCATCTGTGATGTTCACACCTTTAGCAAAACCAAGAAAACCACACGGTGCACCCCTGTACTTACAGAGGCCAGTCCTGGCATGGTCTTCTCCAGATTGAAGAACTCATTGAAGTCAAAGTCTCCAGTCGTCTGCTCAGGCAGAACATCAGGGTGGGGAACCTCCTGATCAGCAGTAGACTGCAAACCAACAGCTCGCTCTTCAGCCTGTCCACCGTTACATTCCACAGCTGCACATAAAAAAAAAAAAAAAGCTGGTTATCCAAATCATATTGTGCAGTTTACCGATTAAAAAGTGAATATATATAAAGGGTAAACTTCATTATGACTAATTCTGAAAAGAAAAAATACAAATAAAACATTTGACATGCCTTCTTTGAGAGACTCTGCCCGCTTCCTTGACCGCTTGGACCTGCGCTTATCATCTTCCAGGATTTTGTCGTCGAATCCAATGAGCTCAATTGTCTCAGATTGGCTGGTGGGACCCCCAGAGAACCACTCTGGCTCCTCCTCTGCATAAGAGTCATTCCTTCTCCTTTCACTAAACACACGCTTGTCACCAAAATCTCTCTGCAAATGATAAGACAAGGCAAACATAAAATTACCAAACACCACATTGCCAAAAAAAATAAAAGCACTGCTCCTGAAATGAACTAAATGTAGAAACCACATTGATGAAGCTAGACGTTAGATCAAGCAGCACCTTCCTTATTTTACTAAAAAGGCTTTAATTTTTTTCCTGCACACTTTTCAGCTAGCTTTATCATGTAGGTAAATGTATCTCCACAGATAGTTTTGTGAGAAACTGAAACCTGTGATATTGCAGAACTCTTTCTTCTTGGTAAATCCTACTTGCATTAGAATTGCAAAGAAATGTCAACCTCGATGCACTGAATGCCTTGCGGCCCAAACACTAAGGGAAATACATTATGGATGGAGTGAAAGCAATGAACACCAACCCTGAATCTTTTATCCTTAAAGTCTCTCTCACGTTCCCTCTCTTTCTCCACACGGGGTTCTCTCTCAAAGGTTCGGGCAGCAATTATGCGGCCACTGCCAATTCTGCGTGCCCCTCCTAGACGGAGACTCTCATTCTCTTTATTTTCCAGGGGGCTGATTGGGCGACGGATGTGGGGTGCAAGTGCAGCGTTGCCTTGACAGCCACCTCCGAAGCTGCGTCGCTGCGGGCTCAGTACAACATCCAGATCATCCTCCTTTAACCGCTCACGAGGATCTGAATACGATGTAGCAAATAGGCTCAGTTTTAGATGTTAAGAGAACAGACAAAACCAAACCAACAAGCCAGTGTATCCCTAGATTACAAATCTTTCATTCCCCCACCCCCCCCAAGAAACATTTCATTTCTGCCTTATTTATATTATCCATCAAGAAAATACTATGGAGTTACATTTGTACAAGCATAATACAGAGGTGCTGAACATTCAGGGGTTGTGAACATTACAATTACAGAGACCTTTTGTAGATAACATTTATATTCCTTCATGCATATCAGTTGGTCTCTTGACACAAACATCCTTCTACAGACAGTAAGATCATTTTATGACCTGTGTTTTGGTTTGAATCTGAACATTCCTGGCTTTGGGTCATTTACCTGGGATTCTTCGTTTCAAAGGAACTCTATCATCCACATATTCCTTCTTAAAACCTTCCACTGGAGAGCTACGCTCTGAAGTGGGATACAGTGAGGCATGCCACTTCTCAGGGTCCCAGACACCATCACTGTATCAAAACACCATTTGATCGCACAATTAAAAAAAAAAACCACAGACAGTCGACTAGTGTACAGACTAAAATAAGACTACTAACTAAAATGATTCCATAAACAAAAATCCCAATTGGGTAAAAGATGATTTTACATGGTATACAGATAATAGAAACATGCAAGGCTAACAACAATGATGACATACATACAGGTGGCACAGCTTACATATCAGTTTCTCTTTATGCTTCTAATCATTAGAAAGTCAAATTATAGTACTATCTAACAACTACATTTAGTGAAAGTCAACATGGCCAACATTTAAAAAACAACCACAACCATGGATGTCAGCCTTTATCCTGTGAGCTAAGAGGTGCTAATTGTATTTCCTAGTCATACCAGCTACTTTTCATTGAATTCAGTCATCCCATGTCTGAGCATCACTCCCTGATTAAATATTTGGAACTTTAAATTACTTAAAACACAAAAAACTGCTGGTGGATGAGATGTTAATTCTGAAAATCTGTCATTCACCAACATCTCAAATCTGAATCCAACCCATTCAGAATGTATCAAACTGAGGAAGTAGAAGCATGTCAAAGATGGCTGCTTCCTTTTTTGTTTAATAAGTTTCCCATGAAAGTGTCCACTTTTTGCACTGCTGGACAGTCACTGCTCACATGGCTATAGCAAACACTGCCCCTAGAATTTACAGGCACCAGGAGCCAGTTTGACCAGCCACTTGCAGTACTGTATGTGGTCAATATTTCCTCAAGGAATCTAAATAAATGGGTTGCACTGAGATTCAAGACTTAAGTAAATATAACTAAATAACAGCAGGGCCTGAGGAAAATCGGCTACCCAAATTATACAATTATTTAGTTAAATTCAATCACAAGTGTGTGAATTCATTAGCCTATCAGCTCTACTTCCGAATCATGCAAAGTAACATGCACACTACACCCAATTCCAGCAGTACATACAACGCTTACTTGATGCATACTTTCATCTATATGCTGAGACATGGTGTGAACTTCAGAGGCATGTGAGGACATGGTGCTGTGTTCTGTATACTTAGGTTCTAGCAACTGTCAAACAATTCTGTCACCCACAATGGAGCACATCTAAGCAGTCTCATTACACAAGATTAATCGTCCCTTGTTGACCAACATATGATATGGATTATGTATGGAGTGGATTTTTAAGTTTGAGAAATTCTTACCTGTCATATTTCTCAGATAGACACATCGGCCTCTCATTGGAGACAGGTAATTCTTTTATTTCCAAAAGCTCCTCCTGTATAACAATTAATATGGGTTAATTTCTGTTAGGAAGAACCCTGTATGACCGCTAAGTGATTATATTGTTGGTATTTCTAGCCACCTTTGTGTATCTGTAAGGAGCCATGGCTGCTGGCTGTTTAACCTGGTCCACAGCAGCATCGCCATTCTTCTGCTCTGCACAAGCATCGTTCTCCATGACTGGTTTCAGATGCAGAACAGCTTCCAGCCGAACAATGACTCTGTACCTGTTGGAGACAACGTTAACGTTTCTAAGTTTATCAAGCATGACCATAAGTTAGCTGCTCCACTGACTTTTGATCAGTGTGAACAATGTAGCCTTAAAAGGTTAAGCAACTAAAGTATTGCTTTTTTAAAAAAATGATTTTCAAACCAGGAAACGTCGACAAGCAAAACACAATAAAAATAAATAAACTTCACACAATGACTGTCGAGCCAACTTACACGGGGACTGTTTTAACAAACGCTGCTAACTAATTAGCAAGTTAATTGACTACAGCCAGAGACCGCTGACATGGGGCGAGCCCGTCAATTACAATAATTCACCTAACGTTAGCGTTAATTGACAAATCGCCTGCAGCACCTGGACTGAACAAAGGTGTTTCGATAGAAATCTACAGCCAGTACGTAAACGTTACTTCACCAGTAACGTTACATTACTGAATGAATAATCTCTTCAGTGAGTTTCAGGAAAACATAACTTACGCTAATATTAGCCCAGACATTGGTGGAGGGTTAGCTAAGCTAGCGTCCCACACACACAGTTCACTAGAAACTTCATTCGTGGTGTAAATTCGTTTAAACAACTGACTGGCTAGTACATATACAAACAAACGGCCAACTTACTCAGATTGAATGCTGCGTGAATAGCGGTCGGTAACGGCCAAGCAGCGGCAGTTCACGATAGATAGTTAGCTAGCTAGCAGACCTAGCACCTTTAGCTAGCTAGCTAACTAGCTGGGGAATGGGGATAATGCCCACCCAGCGACCACCAAATCTAAAACCGGTTGAGTTGTTGCAGTGATTTCAGCAAAAGCACAATGAACTGGGGTAACTAAACACAATAACACAGGTCCTAATAACAAAGTAATTCACACGGAGACTGTGTAATTTCAAATAATTGTCTGCTCTTTCTCTGTTTTCTAAGTCGTAGCAGCAATTTTCTTCTGATCACCGCTTTAAGAAGGTCCTAGGAAAGATTACATTGTGCCCATCGCGCCTTTGTAGAATTGTACAAAGTCTGGTGTGCGTCGGCGGTGTTGCATTTTAATATATAAACCATAATAACGAACTATGATACATAACAATAAAAATCGGGGCAAAATTTAAACTTGATATGTAGGGGAATAACTTACACTAAACTTAGAACATTTAAGAGGCACTATTTGGGGCAGCTGCTCTTTGTCATGGGGTTTGCCCGATTTGTTACTCTGTAATGGCCGTCTACCGGCGCTTCTTTGTGTAAATGCGAGACCCCGCTCGCACGGGCTGTCCAGGAATAACATTGCGAGTTGTCGCTACACTGAAAGGACGCTGGGGACGTTCCTGGCGCTTAGTACTCTGCACAGCGCAGCGAGAATACAAATATCACAATTTAAACTCTTGTGTAGAGGATAAAGTCATGAAACTACGGCCTAAGTTCCAGCCTGAAAAAAATATTAAACTGTGTGAAAACGCCAGAGAGACACATTTAACGTCCACAACCTGAACTTCGTGCAGCGGGTACCTGTTAACAACTGTCTGGAACAGACCCTGTTCACGTGACAAGGAAAACAAACGCGCGGCGCTTCGTTACCAAAACAGTTTACTCACGTCGGCGAAGGATGCAAGTGGCTTAGATCTGTTATAACGTCTTGATCTTTGTTGATTTTCTTTCAGATGTTATGTTGTGGTTCTACAGGGCCGTACACACTAGTGTTCTGATTTAATATAATGCAGAGTAACGCTAAAAAGCCAGATCTAGTTAGACCCCGACCGAGCAGTGTCAGTTCTGGTGGTGACACTAAACACGTCCGCAAAGTTCACATCAGAAAGGTTCCTTACAGAGTTGGCTACAGCTGGAACAAAGGTGGGAGACTCAAGGAGCTCAGAATAAGGTACTGAGATACTTAATTTACTGTATTTCAGCGTGTTACCTTTAACATTTATAACTTGGTCTAACTTTTTTTCAATCATTGCAGGCACTTGGCAAGGAAGTTCCTGAAGATATGGATGCAGAATACCTTTGGACGAATTCTTCCTCATAAAGCCAAGTAACGTGTTTCACTCATTTTGCGAACTGGGCTTGTTGACTTTACAGCTTCACAGTCTGTTTGCACAGTCTTTGAAATGTCCTACCTGAGCCTGGGTTCTCTAATTAAGGGGAATATTACTTGCTGCAGGTCCCACTATAACAGCGTGGTCTTGAGACGAGCCTTTGAAGGATGGAGAGACGAGTGGTGGACGTCCAGGAGAGAGTGGGGTCTTACACTGCGGGCAGAGTGTCACCACAGGTACACACATACAGTCTTGCACCTCAGTCAGATGTTCACCGACAGCATTTCTGTCTGCTAATGGTGTATTTTGTGTTTCAGGTATTATCTTTATAACTTGGTGTTCCGTGGCTGGCGGACTTTTTTGTCACTGCAGCTGGAAAAGAAGAGCAAAGTCCAAAATGCTCAATTATTTGGTATGATTTTGGCACAGACAATGAGAGTATATCTTAGCCTTAAAGTCTTGTGTTTTGTTAGATATTACAAGCAGCCGTTTTGTCATTAATCCCTTTGTTTTGTTAACTAGCTGACAGGCAACGGATGCGTCTGGTTTGGGAAAGGTGGGAGGATTTCACAGAGATGAGGCAAATAAAGAGGAGAATGCTTGAATCTGCCCTCGAGCAGAACAGACTTACAACTCTGCAGTAAGATCATCGCATTTACAAACCAGAACTACACTTATGCTTTCTTTACTATTATTTTTAACACTGTGTTTATTCACCTGTGCAGTTCAGCGTGGAACCTGTGGCAGATGAGGCTGCAGCAGCAACAAGACTTTCACGCATTAGAGGACCAAGCCTGGAAACAGAGGGCGCTGACTTTACAGAGCAGGGTTAAGACATGATCCAACTGCCAAATAATATATTGTCATTGTGTGTGACTGACCTCTTTTGTATTTTGTGTGGTGACACGTGAACTTCAACACATATTTATATTTATTTTTTATTTTTGTCAAAGACTTGGCTTCAGTGGAAAGAAATGCACATGGCTGCTTGTTGCCAGAAAAAGAAAGAGTCCAAAGCTGCACTTCACTTCATCCTCAGGCTGAAAAAAAAAACATTACATCGTTGGAAAAGCTATGTGTTATGTCTCCAAACCAAGAAAAAGTCACAAGGTCAAAATATACCTATACCTCTCATGTATAACAACTGCTTGTTCACAGTTTTAAACTCGATTACACAATTGTCTCTCACACTTCCTTTTCTATCTCCTTTAGCTGTGGCTCAGCTTGCCTGCCACTTCCGCCTGATGATGATCGGTTGGAGAAAATGGCGCGGCGCGTTGCAACGCAAGCAGGGCCAGGAGGACCGTTTGCAAGCTGCAGGGCATTTGGCCATTCAGAGTACCCAGCGCAGGGCACTGGAGCGCTGGAGAGCTTGTATCCTAATTCAGACATAAAATAAACATAACTTCCTTTTTCACACCAACTACAGCAGCATAAGCAGTCAGCTGAGGGATCGTTAAGGGCTTGTCAGTATCAGGTATAGTTGTTTGATACCTAAGCATGGCATTAGATGTGACGTTGTGCAGAGAAGAGGCTGAAAGAAACAGTATTGCAAGTCAACATTATCATCATCGTCTACTGGTAAGATCCCCCCCCCCCCCCAAAATAAAAATAAGAACTATGTATAACTAGAGAGTGTGATTGTGTAGCGTATTGTTCACTGTGTGTTCTTGTTGCAGGGTGCTGGAGTGCTGGGACTTCGTCTTAACGTCATCTGGAACAAATCACACCGACTGAACAACAACATGGCTGTCCAACATCATCATCAAACTGTAATTGATGTGCACTCCCTCATGCTAATGCTCCAGCATCAGTTATATACTTTAAGTAATGTTTTTTAAAACTTCTAAAGGTTTAATCCTTGCATTTTTCATAGATGACAAACAAGTATTGGAAGCTGTGGCAGGAGCGTCTGGAGGAGGCTGAAGACAAGAGTTTCCAACCCCTAACAGAAATGGCTCTGACTAACCATAGGTGCTTTTATTTACATTTCCCAATCCCCTAGCAGTAGCTGTGTTTGTCCTTCAGTGAAAAATATATAAATTGCTTTGTGTTTGCATAATTTGGAGTTTTGACTTGTTTTTGTCTTTACAGCACATCACTGTTAAGCAGATGTTTTCACCACTGGAGAGCGGAACTTGCTGAACTGAGACACATGCAGGTATTTTTAAATCCAATACATGAGCAGTACTTCAGAGCAGAGACACATGTCTATAGATATTCTAAGGATATTCTTTATGCATTTCTAACATAATATCACAGTATGCAAATTCCTTCAAATTGTAGGCAAACAGGCGGTGGACATATGAGTGATATCTGTGTGAGCCTCATTCCTACATATAGTAGTTTAGTTGCAAACTCAAAAACATCTTCTTTTCCTGCAGGAATTGGACTGCCGTGCAGACGTTTGGTTTGCTGAACACATGTTGCCTCGGTGTTTCAGCTTGTGGGTTGAGTTTGCTCTGCAGAGAAGGCTCCATAAACAGAGGAGACACAAGGCAGAAGTCTATAATAAGTGAGTTACAACTCGCCACCAATTTATTTTTGTGCCGTAATGAATTTCCACACTAAGCGGAGTTGGCCCTTCTGTGGTCTCTGCATGCTTTCTGTGATCGTATTTGTATTATCAGGCAGCGTCAGCACTCTTGGGTGTTTTACACATGGTGGGGACAATCAGAGAAGCACAAGGAGCAGATGCTTTCTGAGCGAATGGTATGTTAATGGAAACACAAACTATTGCGAATTGTTGATTAAGAGCGCCACTCTGTATCAAATGCAGACAAATAACTCACTTCTATCAGGCAATTCTACACGAGGAGCGGTGCCGCTTGCAGAGTGCCTGGGCTCGCTGGAGGCAGCGGACAGAGCAGCAGATGAATGAGGAGGCTAAACGGGAGGCTTCAGAGCGTCTGTACCTGCACAGACTGATCCACAAGACGATGGCACAGTGGAGAGATAACAGCGCTGAGATACGAGACAGGTGAAGCAAGACACTAAGCTTCGAGTTGGGTAGTTAACTTGCTGCTCTGTTGTCTAACACAGATTTTTGAACACTTGTTTGCACGTCAGGAGGAATCGAGAGCAGCAGGCTTGTCATCAGGGTGACCTGCACTGCATGAGTTGGGCTGTGGAAAAATGGAAAAAGGTGACTCTTTGGATAAAGGTTTACATGTTTATGTCTGAGAACTTGTATCTTCTGCTGAGCTGGTAGCCTGCAGGGCCGGAGTGCTGATGTGTATATTATTATGTGTATAATATTACAAGACCTACATTGTGTGTCTCATTTAAAAACATATCATTGGATTATAGCACAGCTCCCAGGTGTTATAATTATAAAAACAAATCCTGTTCAATCAGATGCAGTTATCTGCTTCAGGTCTGTGTGTGTGTGTGTGTGTGTGTGTGTGTGTGTTTTAAGTGGCTCTTGTGTGTTTGGTCAGTTTGTTCAGAGCCAGCGAGTGAAGAAAAGCAGACTGAAGCAGATGCAGCATTACCACGAAGTTAAACTTCTCCAACACGCGTTTGCGGCCTGGAAGGTACATCAATATTATGCAATCACACGCTTTCTTGAGGTTGTAGTAACAAAGACACACTGATACACTGTGGCCTGCTGTATTCACAGAAACACCACCTACAGACGTCTCAGATCTATGGCCATGCAGAAGAACTTCACAGACAACAAAAACAGAACTTTCTCAGGTATTGAACATAAATACTGAAATATGAATTTCTTTAATTAGAAACCAATGGTGGATTTTCTGTAAATGATCAATATAACACTGAGCTGCTATCTGTTTCCCATTGTCTCCATCTGAATGTTTCATGTCAGCTTTATCTCCTCAGTCTCAATAATATCTCTATTCAGGAAGGTGCTCTCTGTTTGGTGGGAGAACACGGTGCTGCTCACAGAGGTCAGGCTCATGGAGCGACGAGCACAGAATCACTTCCAGCATTTCCTTCAGCTTAAGGTTATAAAGCAGTCTGGTGCCCTCATATGCAAAACTATCATAGTTACACCTTTCTGGACCCTTTGCTCATTGCTTTTTTGTAAATCTGTCAAGGTGTTTCTTGCTTGGAGAGAAGCAACAACACGCGCAGTATCAAAGCGCCACCAGCAGGGGGAAGCAGTCAGCAGGGCTCAGAGGTCCATAAATCAAGGTAACAGCAGAAGTCTTTACAATGACCACATGCAGGAAAGTTTCAGTATTTATTTTCAGTTGTACTAAGCTATGTACATTTCTTACACTTACCGCTTGGTAGTTAGGAAGAGCTTGTTTAAAACGAAGCTGCTCTTACTCTTATTGTTGACAGCTGATAATAAACATAATAATAATAAAAATCCTTCTAGCCTTTCTACAATCTTATGTCCCAGACAAATGGGAGCCATTGTCATCTACTGTGTGTCTGTTGTATCACTGTTTTCATAGTATTCAACCACCAATTTGACAACTATCAAGTTATGGTTGTGTCAGAATTCCCATGTGTACCTGAAACCAAACTTTCCTGTGTTTAGTGCAGCTGCTGCGATCTTTCAGACAGTGGAGGAAGCAAACCAGGGAGGCTCGGAGAGAGAGGATATGCATGGAAAAGGCCAGACAGCACCATGAGTCCAAGATCCTCTCTAAAGCACTGAAAGCATGGAATAAGCATCACTACCAATATCAGAAAAATAAGGTTGTAACTTCATAATTCATGAACTGTTATAGAAAGCCACACTGTTTACTGCATGCGGTAACTTGATTTTTTTCATAGGTAATGAAACGACAGGGACTCTTTTTGCTGAGATTAAAGATGTACCAGAAGTACTTTGAACAGTGGAATATGCAGGTTTGTTGATAACCCTGTTTCACACAAACACTTAACACATGAAGATCACTTGTCATGTCACTACTCAGTAAGTAAAAATACTAAATATCTGGAGTACCCCTTTAAATTGTAATACCTTAGCCACAGGATGAACAGAATGGAGTTAATTGGCCTTGTTTCATTTGTATCATGTTTCTTTTGAGGCAAGTGGTCAGCTTCCTGTATCGGACTATATATGAGGGCCAGACCGATAGACGTGGTATGTTTTAGTGCAGAGAAACTGGCCAAGACTTTGGTTTCTTTCCTGCTAACAGCTGCAGCACAGACGGAGAGAAGCTAAGCAGACGGAGCGAGCGCTCTGGCACTGGTCCCTCACTCTTCAGGCCAAGGTAACACCCATCCGCACATTCTTCTCTCGCTAGAACATTGAGCACTGAATTGCAGAATTGGTGCTCACACGGTTTTAATGCGTTATCTTGACGTTGTTTCGTGAACCTGCCGCAGGTGTTGAACGGATGGAGGCTGTGGGTCACGGAGCAGCACAGGAAACAAGAGGAGGCGGCCAGGGCTGCACAGGTCTACAGGGACCAGCTGCTGAGGGAGGGCGTGACATGCATCCTCACATACGCTGCTCACATGAGCGACCTCACAACGAGCCTGACACAACACAGCCAAGAGCAGGTTGGTTACTGTGTGTGTGTGTGTGTGTGTGTGTGTCCCTTTAGAAGGATAAATTTGAGTATCATTTCATCAAGTCTGCCCGTGTCCAGCAGAGGTCGCGACATATCCAGAGAGTGGTTAAGCGTTGTGCCATGCGGTGGAAGCAGCGGGCGCTGTGTAAACCACGAAGAGAGCAAGCGGTCAAAGGGCAAACACCGAAAAAGAGTGTGACCTTCTCTTTGACGACGCCTGGATTGAAGAGTCTGAATCTGTCTGACTCTGTGGAGCAGCAGGCTGAAGATGAAGTCCTTAGCGAGCTGTGAGTCTGAGCTCCTGACCAGCTGTGTTCAACACATGGAATCAGTCTTACAGAGTTCTGCTTGTTTTTTTGCAGATTGCTCAGACCTACCTCTCGTCGTCAGCCACGTCGCTGCGAGGACCTGTTTGAGCCTCCACTAAAAATAAAGTAAAACCCTTTTTTACCCTAAAATACTACACACCTATTCCAATTCAGAATTCAGTTTAACTTGAAACATCATGTTAAAAATCTTTAGGCCACTGACAAAAGCCCTTTCTCTCGTTTTCTAGTACTCAAAAGCAGTCTGCCCTCACCAGCACCAGTTGTCCTACACAGGAAGGCCGTC
The DNA here is from genome assembly GCF_014851395.1 of Micropterus salmoides. Taxonomy (NCBI): domain Eukaryota; kingdom Metazoa; phylum Chordata; class Actinopteri; order Centrarchiformes; family Centrarchidae; genus Micropterus; species Micropterus salmoides. The sequence goes on from NW_024043372.1 coordinate 20,610,057, forward strand.
ATACTGTGTTGTCCTGCCTCCATCCTGCTAAAGTCACTGTTACCTCCCCACACCAGAGCATCGTCCTATCTACTGTGTCACCCTCTGACCCGCACATGTCCACGAAGGACTCTCCTCAGAAAAACCAAGATGTTCTTTTACCCCCCTCTGCTTTCATGACCACCGGGCCCAAAGATTCAGTAATAATCACCTGTTTGGCAGATATTATAATATACATTCAGTGTTAAATTAAATAACTTGACTTGGGTTATATCATCTGTTTTTTTTCCTTCTGGGGCAGACCAGCAGCTCAGGCTCTGGACTTGCTCCACTTGCTCCCTTTAAACAACACTCCTCAGCTCATGCAGGTATGATACCTGCACCTTTCTTCCCCATTGTGGGTTACTTTTTCTAATTAATCATAAAGTAACATATTTAGGCTTGGTTGGATTATGCAGAAAATGCTGTGATCTAACAAGCTTTTTGTTGTGCTTCTTTAAGACGTACGTCCGAGAGCATCCTTTGGAGAAGTTGCGGCTTTGGATCCAACTTCAGATCTGACCAGAGAGCTGCTCAGCATCCAGCGGGACATGAAGATGTACCGAGAGGACAGGAAGCAGCTCCGGTAAGAAATCTGGGAGAACAGTTTTTCCATTCCTCTAGCTGAACACATTGTCTGCATAGTAACTGATGTTTGATTGCGTGTGTCCACTCAGCGCATGGCAAAAGCTGAAAGAGGTATTGCAAAGTTGGCTGCAGACCAGCAGACAGGACGAGGAAATGGAAGAAAATGCTGTTTGTCAAGAGGTGAAAGAGGTAAGAAGATTAGTCATTGTTGAATGCTCAACAGGAAACAACACACATAAATAGCAATTAATGGCCGCACTAGTCAAGGTGATATAGGTTGAAAATGACAAGGTACATGTGTATAACCTCTTATAACTACTGCTGTTATGTAAAGAGACAGGGTTTGTGATTTTCTCTGATGGCTTAAATTTTGCATGCATTCTTTATGCATGCAATAAATCCTTATACCATAAAAAATCAGAGGTCACATGAGGGGAAACAGTATGAAATAACTTGCACCTAAACTGTGTCACAGTTGATGTTTTTTGATGTTGACAGTTGGAGGAGCGTATCGATAGACTGTCCACTGAACTGGCCAAACGGAAACCGGCAATGCTGCTGCATGCAGAGAGGATCCAGCATTTACAGACTGTCCTCACAGATCAGATCAGCTCTGTGTTTACAACATGACAAGAAATAATTCCTCACGCACTCCAAAAGTGATTACCTGATCATGAACGTTGAATCAGAAAACTGCTCACCAGCTGATACATATTTTGCCATAAGCTTGCTTGTTTTTTAGATTGAACATTTATACTTCTACTGCACTTGGCTTGTGAGGGGAGGAGGGATATCTTAATGTCCACTTATTGCTATGTATTCTTGTTGAATATCATGTAAAATAACTGAGCGTATCCAAATACAGCCTTACAGCTGCTTTTACTGCTGCATCTACACTTAAAATCCAGAAAACGTTGGCTAGGGGTTGTTCTTGTGACAGATGGTTCTAAATATTTTCCATATGCGTGGGGGAAAAAAGTCACTTTCAGTTTCCAGTTTTCAGAGGAGCTGCACTTGCGCAATATGTCTCTTTTTTTTTTATCCATTAGCACCAGAGCCTCTAATACTTGCAGGAGTATCTGGGATTTCAAACTAACAGAAAGGATAGCTGTCTGTTGCACACACGCTGCAGACTACATGAGACAGATTTGAGCTAAGGGGCAGAATGCGGGGACTTTATGGCATTTTACTCTTTTTCATCTTTGTCTGGTGCATCAGGGGTAAGTTTTGTTACTGAACTAGTTTATTTACTCACATTGTTAAGTTATGTTCATATTCAGTGTCATCGTGCTGTTGAATATTTAAGTCTTTTTATTCTTTCATAGATGTTTGTGGTTGTTGATGGCAAGATTGTGGCCCTCTTTTGGTAGACATTATTAAAACATATTTAAACATTATAAATGTTGTAAAATCATTTCACAGTTTACCAAAATGCAAAGTTGGCTTTAGGTTTTCTTAAGTAGTGAAATTCATTAAATACCTGCATCTTACCAAAACACAAATATGCATGAAGTTGACAAGTAACAAATTCTGTGCAAAATGTATCTTCTGATGAACTGTTTGAACTGTCCCTTGCATGTCAGCTAAGAAGACGCGGTGGTGCACTGTGTCAGATCCTGAGCAGAGGAAGTGTGCAGAGCTAGGTAAAGCTCTGGTGGCAGTGCTGCCGCCAGATGCTGTGGCAGCTTTTGCAAGACTCTCGTGCATACGAGGATCCAGCACGACTGACTGCATTGATAGGATCAGGGTGAGCCATTCTTCACCTTAAATGCAATTTCATAAATTTAGCAAAAAGGTGTGCAAAGAACAAATAAGGCCATATAGCAAACTACTACCATATGTTTGTGTGTGTTTTCTGTGTATTTTTATACATGTATAATAGCTTAAATTTATACAATAAAACATTTTCTTGACAAATACAGAAAACAAAACTTAATGCCAAGGTTGAAAACTAAAAATAGTATCCTAAATTGGAAAAGAGAATAGGCGTGTAGAAAACGTATGGATGTCAAAATGCTTTGAATCAAAAATGTGTCGTATAAAGTCGTAGGGCGTACCAGGCTCTGGGGTTTGTAAAGCTACATGCAACAATGAATAAGGCCAAACTGTTTTATAGAGCTGCTAAATTTTTGAGGCTGATATCAACATTTGAGAGTTTAAAATCTAATAACAAAATCTCGTCTGAAATGATTTTTTTAATATAAACTTTTTTGGTGACCGAGGTACGATAAAGTTGAAAAATCAACGTGTGAGTGCTCCCTGATGGACAGACACCGTTTCTAAATAACCTCAGACATAGCTGTGTCATTGTTGTGCTGCAATTTCATCAGCTACCATATATATGTGTATGTGTAGCCTATGTATCAGTTTATCTCCAGGCCTATTCCTAATAATGACCTGTTTACAGTGCCACAGGCTGGTACATGAAAAAATATCAAAACCTGGAAGAGCCAAAGCCATTGATTGATACTGTTTTCATATTCATCAATCATAACTGAAAAGACAAAATGTCTCATGGAGATGAAAAGCTGTCCTTGATTAGATTAGATGTTGAACATGTTTGACGACATTTTGTATGTTGAAAGTCTTAAAAGGTGAATGAACCCTGATGGACCGTCACTATATTGAGCTCTTCTTTCTTTGTAAGACTCACTGTGTTAGTTCTTTGTTTCAGGCTAACCGTGCTGATATAGTGACGTTAGATGCAGGGGAAGTTTATTCTGCTGTTAGGCAGTTTGACCTTGTTGCCATCGCCAAGGAGATCTACAGTGATGGTAGGTGTGCTTCACATTTCTTCATCATGTCTTTTCAGCGCTGAGGTCTGAGTCAGTATACCTGTCTGTGTATGTCCACCTGTGTCTACACTGAGTCCTGCAGGAGGCTGTATTCTGTCTGTGGCTGTGGTGAGAAACAGCAGTTTGGACATACGATCCCTGCAGGGCCACAGGAGCTGTCATAGTGGGGTGCGGTGGACTGCTGGATGGAGTCTCCCGCTCGGCTTTCTGCTGTCCCGCAACTACCTGAGCTGGTCAAAGGAGCAGCCGCTCAGTCAGGGTAAAGAGATTATAATCAGCTACCATTGAAAACAGCACTGTGTGGAAGTTTCTTCTTTCTGTTTTGTCATTTCTGGTCCGCCTTCTGGTTTTTCGATCCCCTGACTTGTTTTTCTCCTCTCGAGCAGACATAAGTACCTTTTTCAATGCCAGCTGTGTCCCCGGAGCTTCTGCCATGGCACCACCTCTGTGCGCTCTGTGCCAAGGCCAGAAGTCATTCATTCGCCAGAAGAATTACCACTGCGAGACGTCTCACAGTGAGCCCTTTTACAACAGCCAAGGGGCCCTCAGGTCAGGCTCGACAAAGGACCAACAATCTCTCAACCTGCACCACAAATTCAAAACACGTAGACAGTCAAAACAGCATGAAGTGTATTTGTCCTGTTGTCTCTTTTTTTTTTCTGTCACAGATGTCTCAGGAGTGGGGCAGGAGATGTTGCATTTGTGGACCATTTAGCTCTTGAAAGTATTGCAGGTAAACTATCTTCTTTTATTCTGTTACATTTAAAACACTTTTCTGAGGCAACCTGGTGGCCTAGGGGTTTACTGAACATGTCATTGCAATGTCTCCAGTCCAGTCCGGTACCCTCCTATGAATTAATTTTAAGCACCATTGCTAAAGAATAGTAACACAAATTATAAAATCGTAATAAACATAAAGAAACAATACAAACATGAACATCTATTTAATAATTTCTACTGTCTGTCTATTTAATAAAAGCAAAAATGGCCAAATAATACTAGGAAAAAAAAATAACTGCAGTTAATTACACCATTAATTCCTAACCAGGTGAGTACATGTAGTGAAATATATATACATAGATATATAAATTTGTGTATACGAGAAAAAGAAGCATTAAAAACGGTTACAAACAAGTTTGAGGCTGATAATAATCAAAATAACCAATAAAACATCCCCTACAATAAGCTGTCACTATTTTCCACCAACTGAGTCAAATGTAACACCTGAACACCACCTGCTGCAATTGAGAGTTCTAGTTTGTACTGAGCAGGGAAGGAGAAAAAAACAAGTAATGGATAAATGATTGAAAAAAGTGATTGTAGTACAAATGTCAAACTGATCAATCTTAAACATCGACAATTCCAAGATCACTTAGTCTTGTATGAAAAGAAATATTACAACAATATCTATTTTATATCATTAATAGCAGGGGAGAGGGATGGTTATAAGATTTTTGACATTTCTGTCTGTATCTCGGCGCTCTTTTAAGCCAGTGAGCTCACCTTAAATTCTAACATTCAAGGATTCTGTTTCAAATAGCTTTTTAATGGAAAAACAGATAGACTTTGTTTTCTTGGTGTTTTGTGTCAAACAGGAGGCTTTAAGCTGACACAACTCCCTTGGGTCTCACCTATTAAATAATATCCAGTGTGACATCAGTTCAGTAAAACACATTCTGGACATAACAGGTGGTGCTGATGAATAATCGACCTGCAGAATCAAACTGATTAAAGCATTGTAACATCTGCTGATTCTGTTTCTTCCCTCAGATAGTGACAGAGATGAGTTCAGGTTACTGTGTACAAATGGCACGCAGGCTCCTCTCAGCCACTACAGAAGCTGTAATCTGGGTCGTGGTCCCGGAAGCGGCATGGTCACCAGAGTTAACTTTCGCAAGGTCGCTCGCAAATTTTTAGTGACAGCGCAGGTACATTATTTTGTTCAATCATTTTCTTTTCCCACTTTTGCCCACAAAGATCACACACTTTTTCTCACTCTACATGCCCATAAATGTCCTTTTTACCCCAATAAAATAGCCCTAAAGGATTCTTTACTGATATTTAGATGCTGTTTGGTCAACAAGGAAGAGAGGGGCAGCGCTTCCAGCTCTTCAACTCATCTTCTTTTGGAGAAAACGACCTTCTCTTCAAAGATGCAACGGATAAGCTAGCTGTTCTGTCAGATGACATGGACGTCAGTCGAGTGCTGGGGCTGGACTATGTGGCGCTCCTCAAAGGCCTTGGACATGAAGGTGTGATGTGGTCGTTCATGTTTATATTCAAAACGGACAGGCTGTGAATTTCTGACCTCACTGAACCTGTATGTGTGCAGGAAGTTCACTGGAGGACAGTGTCGTGCGATGGTGCTGTATCAGCCATGCAGAGCAGAAGAAATGCGAGCAGTGGGCTCTCAGTATAAAGTCAGACCCGCTGGTGTGTGTTAGAGCGGTCTCCATGCGCGACTGTATCGAGAAAATTAAGGTAAGTCATTCAAGTTATATAAATCACATGATATCGTGATATATTCTAGTGTCAATACACAAAACAACTGTAATTAGAGCTGCAGCTACCTGTATCCTCTCACAACGTCACTACAGAGGGACCAGGTGGACGCCGTGTCGCTGGATGCAACTCACTCTTTCATCGCAGGAAAATGTGGTCTCGTTCCTGTAGTCACAGAATATTATGGTGAGGCTCTGTTTACGTTGTTTTTCTGCTGAGGTCTTTTATAAAAATACACAATCACACAGCTAAAAATATCTTTCTTCAAACATCTTTTAAGTCATTTATGAAGCCAACACACTCAACTTTGTTGGTTGCAGTGGCTCAGAAATGAAGATTAGCTGTTTTTTTCTGTTTTTTCATTAGTGTAAATATAATATTTTTGAGTTATTGACTGTTTTTGGAAACTGGAATGTCTTTCTCCAGACCAGGTTGTGAAACTGGTTCGGGTTGTTCTGCCTGTGTTTTGGGATCATGAATGGCTGAACCCAAGCCATGTTACTGAAGCAACTTTGTTTTGGATCACATTACCTTGCGTGTCAGGACCCACACTACTCTGTTTTTGATTGGTTAGTAGTTCGTACTGCGCATGTGCAACTCCCAACAAAGATCTAACAGAAGTGAGATGACTCACTCGGTAGTTAAAATGGAGCGTTGAACACACGGTTAAAAGAGGAGCTGCGGCAATGTGCAGTATAACAAAAATATGTTGTTTTTTGAAATGAACCAATGTAAACTTGTTCTGGTACAAAATCAAATTATGAACCTGACAATGAGCATAATATGACCTCTTTAATATACAAGATTCAACTTTCCCATATTTTCTCAAGCTTCTATAGTATTTGAGTTGAGATAAATCCAATCATCACTTAAAGCTATTAATGTCTTTAGTAGAGATGCAACAATTAATTAATCAATTAGTTGTCAACTGTTAAATTAATCTTCAACTATTTTCATAATCGATTAATTTGTTTGAGTCATTCTTTTATTTTTCTTTGATTCCAGCTTCTTAAATATAAATTATGTTCTAGTTTACTCCTGTATGACAGTAAACGGAATGTCTTTGGGTTGTGGATAAATCAAGACGTTTGTGGACATTATCTTTCTTCTATTTTTCACCATTTTCTGTCATTTTATAGATCAAACAAGGGATCGATTAATTGCAGCAAAATCCAAAATAGGTATTTGTCACCTCCATTAATATTTACTGAAGGAAGAGCACCCAAATAAAGGGCCTCCAATTTATGTGGGTTTTCTACCTGGAGTGTTTCACTGTTTTTTTGACTTTTCATAAACTAAATGAATTGAAAATATATCCATCTGTTTCCACTGTGTTTCTGTTTGACTCTCAGGAGGAGAATGTGTGCTTTCAGAAGGATCAACCCACTTAGAGACAGACGGTAAGTAAATAACTAACTTGCCGCTGATGTGATTATTGTCTTCACATGCCACCGTCTCTGTCCTCAGTGTTGCCCTCAGTGGTGGCCGTGGCAGTGGCAAAGCGCTCCAGCAGAAACCTATTCATCGGGAACCTCAGAGGCCGTCGCTCCTGTCAAGGCCACATGTACGGTCCAGCAGGCTGGCTGCTGCCACACAGATACACGTTAAGCCTGGAGCATAACAACAGCTCCCCCTGTGATCCAGACCAAGGTACTGCTCTGAATCGGCCATGTGGAGTTCTGCAGAAAACGACTGAACTCTTGTGACACCTTCTACTGTTGGCCGCTTGCCTTACTTGGCATTTTAAAGACATTATCATTATCAGAAATACTTTATTGAACCCGGAGGGGAAATTCTTATGTCACAGTTGCTCAGAATGCACATCAAGGTATAAAGGAATAGAAATAATAATAGAACGTTGGTAAGTAGAATATAAAGAAATCTAATTACCATAAAATATAAACAAGAGAAAATGTACTGTATTTTACAGTAAATGAAATGTAAATGATTGTGATTAAGTGTATAATTATATAAATTCTCACACACAGTGTAGCTGCAGTATGCCACTTTGTGTTTTCTTAGCGTACACCAAGGTGTTTTGGAAAGGCTGCCTTCCTGGCTCTCAGGGGGATCTGTGTAAAGTGTGTATGGGAGGCACAGGCGAGGCTGCCACCAAACGCTGTGCTGACAACCACAATGAGCGTTACTATGGCAACATGGGGGCCTTAAGGTATGCGTAGTGGCTTACCTGAACCAGAGCTTTCTGTTCATCTGTGATTGCTGGTGTGGAGCGTTAATAGCAAAACAGTGGGTGTAAAAGGAATTAGGTTTATGGTGCTCACAGCATTTAAAACATTATGTAAACCTGAATAAACAGAGTGTTTTGGCCACCTTGGGGTAGCTGTAAGGGCAACACAGACATATTATTACCTTTAACGTTGATATGGTGAACTTTTTAGCGGACAGTTTTCTAGAAGATATGAAGCTGTTTAGCTGCTAAATGCTCAACTATGTTCAATTGCTAGTTGCTAACCTGGTGTAGCCTAGGCCTACCATCGGTTGTTATAACCTACCTGTTGCAGCCGAAAACAACACTGATGAAAATGTTCAAAAGAAACAAATCCTTTGACATACAAGAAGTGATGTAATGCAGTTATTCTGGATAATATGCAAAATACACCATCAACTGTTGCAATAGGGACTGTTTTTTGGATATAAAGTAGTTGTAGAAAAGTAAAACAAATTGTTCTGCCTCCACCTCTATTTTGTTTTGAAACTAATATCTCAAACTTTGGGCAAATAAATAATCAAAACTACCTGTGTGGCTGGACGCTACTAGTGCTAAGTGAGAAAATGTGTTTATGTAATTTAGCTGAACTAATTCTTCACTTGTTATTGACAGGTGTCTGGTTGGAGATCCCAGTGGTAAAAGCTATGGCGACGTGGCCTTTCTTGAGCAGCACAACCTTCTTGCCAACATCCTCAGTGAGATATTCAAGTTTGGAAATGAACACTGACGCTAACATAGACTGTATGTTTATTAAGCTACATTATCATGTTGTACTTCAGGTTTGAGTTCCACCGGTTGGGCAGAGGGCTGGACGTCGTCAGACTTTGAGCTGCTGTGTGGTGATGGTCGGCGGGCCCCGCTGTCAGAGTGGGAGAGCTGTAACCTCGGAGTCATCCCTCCGAACACCGTCATGACACGGCCGGTGCTCACGGCACGAGTGTACGACTTCCTCATGAAGTCACAGGTCAGCTCATGGAAACAGATTCTTTTAATAAATAGGAGCGTTTTAAATCAGGGTTTTTCTTGAATGCACCATGGCAGACAGTCTAGGAGACATACGACTCTGCTGCCTCTTGAAGTCATCAAGAATAGTGTGTCACTTTCTCTCACTATGACTCTCCAACTCATCCACTTAAAGTAAACCCTAAATGCTGCAACTTGGGACAGATGAGGTCTTTAAGATGCCTTTCTCTGATTGGCCTCAAACCCCACGGTGTCATTGCTTTTAGGACAGGGTTATTTCAGGTTACAGTTTGATGCTACTTTCATGAAATATAAACACATTTTTCTAAAAAGACAAACAAATGTCTAAACACAAGCAGCATAACAAGAAATTTTCTGGAATGAAATAGTCTATAATTTAAATTTAAATCAATTATCTGAAATAGTGCAGACATTTGATGCCAGGTTTTGGTTATATTGTACTCTGGGCACATATCAGTTGGCACAACATTATTGAGGTCCAAAAGCAGCACCAGTCGCAACCAGATTGGTGGCAGCAAACATTTTGCCAGAGATCCAGTTCTTTGCTTCTTCTGATGAATACTGGCAGAAATCATAATAAACCATTAAATTATGATCTTTGAAGGTGCAGAAAGGAAATGTGTTTAAGAGGATATTTACTCCTGTAAAATTCTACCTTGTAGGAAACCTTGACTGCCAACCCAAAGACAGAGTTCAAGCTCTTTGAGTCTCTGCAATATGGAGAAAGTGATCTGCTGTTCAAAGATGCAACTCAGTGTTTTGTCCACACAAGCCACATGGACTACCGCTCCATCCTGGGAGAGGAGTTTTACAGTCACACAGAAACTGTCTTCAACTGCACACACTCTGGTACGACTATAATGACAACACGCTTGCTTGATTATCGAACATATAATTAAACTCATGTCGATAATGCTAATGTTTACATCTATTTTCCTTACAACAGATATCTTGGAGTTTTGTAATCAGGACGTGTGCAGCATATTCTAATGGACCTACAAGAGGAATCGTTACCTTTCCCTCCTCAGTGGTTCAATCCTTCATCCACAAGCTTGATTCGTCCACATCTGACGACTGTAAACCATCACTGGTATCATCTTGTTCGCAGCAGAGATTAAAGTCTAAACAAGATTTGGGATTCAGTGCAAACACAAATGACAGACCTTTCAACAGCTTGTAACTCTTAAAGTCTTATTATTATTGCTTTCATGTCAAGTCTTGTTTCATTAGCAACTTCCAGACGCCATTATAATTTAAAATGTGGTATTGTGTATGATCTGTCTTCCAAAAATCCCAAACACATTTGCTTTGTATTTTAAATCCTGAAAACCAAAACATCCTGCCCTTAACACAGCAAAGTGTAAACATAAACACACAAGACACAGATGAAGAAGTTGAGATGACACAAAGCACTGAGGTAAACACAAAAAGAAAAAAGACACAACTACACTTGTAGATAGGTGTAAAATCAATGTGTAGAATATGTAAATGATCCAAGTTTTGCCTTACTTTCACTACATTTTTACATGCACCAATTATATCACTGTACTTATTAAAAAATCTCAAAATGAATGTGAGACTGAGAACCACAATATATATGGTGGTGCCATTTCAAAGCCATGGTTATTGCTGTAATTTGTCTTAAAGCAGCTCTGAAGTAAATGGTCTCAATCCTGCCTATACATTTTTACACATATTTTCAATGGACCTCCACAATAATAATAATAATCTTTAAGATTAAAGATATTCAAACTGTTTGTTGATCACAGGAAGAAAACTTACTACGTCTGAATACAGCTAGGACTCTTGCATTATACCTATATTACTAGATATACTTACTGTTGATGTTGGTGTAAAGTTCTTCAGACATATTTTTCTGTATTACCTGCATGTGGACCAAAGTCTAAATTACAAGGATGTTCAAAATAACAAAGGTTACAGTACCTATGTATTATGTGTTATGTTATTCTATATATGTTTCCTGTTTAGGTAATCACTTTTAATGATAATTTTAAGATATTGACTCCTTTGAGCTACTGTTTGTCATGAAGAAAAAATTGATTTTTATGGCTGTGTTAAATAAATGTTATCTATTTTGATTTCTTCAGAAACAAAATAAGTAGGCTACACTTTGACCAAAAAAAATACACCACCACGGCAAGTTTAAGCTTAAACTCTTTACACTACAACTCCCAGAGTACAGCGCGACAGTGTTTGGTGTCACGTAAATCCTGGTATTTCCTGTTGTCACTCTCGGACAACGGTTCCCATATTATATCAGGCTGTTCTGGTTTGTGATGTTACTCAACCGACACTTCGTACCTGCTGCCACAGTGTTCCTACAGTAACTTAAAACTGTAGCAGCTGTTGTAACTCACAAATAAGGTACAGTAGCTAACGTACAAGAACAAAGTTAGCTAGCTGGCGTTATCTGACATTGCAGCTGTTAACGTTAGTCACCGGTTGAAACCAAACGTGCACTTTTGGAAAGTAGCCCAGTGACGGTTTCTTGCTATAACAATTTAATATTTTACTTTCATTTAGTTTGTTCTTATCAGCACATTGTAATGTAATTAAATGTCGTTTTAAGTAAGTGCCATACTAGCATGTAGTCGTGTAGCTTCTTGGCTAGGTTACCTGACTTGTTACCTGAAGGAGAGGAGGAGGGCTCAGTTACAATAATCAGTTCTGTTTGTCTTGCTGTAGATGAGACTGCCATGGCGGATCCTCACACTACACACAGCAGCACCCATGAGGAGGGCATTCTCAGCCCCTGCAGGTGTGTTGAGCTTTGTCCCCCCCTGCAGCACCACTGATGCCCACTCCCTGGAGCTACTGCAGGAGTTTGTGTCCCGAGCCAGACGCCTGTTTGTGATCACTGGAGCAGGACTCTCCACAGAGTCAGGGATCCCTGATTACCGCTCGGAGGGTGTCGGGCTGTACGCTCGCACCGACAGGCGACCCATGCAGCATGCAGAGTTTGTCCGCAGTGCAAAGTCTCGTCAGCGCTACTGGGCCAGAAACTTTGTCGGTTGGCCGCAGTTCTCCTCCCGTCAGCCCAACTCCGCACACAAGGTCCTGCAGCGGTGGGAGGAGAGAGGCAAGCTGCACTGGCTGGTTACACAAAATGTGGATGCTCTCCATTCAAAGGCAGGACAGAAAGCAATGACCGAGCTCCACGGCTGTTCCCACAGGCAAGAAAGCATCCGCTGACACATATGACAAACGTAAACCAGCTCTAATAGTTGTCAGTATTTTTAGTTTGTCCAGGATTTATGTAAAAAGACTATAACTGTTACATATTGTTGCTTGTATAGTTTTCATCTGGGTAACCCACCTGACCCTTTGAGTCACCATCCACATGCCTATCTAGTAAAATGTGTTTAAAGATGAATAATTGATGCTCATATGTGTGTCCTCAGGGTGATGTGTCTAGGCTGTGGTACCATCTCCGCCAGGGAGGAACTCCAGAAGCGATTTTTAGCACTAAACCCGGACTGGAGAGCGCAGGCTGGCGCCGTGGCTCCGGACGGTGATGTCTTCTTAGAGGACGAGCAGGTCCTCCATTTCAGAGTTCCCTCCTGTGAGTTCTGTGGAGGGATACTGAAGCCTGAGGTCACTTTTTTTGGGGACACTGTGAACAGAGTGACGGTACAGTCAGTGCACGACAGACTGGCAGAGTCGGATGCGGTGCTGGTTGTGGGTTCATCGTTACAGGTAGGGTTTTTAGAGGAATGTCTACAGCAGCTTGATCAGGATAACACAAGTATACAATACAATCCTTCTGGATTTTTGTATTTTAATTGTGACTCTCTGTTACTCCCAAGGTATATTCAGGATACAGGTTTTTACTAGCAGCGAGTGATAGGAAAATGCCAGTCGCCATCCTGAACATTGGGTCCACGAGGGCAGACCACCTGGCCGAGCTGAAAGTAAGCGGCCGCTGTGGTGAAGTGCTGTCAGCCATTCAACCTCTCTGACTGTCAAAGACATGCAGTTTGGATATACTGCATTAAGCTGGTCAAAACTACCTCGAACTTTAAACAGGTAAACAACATAATGAACTTCGGGATGGCTGGAAGAGGAGCCTAGAGCATCTACTGCACTTCTCTGCCAGGAGAATTTTGCTGCTGTTTTCAAAGTAAAGCAAAAACTGACATATCAACAGTTAAAATTAGATTTGTCCTACATTAAAATAGTGTGCCAGGGGATCAATATCTTGGTCCAACAAACAGAGGGACATCTACCCTGCCAGGAGAAACAGAAAGAGTCAAGCTGTACTGTATTTGGCATTACTGTGTTTCATAGAATATGTGCAGTAGGTGATGTAGTGCTGTGATGTGCTGGTTCACTGTCTGAAGGCCCGGAGTTTAAAGTTGGAGGCTGTGAAACGATAACTGGAGAGCTGAAATGGGTGAGTCAGCCACAGGGTTTGTCTCCACTGGGCTCAGTTCACTTGTCATATACTGATGCTGCTTATTTTTAAATGATATGAGTTATGAGGGACACTGTGAAAGTAATGTGGTACTTAAAACACAATAGAGAGCAGTTCACAAAAGTTTGGAAAGTAAATCAAGAGATTATACAAAATCTACTGCAGCTGGTTTTAAAGGGTGTGCTTTGTGTTTTATATATTAATAGGTATATATTTTTAATGCTAACAATCAGTAAAATGGACCCTTTTTTCGATTTGTCAAACAATGTTTAACTATACAAGTAAAGAAGCGTGAGAGTTCATACTGTGTGTTTGTCCAGCAAATTCTCAAACAGGATCTTGTTTTACCTCAGTCTGAAGTAAATGAATACATGATGCATTTGATGCAACATTTGTTTTTGCTGTTTAATGTAATTAAAAAAAATAAAAAATTTAAAAGCTTGATTTGCCTTTGTACATCAACTTGTCAGGGTGGACATTTTCCAACGTCACTTTCCACAAATGTATGGTTCTGCCAATTCAATACATGCACATTTAACCAAACCTGACAATATTTACATTCTGAAACATCGTCACCATTTGTCAGTATGAAATTTACCTAACATGATGGGTGATACCAAATTAAATTGGTCCCCTGAAGCTGCTCAGAGAGGCTCCTAAGATAGAGAAAATGTGCAATACCACGGCTGCAGAAAATGTGACTTGTCATAGCAGAAAAGGCTCAAGTGGAGCTAATATCATTAATGATGGCTCCACACAACTGAAGTGTCTCAGTTAACTAAACCAGTGCACTTTTATACTAACAGGAAATTATGCAAGACTCTCACTGCTGCATGTTAATCTGAAAGATTTAATTTTGTGTAATGAATCTAGTATATGAAAGTTTCACTTTCTTTATGGGGAAAAAAATACTTTTTTACAATATTCTAATTTTCTGAGATGCACCTGTATACTGTTGGTCAAAATACTGCTAAAATAACATACACCTAATTCATTAGTTTTGTGAAGCTTATTGAACTTATACTTTAGAGTTGTTTCTTCAGACTGGAGTTGTAGGATCATTCCAAATCAAAGTTTTGTTTAAATAAAACAACATAATTTTCATACTTTACTGAAGCACATGATTTAACATACAGGTAAACAAACATTGGTAACTTTTAAAATGTCTGTGGAATAATTGGTGTTGTTCGCCCTGGAAATTAATCACATAATCTGAACAAAGAAAAACAAATACAAGTATTTGATGTGTAATTTGGTCACTTTAATCAGTTCTCTCAAATTGTAGGTTGTGTATGTTCACTGTCTCAGGGTCTGAATAGTACTGCTCATTAAGAAATGAACAGCTGTTTTGACACAGTTTAATGTAGTGATAAATTAAAACCCAAACATTCTATGACAGCTTAATTTAACGACAAACTTCATCACAAACAGACTGAAGGCAGAGTGACTGCGGACTGACAAACTGTAAGATCACTCAGGACATTTTGCTGCTGAAACCTTTCTTGTAAACAAAGCCTCCAGTTTTCCAGGTTGGACTGCAGCTCTTCAAGCAGAATAGCTGGGACGCTGAAGGAGTACAGGCAACACCTGTGCGCTGCGGTGTCTGCCTGCCACGTTGCTGAAGCTGTAGTCACCATCAGGGGAGTCATAGACAGACAGTTCTCAAAGCTCTTGGTCTGATCAAACCAGTAAGTGACGGGGTAACCCAATAACAGGCCAAACACTGTGCACAGGTTCCATCCCTCTGATTTTTCTCCAACATAATGAGGTTCCTCGGACCCCATCTGTTGTTCAAACCCTCTCAGGAGAAGCAGTAAATCGCGTGCCGCGCTCTTCAGCTCTCCTCTGAGCGGGTCAGTGACGGTGGGCTTCTCCAGGGAGTGGCAGACATCGATCAACGCCACGTTATTGTGAAACAGCTGCTCCACATTTGATCTGGCTGCAACTGGATTAACAATAAGAGCGTTTCCATTCAAATCCAGCGTGAGAAGTGATTTAGACACGAGCTGGGAGGACCGCAAAGAGACCAAATACTGCTGCAGCTGATCTGCACTGGCGCCGTTGCTATCGTACAACAAAGCTGGTTTTAATCCCAGATCAACAGCCGAGACCTGAGCAGCCAGGTCCAGACTCTGAGGGACAGAGAGAGACTTTCTACCAGTAGACAGACATTTACGAGCAGAAGCAACAAAGAACTCCTGAGTGGACATGGCTGCAGAAATCACACAATGCACCCTTTAAATGTACCAAAATAATACCCTTCAGTGACTGATTGTTTTGAGGATTAAAAAATAAAACTAAAGAGGTTTTCTAGGTCAGCGATGACAAAAGACAGAGAGACTGATTCAACGTAATTATTTGTCTTCAAGCCACCTACTGTAAGATGACATGAAAAGAGTTATTCAACAGAAAAGTGAACCAAATTCAGGTTAACAAGATGATTTGTTTTCAAAGTGTAACAAAGTAATAAAATGATGATGTCCCTTGTTTCTTTTTTGCTGGTCCAAGACACCTGAAAAGGAACAAAAATATCATGTCGGTTATATGTACCTCTTTATGATAATCATTTGTGACTGTGACGTCAGTTTAATTGTAACTTATAGCAGAGTTTTTTCCCGATAAATAAGGTTGCTACCATAACGCACCATTAGTTTGGTTAAAAGTAATGTAAACTGAATGCAAATGGACAGCTCTAGTAAAGAAGATGATCTCACCATCATCCTGGTTTTGGCTGTGGTGTATTTTGACCAGGTTATGTCACGGGCTGAGGAGACATCAGGTCAAAATCGGAGAGATTTCGTGCAACCCAGACACCAGCTGCAAACAGGCCCAGGTTGACCAGAAGATTCCTGAATTAAATAATATTTACAAATATTTTTTTTATTTTTACAGGATTAAAACTTTAAACATACAACTTGAAAAACTATCTCAAGATAAGCTGAAAATAAAATAACATAGTGACTATAGCCAGATGGACCTCCTGTTCTCCCGCTGTCATTCTGTGTTTCTATGCTGGAATACCTGGCCTCAGGTTTATTAGTTTAATATCATATCCTGACCATTATTAGACTTTTAAGGCAAAATCTGATAATAATATATCCAATGATGTCATTATTATGTACATGTACATAGAGAAAACATCTGTATTTACTAGACAATGTAGATGCAGAAAGAAACTGCAAAAGGGGACAGAGTGAGGTGTATGATACTGGGCCACAGGAACATTTCGACACTTTTGATGAGAATCCATAGAAAGTTGTTTTTTCTAATGTGACCAACATAAACACGACATTTGGCTGTCGAGATATTTTGGCAATTGTGTGCAATGACATGCTACTTATCAACTGATAAGTAAGTAAGATTGTATGTTGTTCCTCAAATGTACGTCGCTTTGGATAAAAGTGTCTGCCAAATGAGTAAATGTAAAGTAAGCCATTTTTGGCCGCTATATAGGTCCTGCTAATTTCCCAATGTGCACACAATATTATCGCAAAAAATTTATGTTTTGAGACTTTGCCACAGGAGCATCGCTGACAGATCCAGATGATAAAGCAGGACCCACAAAGGTCATGGCAGTAAATCTTTTGTTGTAACGTTAATGGTACAGCTTCCAGAGCAAGTTATCAACTAAACCAGTTGAAATACAGTGGCCCAGGAGCCTTCAGGGGCCCCTGGAGTTATGGGATCCCCGGGGCAGGTGCCCACTTGGCCTGGTTGGCAATCCAGCCTTGAGAGTAGTGACCTTGATAGTGACAGAAGAGTCTGGACTAGTCCAGAAATCCGAGAGACTGGACGAGGCAAGAGCAGATCTTTCTGACGCAGTGTGTGCTAACCTTAGCTTCTAGGCTAACGACCAGGCAGGTTAATCGCTTCATCGGCTCACCTTCTGAAGTCGTTTCTGTCTGTCGCAAACCGACAAGCTGAACCGATCCACTCCATCACACCGGAGGAAGAGCCCTTTTTACCTTCTGATCCGCTCATCTTGCTAACTCTGGATGTAGCGAGTGGAACAGCAGCAACGAGGGGAGCAGACAGGAGGAGGAAGGGTTTAGATGTAACACAAGTACAGCACGCAGTAAAGCTCAAACTTCAGTCGTCCTCACCGAACGCGATCACCTTTACATGTCCAAAGATGTCCGCTACCAGGTACCGTCGGTTCTTAAAGCTGTGTGAGGAGTGGCCGCGGGACGATGGCAAGAAAAGCCGTGATTTGGGGACGTTTCTGCGGCAGAGAGTTGCGTCAGCCTTCCGTGAGGGTGAAAACACGCAGGTACTGAGCTTAACTGACTCTCTGCTACATAACACCCGAGCTGAGCTAAGTGGATAACACATAGTAAGGGTGCCGACTGCCCTCGACCTTGCCGTTGTTTACACTTACCCATGTCGATTATTTATACCTGTTAACCTTATTATTATGAACATTATAAATGCAGCTTAAGAGGCTAATTCTAATGTACTGTTATCGGTTTGTACTTTCTCACATTACTCTTATGCTTAAGACCTTCTTACTCACTGCTGCTTATGAGTCCTAAATGTTCGTTTATCTTTGATGTCTTTGTATAGTGGTATTTACTTTTTAGTGTTTTAATTTAAATCTTTATTGTACTGTTTGTACTTTAATTGTATTCTTTTTGTGAAGGACTTTGATTGAAAGCGCTCTATAAATAAATATATTATTATTATTATTATTAACTTAAAGGAACTGACTGGAAAGGCAGTCAGAACATTTTCATCATGTAAAGTTTTAAGTGGTGCAGTATACAAGTACAATTTTTTGGTACTTGGACTTAAATATTTACATTTATGCTACTGAAAAATAATTTTGTTTTTACTCCACTTGATTTATTTTAAGGGTACTATGACTGATATTTTTAAGTTAATACTGAAGCTAATATTGACTGGTATTCTTTATTAATATAAACACATCAACCACACAAATACAAAAAATATATAGTTTATTGTACTTGTTACCTATCGGCCAACATATCTGTGCAAATGTTGCTCTAATAAGTTAAAATCGGTCGATAATATCTGCCTGCCGATGTAGGTTGACTTATAGTTACTTGATACTTGAGGTTAATATTTTGATCCCAAACAAAGATATAGATATGATGCATTAAAAGAGATGAAACTATCCATTAAGTGTTCTACCCCGTCCAGCAAAATAAAAATGCTGCTTACACATTTATATTTGAACACATCTGGTGCTCCAGTGTTGTTAAGTCTCTAAAATGGTCACATTATTTAGTAGGTATATAAATGAATCCACCAACAGGAACAGAGGTGTGATAAAATCAACTTTCCTTGTGGAATATCAACTCCATTACCGTTTTTTTTTTTACCATTTTCATGGAACAAATTCTCTTTTATTTTCAATTTATTCATTTATCCTTCTGGGGACTAAACTCAACTTAAAATTTTTGGTGTTGAAGTTTAATTAAATCCAAAAGTGGGTTTTTGTCAGATTTATCCAAATTCCAAATGGTATTCTTTGTGGAGCATTAATATTCGAGGACGTCTCAAGCACATCTGAAATGTTTGCACTTTTATAATTTCTTCTTTTTTTTATTCGCCTATAAAATGTCAGTAGTTGTAACATATCTGAAGTTGGGTTTTTGTATGGAATCTTTTCAGTTTTGCCAGTGTTCACATTTATCTCAGTGAGAAATTTTGTTCCTAGCATGTGACTTTTGCCCCTTAAATATATTTTTTCCCCCACCAGATCTCAGATCCAGAGAAGTGCGACCAGATGTATGAAAGTTTGGCCCGCATTAACGGCAACATATACCGACAAAGAGTAAGTACACTTTATATATTCACATGTCACATGTGCATCTGCTTTATCTATAGATTAAGAGCTATTTAATGAATTATTTTCTTGCCTAAAACATTAATTAGCTGTCTCTACCCTGTCTGTAACATTAAGTATACCAGCTACGGAATAACATGTAAAGAAGAACTAAGGAAGGCAGTTACTATTTAGCATTCATTCATAAAAGTACAAAGTTCTCTCTAAACTCATACTCTTTGGTTACCAATAACCAGCACTGACATACAATATTGTCTTTCCTGTGGAACTTAATCTCCTTTTCCTCCAAACAATGTATTTTAACTGTTTTATGAGTGTGTATAACTGTGTGAAACTTTAACATATTTAATGTAAACATGGCTTTGTGTCTTCACAGTTTCCTCGTGTAAGAGACACAAGCTTTACTGGAGTCACAGTGGAAGAATGTAAAGTGCTTTTGTCAGGTACAGACTCACAATATCACATTTATGTTTAGGTATTTACAAAACACACATTTGTTACAGTTAACCTGTAATCACACCATCCAAAGAAGCTCTCAATCAGGTCTCTCTACTCCTCCTTGCTGACATCTGAAAATTTCTGGAGGGAGCTCATTCCAGAGTCAAAGCAAAAGTCAGAAGTGTAGATTGTGAAAAGAAACGGTGACAGTACAGTTGCTTGGGGTGGCGCCAGTGTTGCTCGCCACAACATCTAACAGGCAGCCATGCAGCCTGACATACTGAAGACTGTCAGTGAGGTAGTCTGTGATCCAGGTCACTAGGTCCTGATCCACCTGCATCACGGAGAGCTTCGCAGCTGGCCGGAGAGGTTGGACGGTGTCAAAGAAGGGTGGCGGAAGGGGTGTGGAAGGAGGAGACTGAGATGGAGGGGGAGGGAGGGCAGGTAGGAGAGTTGTTAAGGGGGGGAGGCGAGCTGGGGCTGCTGAGCAGTGATCCTTTGGAGTAGCAGGGATGTATTTGGAGGGGGGATAACCGAGGTGAGGCTGCTTGGGGAGGGGGAGAGGGAGGGGGGTCCAGCCAGCATTGTTGAGTCAAACCTGTTGAAAACTTAACTCATTGGCTCAGTCCTTTGTCCCCTCTGTTGCTCCTGCTGGCCTGTTCATGCCTGTGATGGTCCTCACACCCCGCACACCTCTCTGCTGTTGTTCTGCTGTAGCTTCCCCTCGATCCTGTTCTTATGCACAGTGTACAGGAGTGATGGGGGTGTGTGGGGGGAGCGGAGCAGTGGGAGAGAGAGTGCTATACACCGGCACATGTGCTGAACTTCAGGCACTGTTGGGAAAGAAGAGATGGCTAAGAAACAGCCAAAGAGGATAAGGTCTGAAGATTATAAACAGAGACGAAAGTTGTATGACCAGGCAAGGGCGAAGGTGTTTCAACACTGGAGAAACCTCAGAGATTTGAAATTTGGGGCGGCGGAGCTTCTGAGGAAGCACTGAAGGCAGGGGTGTATTTGTTTGGTAGTTGAGTTTAAATATCAACAATCTTTCTGCAGGATCACTTACTCTCCCCTAAAGTTAAAATTAGTTAGTTTTTTTTTGTACAGGGAACGTGCAACAGATGGATGACGAAAAAAAGGGTTTGTGGAAGACCTTAATGGAGAGATTCTCCAAATCACCAGAAGACGTTCCAGAGAAAGCTCCTGAAAAATAACTTCCTCGTCTCTTTTTCTTTTCTTTTCTCATTGCATGTATAGAAATAAAGCTTATTGTCTGTATCATTATGGGCTGTTTTGTTATTTATCTATTGTAATGGACTTTACAAAGTATTATAACTCTACAGATGTTTATTGTGTAGCCTGTAGCTATGGGGGATCAAGACAAAGCAAAATATAAAAAGGGTGATTGGAGAGGAAGTAGCTACACAATCATAAATGTAATAAAAAATACTTCAAATACACAGATTTTAATTGCATAACATTTACCTCCAGCAAGGTTTTGTTTGTTCATGTTAATTTTTCTGTGTGTTCGATTTTAACAGATAAAATATATTTAAAGGATAATAAGTGATTTGAATCCAGTACAGTTTTTGTTAAATTTAGTGAATATTTCCTGACGGTGCGCTAGCTCTCCATTCTGTGTGCTTTGAAAAAAATGCTTGCCTGTTCATGCCTGTGATAGTCCTCACTCCCCGCACACCTCTCTGCTGTTGTTCTGCTGTACATCAAGCTGGAAAAACATGTTTCTGACTCCAGGACCGTCAGCACTGGTTCCCCTGAAGGATGCATTCTTTCTCCTCTGCTCTCCTCCCTGAACAAAAACAGCTGCACCTCCAGTCACCAGACCACCAAGCTCCTGAAGTGTGCAGATAACACCACCCTCACTGGGCTCATCTCTTGTGTGGATCAGTTTGCCCACAGGTGGGAGACTGACCTTCTGGGGTCCTGGAGCAGCCAGAACAATCTGGACCTCAGTGCTCTGAAGACAGTGGAGATGGACAGGAAAGAGCCCAGCAACACACCTACCCCCATCAATCTGTGACTCAACACTGTAGAGTCATTCTGCTCACCCAGGACTTTCAGTGGGAGTTGATACACTTATGTCACCTTCATACTAATTACACCATTTCAAACTTTTCCAAGTCTTCTTACCCCTTTCTAAAGATTTCAGGTCATGTCTTCGCAAAACTTGTGACTTTCTCACATTTCTTCAACTTCTTCATGTCTTTCTACTAAAAACTACATTCAAATCTTAAAATGTTCAACATTTACCAGTGCAAGTTTATTCAGCTTTAAAGTCTTATTCATATTCTTTAGAAAATTTCATAGTCCTTCAGCTTCTTCATGCAAATTAAAGCCAGTAATGCAGTTTAGTGTCAGCTTTTCAACAATCCTTAAAACTTTACACATCTTTCATACCTTACTGTTCAACTTGTTTCAAGACAGCAATTCAGTTTAGGGCAAGCCCATTCAACAGCCAGCATTCACACCGCAATTTCTACAGAAATTGCTTTTCAAGTTCTCATGTAACTACTACTAGAATCTACTTAAATGCAAAAAAACACCTGGCACAGATATCTTATACTAGTGCCACAATATACTGCACCTAGTACATTTCTTGCATGATTTTCCTAAAAGATTACATGTGCTAAAACATTATACACACAAATAAACATTTTATCTCAGATGACATCTCTTTGCCTATGAGAGATCTTTTAGAATTCCGATACCTTAATTCTGGATATTGCAGATAATGACTCCCAATCTGAAACCAATGTAAAATCTGTATACTTTTTTCAATTCAATTCAATTTTATTTATATAGCGCCAAATCACAACAACAGTTATCTCACAGCGCTTTTCACAAAAGAGCAGGTCTAGACCATACTCTATGATGCTATTTACAGAAGCCCAACAGTTCCCACCAAGAGCAAGCACTAGGCGACAGAGGCAAGGAAAAACTTCCTTTTAAGAGGCAGAAACCTCGAGCAGAACCATGGGAGAAGTTGTGTTAGTAACATGCAATAATGGGATGAGGTTGCATACAGAGGGAGAGAAAGTAGAGGAGAGAGGAGCTCAGTGCATCATAGGAAATCCCCCGGCAGTCTAGGCCTATAGCAGCATAACTAAGGGATGGTTCAGGACTAACCTGAGCCAGCCCTAACTATAAGCCTTATCAAAGAGGAAAGTCTTAAGCCTACTCTTAAATGTGGAGATGGTGTCTGCCTCCTGAACCCAAACTGGAACCTGGTTCCACAGGAGAGGAGCTTGATAGCTGAACGCTCTGGCTCCTAGTCTACTTTTGGAGACTCTAGGAACCACAAGTAACCCTGCATTCTGGGAGCGCAGTGCTCTGGTGGGGTAGTAAGGTACTATGAGCTCTTTAAGATAAGATGGTGCCTGACCATTAAAAGCTTTGTAGGTAAGAAGAATGATTTTAAATTCTATTCTGGATTTTACTGGAAGCCAATGCAGAGAAGCTAAGACAGGAGAAATATGATCTCTTTTCCTGGTTCCTGTCAGAACACATGCTGCAGCATTCTGGATCAGCTGAAGAGTCTTAATGGACTTTTTCAAGCAGCCTGATAATAAGGAATTGCAGTAATCCAGCCTAGAAGTAACAAATGCATGGACTAGTTTTTCTGCATCATTTTTAGACCTTGAAATTTGCTTAATGTGAGACTTAAACGACATGTCCTGATCAAAGATAACGCCAAGATTCCTCACAGTGGTGCTGGAGGCCAGGGCGATGCCATCCAGGGAAACTATATCTTTAGATAATGCGTCACGGAGGTGCTTAGGCCCCAGAACAATAACTTCAGTTTTATCTGAATTTAACATTAGAAAATTACAGGTCATCCAGGTTTTAACATCCTGAAGGCACATTTGAAGTTTAGCTAACTGATGAGTTTCATCTGGCTTGATCGATAGATATAACTGGTATCATCTGCATAACAATGAAAGCTTATGGAATATTTCCTGATAATATTGCCTAAAGGAAGCATATATAAAGTAAAGAGGATTGGTCCGAGGACAGATCCTTGTGGAACTCCATGACTAACTTTGGCGTGCATGGAGGACTCATCGTTAACATGTACAAACTGAAATCGATCTGATAAATAGGACTTAAACCAGCTTAGAGCGGTTCCTTTAATGCCAATGAAATATTCCAGTCTCTGCAATAGGATCTGATGGTCAATGGTATCAAATGCAGCACTAAGATCTAATAAAACCAGTACAGAGACAAGTCCTTTGTCTGATGCAATAAGGAGGTTGTTAGTAATTTTCACCAGTGCTTTCTCTGTGCTATGATGAGCTCTAAATCCTGACTGAAAATCCTCAAATTGCTCTGTAGAAAGTCACACAGCTGTTTAGCAACTGCTTTCTCCAGAACCTTAGAGAGAAATGGAAGGTTAGATATAGGTCTATAGTTGGCTAAAACATCCGGATCAAGTTTGGGCTTTTTCAGAAGAGGTTTAATTACAGCTACTTTAAAGTACTGTGGTACATAGCCTGTTGATAAAGATAGATTGATCATATCTAGTATAGAGGTGCTGACTAAGGGTAAAACATCTTTAAGCAGCCTAGTCGGGATGGGGTCTAAGAGTCAGGTTGATGGTTTAGATGAAGAAATTATTGAAGTTAGTTGGTAAAGATTGAGGGAAGCAAAACAGTCTAAACATATATCTGGTTCTACAGCTGTTTCTAAGGTTCCTGAGTTAAGAGATAAGTCGGTGCCAGTTGAGGGCAGGTCTTGGTGAATTTTGTCTCTAATAGCTAGAATTTTATCATTAAAGAAGCTCATGAAATCGTAACTACTGAGAGCTATGGGAATACTTGGCTCAATAGAGCTGTGACTCTGTCAGCCTGGCTACAGTGCTGAAAAGAAACTTTGGGTTGTTCCTATTTTCCTCTATTAATGATGAGTAGTACGCTGCTCTAGCTTTACGGAGGGCCTTCCTATAAGTTTTAAGACTATCATGCCAAATTAAACGAGAATTTTCCACTTTGGTGGAACGCCAATTCCTCTCAAGTTTATACATCACTGCATGTAACTTATTGTAATCATGTTTATGCAAAGTGACATGAGGCCAGCAAATGCTGTGAGCTGGTTGCCCACTGAGACTGAATGAATGAACTCACTGTATTGTTAGAACACTTTAATTTTTTTTTTTATAGCCGCAGCTACAACATAAGGCTCTTCTTCATAAATGCACACATGGGATTTTCTTTATATAAAAAAGGCAAATAAATGCAGTTTTACATTTCACTTGAAATACACACCAAGGATGTATTTTAAAAATCCATGACAATTTTCATTCACTTCAATTGTCAGTTGGACATTTAAATGATTCAAAATGTATGTAGTTAGCTCAAAGCACACAGCACTGTCTCCTACTCTTCTTTTTTCTCTGGGTTGTCTCTCCATATGCAGTAGTTGAGAGAGGTGGCGAGGCACAGCCAGGCAAGGTAGGGCGCCATCAGCAGAGTGGCAGTGCGGCTGATGGGATACCAGGACACTATGGTGGCTCCGACAGTCCCAGTGAGAAGCATAAGCTCAAGGAGTGCCTAAATTGGGCAGACAGAGGGTATTAAAGGGGCACAGATATTGAGCAGTCAAACTCGCTACATGCCTCACATTCTTCCCGTTTGGTCTTCCAAATAAAGTAAATAATTATATGTGTTAAACTCACCAATTTCAGCTTGTGTGCCCCAAAGAAGATAGGAGTCCAGGCCCAGTTAAGAGCTAGCTGCAGCCCATAAAGTCCCAGTGGAACCAGTGCATCCTCAGTGAAACCTCCCAGCTCTTTCCACACCAGGTAGGAGCCATATCTGCGTAAGAAAATTTAAGAGGACCATTTAGATAATAATCCATCACAGAGAATTAAAGACTGCAGGAACCAGTCGCGATGATGCTTACCCCATGCCTGTGTACAGACAGGTCCACACCACAGGGAACGCTGCATTTGGTGGGCGCCAAGATGGTTTCTGTAGGGTTGGGTACCAGGTCTTCACCTCTTTGCGTGTGATGTAACCGCCATAGAGCCCTCCCAGGTGTGGCAGGGCAGTGAATCCAACCATGGGCAGCCACATGTTCTGAGATAAGAGCAGACCACGCCATAGCTGTTTAACATCTGCGAGGGGTGGACATCAAACCTCAATACTTTCTTTTCTGGTAAAGATCAAAATGAACTACAAGATGGCATTAAATGTCTGGTCAGGTTCATCCTCGACTTATTCTAGTGCTGGGCAGGTAAAGTGCAGTTGGCTTTTAGAGCTTTTTCACTGAAAACAATGTTGAGAAAAATGAGAGTGAAGCAAAGCGGTGGGCCAGAGAAACAAAACAATGTGCTGAAAGACGCTTTAGAGCTCGGCAGAGCTGAGGGAAGCTGCAGAGTCAGGAGATAATTCTCTTTGGATTCATCATTACAAGCTACCCCCATTCACATAAAAATATGAATGTGATCCATTGTTAAAACATTAATATCGGTATCATCCTCATTAATCCAGTATTGGTCTGGCTATTTCATATGATAAGCCATACCAATTTCTTTAGGACAAGCTGGTCTACTCCAGCTTTTTGTCAATTCTTACTGCATGGTTGCTGTTGATGATAGCGCATTGTACACCTTGGTTCAATTTACACTGCGACATATCCACTTAAACCCTAAGTTAGTTGCTCCAGACCTCTGTGACCTCTGACATATATAGCAATTGTAAGTTGCTTTGGATAAATGTAATGCTAACTCAACTTCAAGTCACTTAAAAAGTGCACATGATGTTAATGACGGATTACCAAACTCCTGCAAAGTTTCTTATAAGGTAATTTTCATGCTCAACAGATGTGGGATTAGGGAAAAAATCTAAATGCACTCAAAAACCAAGGTTTTTAATATTCTGGAAACCTTAGGTAACAGGTAACGTTAGGGTTGTTTGGCAACAGAGTCACGCAACTGGCGATGCAACGTTACATAAGAAAACTGATCAAAATCGTTTCAACACAACAGCCAGACATGCTAATTTTGAGCTAATCTGGGTTTTTTGTCTTCGTTTTATGTCGGAAGACATTCTGGCGCATTTATCATAGGAATCATAAGGCACTACAAGGCTCTAGGTCAAAAAAAATACGGTTAAAGTGTACATAAGGTTAACGTTATCGCATTTAATAGATGTAACGGTAACATGTTACTTACTCCTCACTCAGTTGTCAGCTCGTCCGCAGTTTGTACAGTTACAGTTAATATGTGTTGTTGCTAGTGCTCCACAGCGAGATCCTCAGGCATGCTGCTACAGTGTGATATAAGTTTGTTAAACGGGCAGGGCTGTCTAATCTAATCAGTTTGTTAAGTAACACTCCGCAGACACTCCCAGCGTTGTCCCTCTCTTTCTTTCTCTCTCTCTCTCACACACACACACACACACACACACACACACACACAAACGCAGAACCAAACACCGTGACGTCGCAGCGTGGTTAGCAACGATTGGTAGACAGGACAACGTCGAGAAGAGGACCGACGGCTGGTGAAGCATTTTGGTAGCTAAATAAATATGTTGTATAACACTACCGTGGTCCATAAAGTTCAAAGGGCACGAAATAACATTCAGTCACAAAAATTGCATTACTTCCTGCTCGGCCAGTGGTTACATATATTTCCTCCTTGCTTACAAAACACACACAGCTGGATACGTGACTGGAGAGGCGTCAGCAAAGAGGGAGAAAACGTCAAGATAGTTCCCGCCTCCCCCCTCAAAGCCAACTTCGTCTCAACTGTGGGGTTTGGTTAGAGGTTTCTTTCATCACTTTCTAGGAACAGCTGAAATATGCTTCTGGCAGTGGTGGAGGAAGTATTCAGATCCTTTACTTATGTAAAAGTACTAATACCACACTGTAGAAATACTAATAATCAGGATAATGTACTTAAAAGTATTCATTATCACTCGTGCATTACATTTATTCATGTAGATGAAGCTTTTATCCAAAGCGACTTACAATTGCTATATCTGTCAGAGGTTGCACACTTCTGGAGCAACAAGGGGTTAAGTATCTTGCTCAGGGGCACACTAGTGTCTCACAGTGTATTTGAACCTGGGTCTCCTACACCAAAGGCATGTGTCTTATCCACTGCTCCATCACCATTACCAATGTGTTTGCAGAATTTGACTGTTAAAGTTGGTTGAACTGGAGCTAATTATTAACTATTTTGTAAAGGATTAATGAATTCATTGTTTGGTTTTGTGAAAAATTAAATGCCATCACATCAAGCTCAACGCTTGTTTTGTCAAACAGTCCAACCCTCAAAAGCATTTAAAAGAAATTAAAATAGGCTAATTAAAAGGAAAAACACCAAATCCTCAAGCTTTAGAAGCTGAAACAATTTTGTATGAAAAATCACTAAATGATTCTCAAAATGTTTGCATAGTAGTTTTCTGTAACTCAATTAATAGACATTTCAGTTTTCATGTTTTGTGTGAATAATCTTAATTAGTAAAATAGGTCTAACTGGCAGGCTAGTTAAAGCTGTCAGACAAATGTAGTTAAATAAAAAGTACAATAATTCCCTAAATACTGTATAGTGTGGAAGTATAAAGTGGCATTTGAAGAAAATACTCAAGTAAGCACAGTAGGCCTACTTGAGTAAATGAACTTAGTTATACATTCCACCCCTGGCTTCTAGCTAGTAAAATGTGACAAACACTGTTACAATGGTTTGCTAGATTAAAAGAGCAAACTTACATATATTTAGACTCAATCACTCACTTTTGTGTATTTATCATATTTATCGACTAAATGGCTTTGGGGAAGAAGCCAGTTATGGGGTTCTATCCTGCGTCCTAGTGACCTGTGCCTTCTACCAGAGGGGAGACGCTGGAAAAGATAGTGAGCTGGGTGGAGAGAGGGTGAACTGTAATCTTGATTGCTGGTGAGATTCACTGGGATCAATACGTTGAACTTGTCCACATAACTCATATTGAATTATGAATGGGACGATTTTAAACTTGAGCTGAAACAGGTTTTAGTGACATCAGTCATGTAGTGATTACTGTATACAGTGTGTACATACACTGCTTTGTATGTATATTCAATATGTGTCATGTATTTTCATTGGTATTGCAAACTAGATTTAGGCTATAAATGCTCTGGTATGTAGCATTGGTCCATGCTATATACTTGTCTGGTCATGATGTATGAAAACAAACATGAAATAAACAAATAAATAAATATATTTTAACACGTTGTTTTAAACAAAAGACAATAATATGTTGTTAAAAGCTTACACTGTATATATTGTTTTACATACTGCAGTATAGTATAGTGTATATTTACCCATGTTAAATCTTTACGTGGTGCAACTATGGGTGCAATCTGCTTCTACAATACTGTATGTAACTATGTTCATGCCAATAAAGCAATTTTGAATTTGAACTTGAATACTGACTGAATAGTCATAGCTGTCTATTTTTTAAACAATTAGGATGTCTTTAAACTGTGAAATCAAGTATAAGATATGAGGCTTAGAATAAAGACTGAAAACCCTAAGGACTTTTCAACTTTTTGGAAAGACCAGTGAACTCTCTGAGAAAACAATCGCTTAGGTCTCGACAGTGTCAGCATGTTGCAACCTATCAAATACGAATATCAAATAATTTATACAGCTACAATCACCAGTGCACATATGTGAAAAACCAGTCATAGTAGTGCAATTACACTTTCATTAAAAACTCTGGGTGTGGTCACAAGTGTGCTTTGTTTCGGCTTTAACCACGCCCAACAGTCATGTAACAGTGTCCTGGAGTACAGTAAGGTGATGAAGATTTTCAGGAGGTGTTAAGTTACTCTCAAATTGGATTTCCACTATGCTGCAAAGGTGGTGCTGAATCTAAATTTACTACTAGTGCACTATATTTACTGCCATTTTATTTGACTGTCCAAATCCTGAGTGTGTAAATGTATACGTGATATTGTGCCCTCAGAAATTCCCAAATGGAACAGAAAAGGACGTTTTCACGATATGGACATTCCCACTTCAAAATTAGCCACATTTTATAGATGCAAAATCGGTATTGGTGTCGGTATGCAACTCTACAGCTGTCAGGGATGACACAAAATGATGATGATTACTTTATTAAGTGTCCAAAATCTCAATGTCTTACTCAATATTTTGGGACACAACCTACAACTGTAGGCCTCCAAGCCTACAAGTGTTTGCCCAGCAACTAGTCCGGCACAAAACCACCTTTAAAATGTTAGCCTTTTGTACGGATTAAACAAACTCAATATCAAGTTTTAGTTAGTGAGCTTTAGAGGTGGGAGGTGGAATTTGTTTGCCTTAGGACAGAGGCAGGCTAATAATTTCCCCCTGTTTCCAGTCTTTATGCTAAGCATGCTAATTCCCTGCCGGCTGTTGCTCCATGTAGAGACATAAAAGTGCTTCTCAAACACATTTTTAAGTGGAATGAGACTTAAACTAAGCATTAAATGATTTTTAAAAAAGGCCATACAAACAAACCCAAAACATTAAGAAGATATTTACATTAATCACATCCCAGACAGCGCACTTTACCTGCCGGGATTTAATCTCATCCGTGCGGATCGTGTAACGAAGCTTACATAAACGAAGGTTGGTGTACAGATGTCACAGTGTTAAAGAAATCGTGCAGTCCTCACTTAGAGACCTTATTCATAAACTGTAAGCCTTTTTATTCACCGCGGGAGTTTTCCTTGTTTGTTCTGGTCGCTGTTTATATTCTGCCTCAGGCCTGTGTTAGTGAGGCATTACCACCCCTGGCTGACCAGATAACTACCCAGATAGCAAACATTATTGAAACTATGTTGAATCAGCATTCTGCTCTGAACGCTAATTTAATTGAATCAACATCAGACTCAGATGTTGATTCATCATCATTTTGCACCATTTTTTAATATTTAAACAATGTTGAAATCATAGCTAACTAAAAATCAACGTGACTTCAGTGTTATTTAAACCAATATTACTATTGAAACAACGTTGAAATAACAGCCTAACTAAAAATCAACGTGACTTCAATGTTATTTCAATCAATTTTATTATTGAAACAATATTGAAACTAAGCTGAATCAACATTCTGCTGTCAAGGCTAATTTCATCATCATTTTGTACCCTTTTTTAATATTGAAACAATGTTGAAATCATAAGTCAATGTGACTTCAATGGTATTTCAACAGATATTACTATTGAAACAATGTTGAAACTATGTTGAATCAGGATTCCGCTCTCAACGCTAATTTCATTGAATCATCATCATTTTGCACCTTTTTTAATATTGAAACCATGTTGAAATCATAGCTAACTAAAAATCAACGTGACTTCAATGCTATTTCAACCAATATTAAACCACAGAAAAGAGACTATAATATATTAAAAATGTATAAATGACAATGGACAATTTAATCAGTTAAAAAATACAAGTTTATTTATGGAATAATATATTCACATATTCCTGCTCTGCTCTGTCCACCCATCCGGTCTGGAGCATAGGAAGCCATTTTTGTGCCGCCTGGGCAAAGTCAAAGGCTTCTGTCCCCATTGGTTTAGTCAGGGCTTCTATAACAGAAAACATACAAACAAAATAACTTTCAGCAGTGAAAATGATGTAAAGATGAACAATGTCAGTCGGGCTGAACTGGCGTGATATTATTATATAGATATTATATTCGGCAAAGCCAAACAGTTAACTTACTTGAATGAACTAACGTTACAGATTCACCAGTTTATTGTAGATGTAGACAGCCTGGCTGTGGTGGAATCCATTGACGTTTATAGTTTAATGTAATTTAAATTGTCTAACATTAAATGCAGTCATAGATTGAATTTGGATGCTGAAAGTTGTAGAAGACTCACAGATGTATCAAGTTAGCTGCCTTATTTAAAGTTAAATGATAGGGGCATTAGCTAGGATCAGTTGAGCATGAGACAAGCATGAGAAAAGGCATGCATATATTTTGCAAAGCACTCGAAATCTGAGCAAAGATAAAATACAATTATTATCATGGTTTACAGTCCTGTACTGGAAATTATCTTCTGGTGATAAAGTTAGCATATCAATAAATGATAAATGTCTACAAATTTGGTACAATTAAACATTAGATAAATAAATATGTGCTTACCTGATGTGGACTTGTGTGGGTTTCAGGAACATTGATCCACCAAGCGATGGTCTTCCGGTCAACAATACGGCATTGGCTTTTCAATCATGTTTCCCGGTCAACTATAAATCCATGGCTTTTCAATCTCACGTCATTTCCCGGTCAACTATAAATAGATGACTTTTCAATCATATTTCAATCATGTTTCCCGGTCAACTACAATTCAATGACTTTTCAATCATATTTCCTGGTCAACTATAAATCCATGGCTTTTCAATATCACATCATTTCTGGTCAACAATAAATAGATGATTTTTCAACATTGTTGTTGTTACCCAGTCAACTACGACTACTATAAATCAATATTATTCCAATGCCATGCTCATATATGGTCGTTTTTCATCAGTATTGCAATACTAATTCAACATTTATTTAGGGTTGAGATTTCAATCTCAATCTCAAAAATCAATATTTATTCAATGTAGTCTTGCTATAACGTGGAGAAAAAAACATCCAGACTCCCTGCTCATTGTTCTCCAGGACTTCAACAACGCAAACCTCAGCCACGAACTTCCAAAGTACAGACAGCATATTAAGAGTCCCACCAGGGACACTAACACACTAGACAACTGCTACACTGCATTAAAGGACGCCTATCGCTCTGTTCCCTGTGTCTGGTTTATCTTATCCAGACATACAAGCAGAAACTGAAATCTGCTAAAGCCCAGATCAAAGCAGGAAAGAGGAGCTACACTGAAAACCTAGAAAACAGCTTCAAAGCCAGCGACCCTGCTTCAGTGTGGAGAGGCCTGCAGACACACACTAACCACAGGAGACCATCCCCCAACACTGCTGGTACTCAACGACAAGCTGAATGGTTTTTACTGTAGGTTTGAGAAGCCCACAGTCACTCCTCTCCCCCACTCCAACTCCATCTTCAAACAGTCACCTTCCCCCACTGATCTTTGAAGAGGATGTGCCCCAGCTCTTCCAAATGCAGAAGATCAGGACTCCATTCTGCCTGAAAATCTGAACAGACCAGCTGGCCCCCATCTTCACACAGATCTTCAACAGATCACTGGAGCTGTGTGAAGTTCCCTCCTGCTTCAAACGCTCCACAATCATCCCAGTCCCCAAAAAACCATCCATCTCTGGATTAAATAACTACAGGCCTGTCGCCCTGACATCTGTAGTCATGAAGTCCTTTGAAAGACAGGTGTTGGCCCACCTAAAGGACATTACAGGCCATTTGCTGGACCCCCTGCAGTTTGCGTACAGGGCTAACAGGTCTGTGGATGATGCAGTCAACTTGGGACTGCATTACATCCTGCAACACCTCGACTCTCCAGGGACATATGCAAGGACCCTGTTCGTGGACTCGTGGCTCGGCGTTCAACACCATCATCCCAGACATCCTCAGTACCAAACTCACCCAGCTCACTGTGCCAGCCTCCACCTGTCAGAGGATCACAAACTTCCTGACTGACAGGAGTCAGCAGGTGAAGCTGGGGAACATCACATCCAGAGCCCCGACTATTAGCACTGGTGCCCCCCAGGGGTGTGTGCTCTCCCCACTGCTCTTCTCCTTCTAAACAAACGATTGCACCTCAGGAGACCCATCTGTCAAACTCCTGAAGTTCGCTGACAACACAATGGTCATCGGCCTCTTACGAGATGAGTCGGCTTACAGATGGGAGGTTGATCAGCTGGCTCTCTGGTGCGGCCAGAACAAGGAGGAGCCCCCCCCACTCTGCCCCCCATCACTATACTCAACAGCCCTGTGTCTGCTGTGGAATCCTTCAGGTGTCTGGGATCCACTTTACCCCATGACCTAAAGTGGGAGCCCAACACTGACTCAATCATCAAGAAGGCCCAACAGAGGATGTACTTCCTGCGCCAGCTCAGGAAGCCTGTAGAAAAGATCATCAGTGCCAACCTGCCCTCCATTCAGGACTTATACATTTCCAGGGTCAAGAAACAGGCAGGAAACATCACTACAGATCCATCGCACCCCGGACACAACCTGTTCCAGCTTCTCCCCTCTAGTAGGCGCTACAGAGCACTGTATGCCAAAACCAACAGACTCAGGAACAGTTTCTTCCCACAAGCCATCACAGCTGACTCTGACTCACGGTGTCAGGAACAATTCCTGTGCAATAGCCCAGTAACCCTGCCTCTAATCAACCACCTGTTTACTGGCTACCACTTACCACTTATTATTTATTCATCGTTCTCTCATTCTCTTTTTCAGAGCAGTTTATACTGTTCATATTGTTATGTTTTCATATTGTATATACTGTATACCAAATCCACCTACCTCAAGTACATAACACCTGCACATAATACTTTTATTATTTATACCAGCATCCTTTGCACAATGCTCCATCGCACTGTGTACATGTGTACACATATGCATGTATGTGTACCTGTATATCTCATCCACCTCCGACATGTGCATAATAATGATGATGATAATGATGATCATTTACTCCTGCAACCTTTGCACTTTGCTCATTGCACAATTGTCTCAATCTTTCCATATTGTTGTTTTGTTTACAGTGTGTATGTGTACTTTATACTGTAGCCTGTGTCTGATTGTAAAAAGTAAGCACATTGTGAGGAATGTACAATCCTGAGTCAAATTCCTTGTATGTGTACACATACCTGGCAATAAAGCTGATATCACAGGTGATGCTCCTCTTTCCTCCAAGCTCAGTGGGGGTTTTGCCCCTCCCCTCCGTCTGTCAGGCAGGCACACCTTTCCTGTCTGGTCCTCCAGCGTTTCTTACCTTCTTGAGGCTCCTTTCAGCCTCGTTGTCTGGCGGTGAACTCTCACCCCAGCTGCTTGGGAAATGTCATACAGGCAGAGGCCCGTGCTGCAGTAGGGGGCGTAATAGGAGGGGAAAAAATAACAACATTTTTTACTGCTCTCACTGCATCCTTTACTCGCGTCTCTGCCGTGCAAGTTCCACATCCCGCTACAAGCAGCAGCAGCCGTCGCCTGATAACTACTCGAAGTCTCAATGCTTGTTTCGCATTAGGGCTAATATAAAAAAAAATCCGTGCCAGACATGTGAGTAGCAAACCCGCTGTCGTTTCTCCATTTACCCCGTTGACTGCTATGTGCTCACGCGTTTGTATCCTCACGCCAGTGAGAACAAATGGTCATTGAACCGTGTCGTTGTGCATTTCGTGTCAGTGTGCTGGTTTCGTGGTAGCATGGCTGTGCTGGAGTCTCTGCACACTGATGGGGCAGATGAAGCCTCTCTGTCGGCTTGTTTTGGAGCTCTGCGTCGGCTTGGCTAACTGGGCAACAAACCCCCCCCCCCCCAAAAAAAAAGCTGTGATTTTTCAGCTGTAAATAGCCCAGATGTGGAGGGAGAGCCCATTCAATCACCGGCTGGATGACATGTGTGTAACGTAACCGAGCTCTTTAGCCTGCTCGCATTTGATTCAAGGTAGCTGTGAATTGGTGTGTGTGTGTGTGTGTGTGTGTGTGTGGAGTCCAAGCGTGGCATCTCCAGTCAGATGTGGAGGCCCAGGTTAGAGCACACATAATGCGGCGGTGTTGATCTCAAATCTGTGTGGTGACTGTGTGAGGGTGACAAGGAAGCAGAAATCACAGGGCGATCACTGGTGCAGGTGTGAGCACAAGGAAGCCGGGGTTGCATTGCTGGCAGTTTAGTGTCTTAGAGCTCAAATCACAGATTAAGATTTCTTTTTTGTATATTTCATATTTACATTTTAAGATGCACAGATGGCCTATATTGGCGTTTAGTTTAGTGATTTCCAGTAGTAGCTTTACAGGAAGCTCGCTGTAGGGTACTTTTAAAAAGGTCTATGTCTGGGTTATTTGTGATTACACATAGAGATGTGCAACAAAGTACTCTCAACTCAGGGGTCCACTTACCAGCTTTTTATCTAGAGGATGCACCATTCCAACTGTCTCTCCCAATACCTCAACTCAGGTTTCCTGCCAACACGTACCTAAAATCTGGACACCATTCGGATCATTTTTGTTTGTGCAACATAGGGATTGCTGTGGGGCTAAAATTAAATCGGCAGCCCACTGTGAATGTAAAAACAAAATTTAACAAAGAAACTGGATTTAATGTTTATTGGTTATGTCATGGCCGTTACTCAATCCGCTAAGTAAGGTCAATGTCTTCGCTGCTGATGCTGATTTGGCTTATGGAATCGGTGCATCTCTACTATTAATCACATCTCACTGTTCATTAATCAGAGTGAAGATATTAACTCCATTATTTAGTTATAGGAGATATTTCATAATGTTAAAAACAGATAAGCTCAAAAACACCTAACTGTCGCTGTAACTTTGTCGCTAAGTACTTATCCTATTCACACTATTAAATGTTTGATAATTGTGATTTTAAATATCCTTCATCTATAGAGAATTTGAAGGCTTTTGGCAGTGGATAGTAGAGAGGTGACAGGAAATGAGGGAAGAAAAAGGAGGCATGACATGCAACAGGTTCACAAGTCCACCTATATTTCTGCTAAAATTAGCAACATTTAAATTTGTTTCCAGGTGATGTTTATGGAATGACATACAAGTTTCATATCTAATCGTGAATGTTGTTCACGTTTTCAGGGAGGAGAACATCATGCTTTTCTTGAAGATGTTAGTCCAACAAACTAACTGGCTTGTGACGACGATGCCCAGTCGAAGATCCTGGGACTGAGACGTGAATCCCTTTACACTGATGGCCTGGACTGAGTAAGATGTTTGCGTGTGCCTGTTCCCTAAAGTGGACGTTCAGTGTTGTTTTGTCTGGGTTGGAAAGCTGGCATTAAATTCCTGATATTGTAAATGGCGGTGTGTGATAATGTTCACTTCCATGACAGGTTTCAGCTGGCCTGCTGAAGCTATGGGGAGCTGTTGGAGTTGTCTGTACAGAGACCCCATTCGAGACAACCATCTCACTAAATTTAAGGTGAGTATTCCTCAAATAACACATTTCTTTAGATCTGTCTGCACCACTTGTACTGTTTGTTTCCATTTGTTCCATAATGCTGTAACAAATGTATGTATTTTACAGTGTATTGTAAAAATCTTCGTGTTGTATTTCTTTTCCCTGCCGTAGGTCACCAATGTGGATGATGAGGGCAATGAGCTGGGCTCTGGGATCATGGAGCTCACCCAGACCGAGCTCATTCTTCACACACGCAAGAGGGATGCCATCCGGTGGCCGTATCTCTGCCTGCGACGCTACGGCTACGACTCCAACCTGTTTTCTTTCGAGAGCGGCCGTCGCTGTCAGACTGGGCAGGGTAAGCTACATTTTCTCCGTGTCTCTGCTTCAATACAAATCATTCATATTTTCTATTTATATGTACTATTTTAACCATTTTGTGTGGTGTTGCTTACTGGGCTGTTTGTCACTGAAGACATTTGAACATGTCATAGTAGGAAAAACACAGCTGTAAATACTAAATTGGCTGAATTCCATTTAGCTGCTCCAGTTATTTTAAACTGCTGTGAAAAGGCTAATGTTGTACTCAGTCTATGTGTTATCAGTTTGATAATGGTATGACCATGGTACGACGACGAGCATTGGGTGCAGCCACTGCCTGTTGAATCCCATGTAGTGTGTCAAAGTGAGGGACAACCAACACAGCATCTGCCACGCCTCACGACATCCCGACAAAAATAATGTTGTCACCTTTTCTCGCCATGTTTGACAACTTCTACCATGTGTTCTTCGATGTCGACCCACAGAAGCACAAAGCGACATTTCGTGTACAACTGTGAGGGTCGGGTTATGCATGTTCAAAACAACTATAAACACTTCTGAGCATGTGTTACTAACTAGTTCTGAACGGCCACACTTGAAAGCAGAGTGCATTCATTCACAGTCATGCATTGGGTTGTTGAACAACCCAATGCATGAGTTGTGTTGTGCACAAAGAGCGCATGAGAGAGAAAAGGTAAACTCTGGCTCCTCACTCACCTCAAAATATAAGAGTAAAGACAAACTGTCACTTCAATATTAATTGATATGGTATGTTACCAGTATTTATAAATCATTTATATAACTGTCTGCGTATTTTCATTTATATAACCTTCAGCCATTGAGGACTTGGTCTTCTCACTGTCTTACTGGTGACCAATTGTAATCTAACGATTTTGTTCTTTTGCATGTTTGATCAGGAATTTTTGCATTCAAGTGTTCCCGGGCAGAAGAGATCTTTAATCTGCTTCAGGAGCTGATGCAATGCAACAGCATCAACGTGGTGGAAGAGTCTATGATGATGAGTCGCAGTGGTCACACACCAGAGATGGAGATGTCTCGCACGCCACAGACTCCCAACAGTGAGTCACACAGCCACACACACACACACACACACACACACAGCCCTGCTAATTATATACTTAAGATTAATTGTAGAACTTGCATGCAGCAATACAGCAGTAAATTTAGCAGAATGTGTGAGCTAATAATAGACACAGGTTAAATTGATTCTACTGAGTCACAGGTACTAAGGTATCCAAATAACACCAAGTGGAGCAGAGACACAGCCTGCAGCCAGACTTTCACTTTATATGGCCAGTTAGAGCAGACTGAGAAGTTACTATTGTATCTCAAATGTCCTCATAAAGATTGTATTGTGACAATATATCGTGGGTCATAGATCACAGATTTAAAGTGTGTGTGTGTGTGTGTGTGTGTGTGTGTGTGTGTGTGTGTGAGAAAAGGTGAATGAGAGAGAGCAAATTTGCGAAACACTTTGGACAAAAAGTGCTATATAAATGTAGCCATATACCATGTGAAAGCTTACAGTGTGAGATCTTCGATTGTGAAGAGAATCTATTTTTATTTTTAATAATTAAAAAATTTAATTTGAATCTAAAACGAAAATTTAAATTAAAGCATGAATTTAAGTTTTTATCATCTCATTCTATATGGCATAATATTCTTGTTGACACTACTGTGCACAGTTTACCAGTTAACAGACAAAAAAGGGAAACAGAAACTTGTGCGAAAACCTTTTTTAGAATGTGTTTGGGAGGTTTTTCTGTGTACTGCAATGAGAGGAAAATTTTGCAGTCAGGTTTTGGTTACAGTTATTAACCAAAAATATTTGAATTACGCTTCATAAACGTACAATAACTTGAGTAACTCAAACATCAAAACAAAAGAACTGGAGTTTAGATGATAAAATACATTAATTAGAACGTTTATATACTGCAAGGTCTTTTTTTAAAGCTTGATTATCTCTGAGTTTGACATGTTTCATTCTGTGGAGCTCACTGAATCAGGACTTGTTTTTCCTTGTCTGTATCTTTATATTGTCACACAAATGTGTTTGCAGCTCCAGCGTTCCCAGTCCAGGCTTTTCCCAATGGATACCCTGGTTATCCAATCAGAGGTGATTCCTCCCAACCCTCTCTTGCTGATGATCATGGACATGGCCTCATGGGTTTGGAAGACCAGGTAAGACCTATCATTGCTCCTTATAGTTCACTGTATCTGTGTAGTTCTCAGTTTGACCCTGTTTTGATTTTCCCTAACAGACCCACACCTATGTAAATACTGTTAGTATGGAGGGGGATCTCTCTATACGTCACTGTGTGCACTCCATGCCTGAGGTGCGGCCCAGCACTTTCCCTGAAACAACACGGGGAGCCATGCCTGTCGGGGGCCAAGGAAATCCGCAGCCCAACTTGCGGTGCTGTCCCCTGGAGGAGCATAACGATCCTCAGGTGTTCTTACAGCCGTCCTCGCAGGAGGTCAAATTCATGCTGGGCCCCACTCCAGCTCAACGCCATCTGCTGGAGAGAGAGAGGGAGAGAGAGAGGGAGAGAGAGAGGGAGAGGCATGGGCACAATCCTCACAGCCTTCAGCCAGTAGAGGGTGCAACAGGCTCAGAGACGGAAGGAGATGAGCCCTCTATGCACCTGTGCAACTCTCACTCGTATCACCATTTCCATCACCACACGCACCGGCACCCGAGCCTTGAGCACACGGACAGTTGCCAGGGCGGCGAACTCACCTACGAGAACATCAATGGCCTGAGGATCGGCCGGAAGCAGCGGCTGAGTCCCAGCAGCGTGTCGCAGTCTGTGGGTTCAAGCAGCAGCAGCAGCACTGGGGACAGTCACTCACACTCTGTCCTGCACCCACACGTCCACGGCCCATCATCTCTACCCACGCAGGGCTACGCCTGCGAGAGGGGCATGGGTGGAGGTCATCGTCGGACAGCGCTGCTTAACTACGAGAACCTGCCCTCTCTGCCGCCGGTGTGGGAGTACAGGGCTCTGCAGCGGGATGATGAACAGGAGGAGGATGACGATGAGCAGGACGAGGAGGAATACGAGGAAGAAGAGGAAGACTTTGATGAGTACGAGTTCTCAGAAGGCCCTGGGACACCCAACGGGTACCACCAGGATGGTCGTGGCATCCACAGAGATGCCCTGCAGAACTATGTCAACACTGAGCAGGTCCAGCCGACCCGGCTCCGACACGCCTGCCCCCCGCATCCACGATCATGTCAGCCAGACAGAGGGGGGCGAATATTTAGCTTTGATTTCCGCAGACGATCGAGGCCAGGGGTTGGAGGCTGTGAGCACAGCCACATTCCTCCATCGCGGCAGCTTAATTACATCCAGGTGGACCTAGAGGGAGAACCTCCTTGTCAAGCTCTCAGCAGCGGGGGTGCCCAGCCCCAGCCACAGCACCAGCGCCTACCACCCAAAAAATGTGGCCCACAGGCACCCCGGCGCAGTGAATGCTACGCAGTCATTGACCTAAAGAAGACCGCTGCCATGTCCAACCTGCAGAAAGCTCTGCCCAGGGATGATGGGACTTCCAGAAAGACTCGCCACAACAGCACAGACCTGCCTCTGTAAAACGGCATTCAAACTGAAGAGGAACGATGAAGACAGATGAAGGCTTATCCTCAACTTAGCACACTGGACCCTTCACTGTCATCCATCCATTCAACTGTCGGGCTGACTAATTCAGTGCAGGTACCTAATTAGAAACTTACTGAAACCTAGCTGTGCATATAAAAGGAAATGAGAAATTTCTGAGGAGAATTTGCCATTTTATTCTGTGTTATTTATTAGATATGTGGTGTGAAGAAATTGACAGTTTTGCAAATACTGTTTGCTGAATATATATATATATATATATATATATATATATATATATATATATATATATATATATATATATGGTTTTATTCTTAGTTATGACTTAGAGCAGACCTCTGTTTCAGTGGAAGCAGTCATTGTCATAGTTAGTTCTAATTCATATACCCATCTCCTCTCCACTTATTTTTCATGTGTTTTGTTTATTTAAATATTACGAGAGTCAAAAATAGTTGTTGGCATGAAGGAAGGGTAATGGTTCCTCCGAGATACTGGCCAATATTCATACCTCATCACAAGCATCTAAGTCTAATAGTGTGGCTAGTAGAAGAGACCGTTATTTGTTGTTATATGCCTATAGAGCATTTTGCACACAATCCTATGGAATTGTATTTTATTATATTTTAGGAATGGTGTCGTCCAATCCAACAAATATTTAATTAAATGAACAGCAGAGAAGGTGATATTTGGAGAATTATAGTAAAATGAATGATGGTAAAAGTAGCACACACTGATTAAAACTTTGGCTTCGGCTCCCTCCTATCCACATGCAGCAAACGAAAAAGTAGCATATCATCTTCTATCACACCTCCTGCATATCATCCCAGAACTGAAGGAGGTCCGCGCAGTTTACGCTTGTCACATTGCACTTTTGACCCTGGGCCTCTGAAGCTCTCTTTGCCTCCAATTCCACTCCACTGGAGCCGCAGGTTTAACCATGTCCTTTTACCAAAAGCAGGGGGCCAAATATTTCATGGACATTCTTAGTCAACATTGTAGATAGGATTTATTTACAGGTTTTGATTGAGACATCTACAACCTCAAATAGTGGCATTAAGCTATAACCTCACATAAAATGTGCTGAATCTATAATTTGTCAGTTATCAGGTGTGAATGGTCTTTTAAATTGTCTTTTTTTCAACCTTCTTAGTCAGATATTTATTTATTTATTTATTTATTTATTTGTAAATTATTTGTAATAATTTTGTTTTCCACGTGATGACCAGCGTTTTGTAATCCAGTTGGTAATATGGAGACCAAAGTTTCACCTCAAATTATCACTGGACAATGGTGTATTACTGCTATAACTGTGCTTATTTATATTTTTAAAAAAGGAAGGGAAAAGGAGGACTGTATTTATATTTAAGTGCCAAAACTCAATTGCAAACTCTATGATGTATAAAATTAATCGTGCCAATAGGATTTGTAGAAAACTATAAGACAGAAAAGGCATAAGGTGATAACGGTCGGGAGACTAGGTTTAAAAAACAAAACAACAACAGAATCCAACTTTTTAAGGATAAGTAGAAATTAAAACGACACAAACTGCACATTCCACCTCATCCACATCGACAGCTATTTCAGAGCGAGATTTAAGAATAGTGGTCGTGTAGTCTGATAATCACAGTTAGGGTGGTTATATGCTGCTACATGTACATACTAACAGTAGCCCATGTAAGCTACAGGTACTTGTTATGTGTTTGAACCTATGCGATGTCAGATCTTTTAGCATATTGTCAGTTGCTAATAGAAGTAGCATTGTTGTGTTCTTCTGAGATTATTTCTAAACCGTAGAAACATAATGTAACATTTCAGAGAACATTTTATTTGGCTGTCTGGTAGGAGAGGGAACAGAAGCACAGGCCCACTGATGCAGTCATCTTTTGGTTGCGCACTCATATCAAGACGATATATGTAGGCCTTCAAATGCAGATGTATTGCGGCAGTTAGCTGACATTAATATTTTGTCCTTTTAAGAGATAAACAAAGGGGTACAAGTACAAATTCTCAACTTCTGATAAGGAGGGTTTTTTTTGGCTGCTGTGTGACATGAGAGGCACATCAATCAAATTCATTTGTGCCAAAAACAAGTTTGATTTCTTTGTGATGGAAAACCTGCCAATAAAACAACAGACAGAAATCTCTCATGAAATAACTAAA
Organism: Micropterus salmoides; assembly: GCF_014851395.1. Classification (NCBI taxonomy): domain Eukaryota; kingdom Metazoa; phylum Chordata; class Actinopteri; order Centrarchiformes; family Centrarchidae; genus Micropterus; species Micropterus salmoides. Next base: position 20,653,038 of record NW_024043372.1, read on the forward strand.
AGTGTTGTTTGTGTTCATTTAGGACCATACTGCTCATAGTAAGAAGCTGACTGAGAAAATGTGTTTTCAGGGCCTTCAGCATTTAGACGTGCGGGATATGGTGCATTATCATATCATTTTTTTATTTTGATTAATTCAATTAATCAAATTGTTTAGTCTATGAAAAATGTCAAAAATGAATGCCCATCACAATTTCCCTGAAAAATAAAACTGATTTTTAAATTGCTATATAGATATTTCTTTTACATTACATATATTTTATTTTGATATTTAATTTAGAATGATATAAAACTATGAAAACTCATAATCTTTTACTAAGCTGTTATTTTCAGAAAGGATAAAAGGCTATTTGCATTTTATGACTTTCATATTTTTTGATTAACCAGAAATTTTCCACTCAATAACATGTTCAAAATATGCACACTTCCTACAGTTTATGTCATCTCAAATAGTCACAAATTCAAAGAGATTCAATTCAAATAAAAAATGATGAATCAGTTATCATAATTGTCTGATAAATAATTAAATGATGGTTCCCAATCTCAAATAATCTATTACTAATATGTTATTTTTTAGAGATGTGATAACAAGGTGTTTACATTTTATGACATTTGTTCTCTGGTTTTTAAGATGGCAATTGACTGCAATTTTTGGTTGGAATTGGTTAGTTTATAGTTTGGTCTATAAATGTCTATCACAATTTTCCTGAACACAAGGTGATGACCAACAATCCAAACCCCTAAATTATTCAGTTTACAATGTTGTAAAACAGAGGAAAAACAAGACAACCCTCACAATTGAGCAAATATTTGGCTGTTTTACCTGATAAGTGAGAAAAATGTGAAAGTCGGAAACCGTGAAACAGTTTCAGTCTAGTTTCTGTTGAACATTTCCAAACACAGAAGCCTTAAATAACCCAAAATCAGAAGTTGATAGTTTGTATTTTTGTTAGATCATCATACTCATCATCTATGATGTTAAAAAATAAGTCTTCTAAAAACAACAAAGGCCAACTTTTAGCTGACATTTTGACTGTATTTGCAAAGATATTGTCATGATACATTGGAAGGATGTTTACATTTTTGCAATAATAGGTGAATTATTGTTTTGTCGATCTAAATCAGACCAATGTGTGAAGTGTGAAATTTAAATAATAGTCTATAGAGCTGTGGGCTTAATGTATTTAACCGCCTGTTCTTCTGTGAATCAGCAGTTTTATTTTTAATTTCAGGTACGATGTTTATTTTTCAATCTTCATTATACAATTTTAAGCTATGAAAGTAAAAAATACAAAAATAAGGATACCTGTTTTCTTGATTGTCAGACACTGTGTTTGCTTAAATCCACATTAACAGTGCCACACAGTAGGTGACCATTGCCAGTACTTAAATAAAATTTTATCATCTTAAACTTTTCAAACCAGGGGCAATGTTTCATACAGAATCAGAAAGTGTTTCATCTAATATCTCAGAATATTGTTACATGTGGTTTTTTGTCACTTAAAAAGAAAATATCCATGTTGGAATGTGTTTTAATATCTTTGTTATAACGCAGTAACCTCACCACCACCCAAAGCAGTCAGCAGTGATTACGGCATCATTCCCACATACTCCTGTGTTTATGGATCAATAAGCAAAATAAATAGATATGTTAAATAAATGTTTTTCAAATTGTTCCGCACAAAAAATGCTCATGTGATCTCATTGCACTTGAGTTCAAAGGAAGTGCAGCTCCCATCTCATACTTCATCGTGATTGGCTCGATGTTGATGCTATCTCAAGCGTTTCATTTTCATAACCCTCAGTGTTGATGCTCGAGGCGTGATTCACACAGGTGTCTGTGAAATAATTAAGCACTGCTCTTTGGTATGAATTGTTGTAATCTCCAGGGCAAGGATCCGCAAGTCCAGATAACATCTCCTGTCATTAAGTTCCCAAAAGTGAATTTATTATGTGGGTTGTTAAACAAAAGGGCTTGCTCTGTGTTTACTGTACAAACATATACATGTATCTTGAAGTAAGAAGAAAGATCTCACTGTGCCTTTCATATTCAACCTGGAGAAACATTTTCATTTCTACTTTTGAGGGCAGCCTGTTGTAAAAACAAACAACAAAAAATCACCACTTGTTTGAAGTTTTGAGACTGATGAAGTTGAAAGGGGCTTTAGTCAAAGTGGTTTCATACTTGAAGTTGTATTGACGTGCCAACTCCTGATTGTTTTACACCATACTGTATTTTATGATTGTCTGTTTTAAAGGAATATTTTGACATTTTAGGGAATCCGCTTATTCGCTGAAACAGGGGAAACCGCTAGCCTGACTCAAATTCCGCCTACCGTGGGATGGTGACAGCAGTTTCTCATTGATTGATACCAAATAAGAATGGTATTCTTCTCATTTAATTCTGGAAAGAAAGCGAAAAGGTGTATTCCAAAAAACGCTGAAATATTTAATTCGGGTTGTAGAAATTAAAATCGAATGAGACATGATTTGTCGACATTACATAATATTAATAATCTGTTGAGAGGTTTAGGATTTGCAGTGAATTAGCCAAACTCAACGGGACTGAAAAGGTGTTGAATCATTACTAGTATGTTCTGTGGCTTATAATGTTAATTTTGAGTAAATTTTACAGTTTGTCATTATACTGTCACGTGGCTATGGTGCACTGATTTCTCATCATCTGCCATCATTCTTCTCGTAGTGCTGAAGAATGTGAAAATAAAATTCCTTTCATTTCATTTTCAATTCATTTCTATTTTATGTATAGTTTTCCAATTCCAAAGTGAGTCCGATTACAAACATATAGTAAGAACAGAAAGAAAGGCCTGCAACACGGTTTGCACCATAGTGCTAAACATCATCTTCATTAGTGGTTTTCATCTTCGTCATCCCCTAAGTGATTCTGTACATCATTGTCTTAAAAAGAAATTACATATTGTAAAACCTCAACTTCCTTTCCACACTATGAGACAGATCTCTTTCAAAATACTGAAAGTATCTGAAAACTGTAATATCTATTATTATTATTATTATTATTATTGTGCATTTTTTAAAATCTGGTTGGTTTTTTTCTGGTACGAGGGTGTAATCACCACCAGAGGGTGATGTACATGTACGGGTCTGAGCTGTACATTTTTGTGTCAGATTTGTGTATTACCATACAGGTTGCATTGGCCTAACTTTGTGAATATTATATCCACTTATGAATCGAATGAGTGCCAGTTATGCTTGAGCATGACAAAATCCAGGACCTACAAGGAACTGCAGATACTCTCTGACTCATCGAGTGAGACTCGAGTGACTCACTGCTGTTGTAGACGCTACTTGTGATATGAATGGACAGCATTAAGGTTTAACCATGCTAAATATTTTTGTTGAAAGAGGGAAAACTTTGGTTGTTTTTGTCTCAGTTTGCAAAAATGTTTTGTTGTATGTTTCTGTGTCCATCCATGGCTTATAAATGAGTATGCAGTGATGGTCTTATCATGCTGCCATTAGAGGTGAATATAAAAAGTGGATTTGCTTCATTTGTTGGACTGTCAAATCAACAACATTTGGGTCATTTCCATTGTTAAATCATTCCACACAGAGACGCGTCGTTTATCTGACCGCCTCTTCATCCCACCCTGTCCCAAAACAAAGTGAGCCTGACTGAATTTTATCAATTATAGAGTGTGGATTTGTCTAAAATGTAAGTAAATAAATGTTATTCTAATATTAAAATGAAGCTATGAAAATATCTTAAAGCGCACTAAACAGTGTATTTGTTTTTTTTCTCAAAGTCAAACCTTTAATGTCTCAAAGAATCAATAAATGTATTTGAGCAAACAAAGCATTTTCTCTCCAGGATCATGTGCCTCTTCAGTTCATAACATGTACAATTTTTAACATTAACACACTTACAAGATATTTTTTAAGGTATTCCTAGAATATTTTTATAAAATATACCATATCAGGCTGCTCAACAATCAGAACAGTACAAGATCTTATAAATATATATATATATATGTGTGTGTGTATGTGTGTATATATATATATGTGTGTGTATGTGTATATATATATGTGTGTGTATGTATATGTATATGTATGTGTGTATATATGTATATATATATGTGTGTATGTATATGTATGTATATATATATATGTGTGTATGTATGTATGTATATATATATGGATGTGTATATATATGTGGATGTGTATATGTGTATGTATGTATGTATGTATATATGTATATATGTATGTATGTGTATATATGTATATATGTGTATGTATGTATATATGTGTATATATATGTGTATGTATGTGTATATATGTATGTATGTGTATATATGTATGTATATATGTATATATATATATATGTGTGTGTGTGTGTGTGTGTATATGTATGTATGTATATGTATATATATGTGTATGTATATATGTATGTATATATATATATATATATATATACACACATGTATATATACATGTATATATATACACACACATATATACAATGAGTTCACTGTACTAAAATGGCCCCCACAGTCACCAGATCTCAACCCAATAGAGCATCTTTGGGATGTGGTGGAACGGGAGCTTCGTGCCCTGGATGTGCATCCCACAAATCTCCATCAACTGCAAGATGCTATCCTATCAATATGGGCCAACATTTCTAAAGAATGCTTTCAGCACCTTGTTGAATCAATGCCACGTAGAATTAAGGCAGTTCTGAAAGCGAAATGGGGTCAAACACAGTATTAGTATGGTGCTCCTAATGTGTGTATACCTTTTTGGGCTGTTGATGATCTAACCTGAACACTCTTGGAGGCGAAATGCTTTGTTTGTTCTGGTCTTTTTATTCTTTTCTAAGGAAACATTGAAGACAGACGTGAGACAGACATGTTTAAATGTGTGTAGTACAATACTCAAACCATTGTGTGGATAATCATTCATCCTTCAGCCCAGCAGCAGAGAAAGCCTGTGCTGTGTAGGTTTCTATACCGAGGAGAGAAATTATGTCAACTGTGTGAACACCATTCAAAGTACATTGCCTTTTTGTTGAGAAGATGTACAGCCGTCAGTAGCTCAGCAACCTGGCCAGGATATATTACTTATTGTCCAAGTGGACATAATCATGTTTCCGATTTTTCAGAAATTAAATCATGATTTTATTCAACAATTGTTTTGGCAACCAAATATTAACTTCTTTTGAGCATGTACTTTGTGTCTGCCAGTGTGTAAAGTATTTTAATAATTTGATGTACAGAGAGCATGATCCTTGTTAGTCTAGAGATTTACAGCAATCTGTAAATATATGCCTTAAATAGTAGCTGTCTTGTGTTTGTATGTCTGTCTTGTTTTATGGTTATTGAATCATTGTATCAAAAGAAGAGCCTCACAAATAAAGCAGAGCTTTTATTGTTTCTACTATACTTGGCGTCACTAATGTTAAGTCTGGAAGCTTTTAACTTTACTAAAGAACTCAATTAATTTTGTTTTAACAGAACACAGATAAATAGACAATTCTCATACATGGCGTCATGAAACTCGCTCTACAGTTTGTCATTTGAGGGTGTGACACGTGAAATGTACCTGAAATAATATGGTGCTAGAACAGTGTTATCAAATTTTGGCATTGAAAATAAAATTTGCCATTGAAGACAAAACTAGACCTGAAAAAGGATTCATTGGCAAGTATTGGCACTGAAAATAAAAGATGGACATTAAAAGTTTAATTTACTTTTAATCAGATTTTTTTGCATTCTGATACAGTATCTCACAGAAGTGAATCACATATCTTTTCATGTGACAACGCTGAAGAAATGACACTTGGCTACAATGTAAAGTAGTGAGTGTACAACAGACGAATCGTTTGATATCTTGGATGTCTGTGTAGCCAGTACACAATGATTAAGATCCGTCTGTTCCAAAGCATTTCTTCCCTCCTTCATTCTGAGGAGAAAAACAAAAGCTTGAAAGGCTCAGGGATACCAAGATGGCGGCACAGGAGATATTTTCACACACAGACAACAGCTGTTTTTGGACTGAAAACAGCAAAAACGGCAAAAGTAAGTCAGCGATTGTAACTGTACATGTACTTGTTGTTTATTTTTCATTTTGCGTGCTTCTACAACCGATCACAGCGCTCTGTGAACTGTTTTCCCCCAGGTCCCTTTATAAAGTGGCGCCCACCCTCCACACCTTTAAATCTCGTTTAAAACATATTTTTATTCCCTGTCTTTTAATTCACCATGAGAGCTGCTGTGGTCTTCGTTGTCGCTGTCATTTTTGATGTTATTTGTTTTGTTTTTATTATCATGAACATATTTTATTTCATCTCTGTAAAGCACTTTGGTAACCTTGTTGTTTTTTAAATTGTGCTATATAAATAAAGTGGATTGGATATGTTGTGATATAAGTTCATTTAGATGCTTGGTGTTTGATGTGTGTTTGGTATGGATAAAAATGGTTGATTGACGTTATGGCTAAACCTACATTCACGGAGATGTGTGGTATTCATAGGATGACAAAATACTAGGATCAGACATGGATTTCTCAGTTGCATTTTGTGCAAAATCCGATCGTCCTACCCATTACCGGGCAAGTCTATGCTTAATTAATACCAACTGCTCATATATAATCATCATTCCTGAGCAAGGAACCAGAAAGTGTTATCCGTCCATCAATCTATTCATCCTTTGCGTGTCAGGGTGAAAATATGAATGTCTCCTCGGGTGGTAAGTGGGTGGTGATTAGGGCATTAAGATGATCAAGACGTACGACATCTGATCCTGAGGGGAAAGTCAATCTGTTTTCCTATTAGACCTAACTTTGTTTTGTAAGTGCTTCAACACTTTTGCCGCACTAATGCATGAAAGGGATTTTTTTGGTGGGAATGACGATTTTAACACAGTCCCCTTCTCAAATGGGCAGGATACATTTTGGTTTGCAAAGATGAAGGCATCGCAGAGGCTTATCACAAAAAGTAAAAAGTTAGATAACCGAAACTACCCCAGCGGCATCATAAAAGGATTTCCAAAACTGTTCACTCAAGTAGTTGGGTGTGTTGCCTGTGGGTGCACTTTCATGATCAATACTGCTTGGTTCGTTAATGCTCCTGGCACTTGTGACGACAGTTGTTATGGTCGTTGGAGAGACCAAGACCAAGTCTTAACATCCACCGTTGACATTCTCACATGAGGCCAAATGTGAGGGTTTCCAACGACATATTATCGATTGATTGAGCACTGAAATCACTTGTCAATAAATCCTTTTTTGAAAAGTGTCCCTTAAAATTAATCTAAATTGTATGATTTAAAAAAATCAACCATGTTCTCAAATACAGGACCTGGCTTGACATTTATTGCTTATCCATTTGCTGTAGCTGTGATGCCTTTACCTCAAGCTACGTTCCCCACTGTGTTTCGAAGAGCTTATCACAGAGAACTGCTGCTGGTTTGTCTCTGCTCTGTTTACTTCCTCTTCTCGGCCGCCTTCTCGTCACAGAAGCGAGAACTCCAGTTGGTTTGTTCACAATAAATAAAAGCTAGCTGCCTGTGTGCTGTCAAAAAAACAGGTCAAAACTGATTACTCCATTACCCTTTTTTTTACTTCTTATATTTCCTATCTGTCCTGGACCTGTGGTGCGCTAAACTGCTAATCTAATTTTCTTTTAGCAAAATTTAATTTGCATGTATTGTTTTTGTGTTTGATGTGTAGTCACATTTGACTGTCTTATGTTTGCAGTTACAGCAATCTACTTCTTTCAGTGTTTAATATGGAAGCATATAGGGGACTAAATTAAAATTATCATGCAAACTTGAAAATGTAATCCCACAATAACATTATCATTTTCCACATATGTATGTGTTATATAGATAAAAATTTAAATGAAAATGTAATCATTTTCATTTTCACATACTTGTGTGAGCATTCTAGGATCATATTAAAATTAAAATGGAAACAGCATTTGACATTTCATTTTCAAAGACTTTTACAAGCAGCTTTCCAAGGGACACAATGAAAATGAAAATGCAATCTGTCAGTCCTCTCATCAAGGCGGGTCCTCAGTTAAGACTTCACTTCCTCTTCAGTTGGAAGGCCACTTCAGGTTCTCATGGTTCAGTTGTGTATCTATCATTCCACAACACTAGGCTGTAACTTCACAACCAAATGAAATCTATCAATCGAACAGCTCAAGGATGGATCTATACCGACTTCAAACTTGGAACCTGTAAGTGTTGCCATTTCTATGTAGCTTTTCTGTTTTTTTGACCACCTGCCTGTTGAATTTGGCATTAGCATATTCTGCAGCTAATGTGGCTAACTGTAACATCAAGCTGTTTCTGTTGTGTATTGTGATATTAAGTCCACACGCCGTCGCCTGTATGTGTGTCTGTTGCTGCAGTAGCCTATGTAAGTTTACCTGGTTGATGCATGGCACATGCAAAAAACGTTTAACTTGCTCATACCCAAAAGCTGTAACATCAGTGTCCTGCTGGGCAGTGTCAAGCCCAGGCTAATACAAACCCATTCTCATTCAGAGATCTCTACTTCACATTACTGCAATACTAGTATTAGTGACAATACCGCAGCTCAGTAAAAGTTAATGTTATAGGAACAGTCAGTCTGTCTGTCATATCAACTACATAGCTGTAATAGTTACAGTTATGAACAGTGCAAAACCGTTACCATAACTACACACTTGAGATGATATTGGACTAAGGTTAAACTGTAAATGTTTCCTGCAGACAGGCCAGCAGAGGTGTTTCCTGCCAGGCTGACAGAAGACAACAGAGGACTACAGGTTTGTACTTAGCTAACCAAAAATAGCAGTCATTTCATTGACAATGCTAGACCAATACCTTTGTAACTTCACACATGACCAGAGGCAGTGAACATAACTACCAATCTCAGAGTAGCTCCTCATATTATCACAGGAATTCCGGCCCTTGACAAAACCAGTTTGGTCCTCCTTAACAATATGAGGCAGAACCTTCTCTAGTCGTAAGGCCAAAATTTCGGAGAGCAGTTTTTGGTCAGAGTTCAGTAGGGCTATCAGCCTGTATGAGGCGCAGCTATCAGGGATTGAGGTGACAATTGAAATCTCCTCCCACAAAAGAGTCGCCTGAGGTCCATTCCATAAAAACTGCAAAAGCCTTGGAGAGAAAATCAGGAGAGTAAGCTGGGGGACAGTATATATTCATAAATGTTACTTCTTTTCCTGCAAGTATTCCTTTAACAATTACATACAGACCCTGGCTGTCTTTAACACAATCAAGAAATCTAAATGGCAGCTTTTTATCTAAATGGCAGCTTTTTATTAAAATGGCTACGCCCCTACTTTAAGAAGAGTATGAGGTAGCAAAGACGTGCCCCACCCAACTCCTGTGAAATTTAGCATTATCCTTGTCCTCCAGGTGAGTCTCCTGGAGGAATGCAATAGAAACATCTTCCTTTTTCAAAAATGATACTGCCGTGCTCTTGGCAGGCTTTTGGAGGCCACGGATATTCCAAGAACAGATCTTAATATTATACAAATCAGACATGGCCCTAAGGCACCATTAGCCATTAGGGCAGGGTAAGTAGGTAGGTAGGTACACCTACAACCACCCTGTGTGTGCGTACCATCACCCACATTGTCAGATACATAGGTCAGATACATTTAGCAGGGATATAAAATGCCACACTGATATCCCACATAGATCTTGTACACATGTCACGTCCTGAGCTAAACACATGAACTACATTGATCAAGCATAACAAATATACAACAGAAAAAAACAAATTAAGGGCCTTTCCCCAAATAAACAGGGACTGTTCACCATACAAGCACCTTTTAAACTCACCAAGGGCGAACTGACGGCAATGGATGAATTGCGTGCCATGAAAACAAAAGAAGTCCTCCCTGCAGGAGTGAACAAAATAAGGTGGAAACGTAGTAATCACGTTACGAGCAGCCTTGCCAGTCGGTCAGGAAATGTTCAATATGTTTAAAATGTTCAGAGTGTTCTAAAATAGGCAATGTCTAAAAAACAGAGCATGACGTACCAGCCTGAGTGGCAAGACTACGGTCATTACAGAAGAAGCGTCGCAAGCCAGACAAACAGAGCTACGTGCCCCGTAAAGTAATCATCCAGTCAGAGTGTCAATGAAAGCACGTACCTCCTCCGGGGTGGAAAACCTGTTTTTGGAGCCTCCGTGTATCACCTGTACAGTAGCCGGCAATAGCATAGCATACGGCATCCCTCGTTCCCGCAGCCGCTGTTTCACTGCGTCGTATGTTTTCAACTGCCAGCAGCCTGGTCCCTGCTTCATCTAGCCGCTTGCTAGCGGCCAGAAGCTCCGTAGCATGCTTGTGGATAGTCTCGGCCAAAGGGCTAAGTTTTTCATCAATAACTTTAATAATGTTGGAAGTCATTATGCTCAGAGTTTTAGCAAGGGCAGGGTCAAGCCCATCTGCGGTATCAAACTCTGTCTGGTCGCCATCTTGTGTAACATTATCATCGCCGGGCTCGGACGGGACGTCTTTTTTGTCTTTGTTTCCTCTGGTTCTTCCCATCTCGTCGAAAGACTGTGGCCAAAAGTTTTCCAAGGACATAGCCTGTTATGTTCATAACAAAAAATGTCTTGTAGCGGCCAGTTATCAGCAGGATAATAAGAAAATTAGCACCGAGTGGCACGGAGCTCTGGCATAAATACAAGGACTAACACACAAAAAGTTAGTCTTTTTTTTTTTCTTAAGCGTTAGAAAAACATGCCCAACTAATTATTGGCTAATTTGATCTTATCACAGATACATCAATGTCTCTGTTTTTAGATAAGTAACAAGAAATCGCAGTAAAAAAATCTACAGATGTGTTTGAGGACATTTAGGAACAGTGTTCCCAATACACATTTTTCCATCACAGAGCACTGATTTACACTCACCTGCCACTTTATTAGGTACACCTGTTCAATTGCTTGTTAACACAAATAGCTAATCAGCCAATCACATAGCAGCAACTCAGTGCATTTAGGAATGTAGACATGGTCAAGACAACTTGTTGAAGTTCAAACTAGAGTATCAGCATGTGGAAGAAAGGGGATTTAAGTGACTTTGAACGTGGCATGGTTGTTAGTGCCAGACAGGCTAGTCTGAGTATTTCAGAAATGGCTACTGCAATTTTCATGCACAACCATCTCTAGGGTTTACAGAGAATGGTCCGAAAAAGGGAAAATATCCAGTGAGCGGCAGTTGTGTGGACAAAAATGCCTTGCTGAAGTCAGAGGAGAGTGGGCAGAAAAAATGTATCAGTGTAAAAATGTATCAGACTGGTTCGAGATTACAGAAAGGCAATAGTAACTCAAATAACCACTTGTTACAACCAAAGTATGCAGAATACCATCTCTGAACACACAACACGTCAAAACTTGAAACAGACTGGCTACAGCAGCAGAAGACCACACCAGGTGTCACTCCTGTCAGCTAAGAACAGAATAGGCTAAGGCTACAATTCGCACAGTCTCACCAAAATTGGACAATAGAAGATTGGAAAAAACATTGCCTGGTCTGATGAGTCTTGAGTTCAGCTGCGACATTCAGATGGTAGGGTCAGAATTTGACTTAAACAACATGAAAGCATGGATCCATCCTGCCTTGTATCAACGGTTCAGGCTGCTGGTGGTGGTGTAATGGTGAGGGGGATATTTTATGGGAAACTTTGGGTCCCTTAGTACCAACTGAGCATTGTTTAAACACGACAGCCTACCTGAGTTTTGCTGACCATGTCCATCCCTTTTGACCACAGTGTACCCATCTTCTGATGGCTACTTCCAGCAGGATAATGCACCATGTCACAAAGATCGAATCATCTCAAACTGATTTCTTGACCATGACAGTGAGTTCACTGTACTCCAGTGGCCTCCACAGTCACCAGATCTCAGTCCAATAGAGCACCTTTGGATGTGGTGGAACGGTAGATTCACATCATGGATGTGCAGTCTACAAAACTGCAGCGACTGCATGATGCTATTAATATGGACCAAAGTCTCTGGGGAATGTTTCCAACATCTTGTTGAAAGTATTCCTCGAAGAATTAAGGCAGTTCTGAAGGCAAAAGGCGGTCCAGCCCATTACTAGCAAGGTGTACCTGATAAAGTGGTCAGTGAGTGTATATCATATATTGCTGTCTGATTTTTTTTTTCCTAAATATTAGTATCGGTCAAAAAATAACTTTGGTTGGGGCTTAAACGACTTGCCTGCCTGGGGCTGCGGTGCACAATCGTTCTGTAAATTTAAATGTACTAATCATTAATAAGTGAAGTGAGTGTTGACCCTCCTTAGATAGCTTATGTTCCTTTTGTCCATTTGTGCCTACACAACGTGTCATCCACTACTACCTAATAGTCTCTAGTGGGACTTCGTCAGTTTATTTACCACATATTTTGTCCTCATTTTAATTTGTAAGTTCCCTTTTAAGTTCAGCTTTGTTTCCTCCATCACTCCTGTTTAAGCTCATTTAAGCTTGAGATCTTCTTGAGGAGGGCCGTTGGATCTCTTGGGCACTGTTTCTTTGAAAGCGAATGAATACAAAAGAGACCCCCTCTGAGAGACCCCTCTACATCTACTCTATAAAAACATGTTCTTCACATAGCTCTCTTGTCAAAAAGGATTTAAATACTGCCTCAGGGGGGTTTGTGGTTAGGCTAAGATTTAATATGGTGAAGTGGTGTTGTTGATGCCTACTTAAAGGGGAGGGGAGGTGGGGGGAGATCTCATTCAATCATACAACATATTATAAAGCTTTTGATGATTCATAATGTTACTTCAGCAACACACACAGATTGAAAAAGATCTTTTGAGTTGTGATTTTAATGCCCTCAAAATCATCAGTAGCTTAACTCTGCTGTGTACTGATAAATCCATGATGCTGTTTATGTTACTGAAGTAGCAGACAGATTTGTAATTGGGCCTTTTTCTCTCAGTCCTGCCTTTCTGTCAGTTAGTTTCTTTAACAAAAAATAACAAATTACTAACTGATTATTTTCTGATTATGAATGTTTGCATAATAACAGTATATTTGTGTCTTTAGCTGAAAGTACATTTTTATAACTTCTACAGTTTTCTTCTCGTATGCAGAGAGAACCCCTCTATATACTGTATATTTGACTGTAGCTGGGAACATCCTTTTCCTTGTTGGTCCTTCAAAAGTCTCCTTTCCTGACAAATTTGTGAATTTAAATGTCCATGCTGTCCGTGTGCTGTTTGACTGTTAGTTAAATCTAAGCGACAGTTAAAAATCTGTCTTTGGGCTCTGTGCAGTCAAGTTCTTTCAAACATAAATCTGAAAACTCTTTCTTTATGGACTCTTCCTGCACAAGGTCATGTTGAAACAGGAAAGAGCCTCCCTCAAGCCTTTGCCACAGGGTTTAAAAGCTGTTTTCTGTTATGTGCTGTAACATTAAGATTTCTCATAAGTACAACTAAGCAGCAGAATCTTTAGAAATCTACCAAAAGACCATAAGTATACAGACACAGGTGCCAAAATAGTTTTGGCTAGTGTATGTGAGTTATGTTTACAGAGAACACTTCCATGTTTATATTAATATGAAAGCTTTTTATATGTAAAACTATTATTTAAGCCTTACTCTCATAGGAGTTTGCTCCTTTAATTAAACTCAACCTTTTTGCTATAAGGTGAGGTTGGACTGAGTCAAGGAGCAATTTTCAATGGGTCATATCTGTTTGATTTTGTTCTTACTTCCATTGTCACAATTCCTGGATGATGGGGGAAAAGAAATAAACACAGAGTTGGCACAGAGACAGTTTATTCAACAAAGCAATTGGGCTGGGGAGTTGGGCTTGAGTGGGGGGGGGTTCCTCCATCCTGGGCTGGGGAAAACAGAGAGGTTGCTGGCAGGCTTACTGGCTGAGCAGAATGGGAAGAGGTCCAGGCCGCTGGCGGACTTAGGGGTATCTGGTAGAGAGGCCAGGCTGCAGCTCGGCCGAGGTAACATGGAGCAGAAGAGAAAACAGGTAGTCTTCTGAGCAAACGCACAGGCTTGTGTGGGCTCACACATACATTACTTCACACGATCTGGCAGGGACTGGATGTCTGAGCCTATCCTAAAAAGCCGTGGCAGATTGCAGATACTGGTCAGGTGTGCTGATGAGGATATTGTTCAGGTGTGTGAGGAACCCGCAGCAGACACGCCCCCAATTCCCCAGGCTGCAGAGAGAGCACAAACAAGGCCAGACAAAACAAAAACATACCAAGCTCCCACCCAGCACACAATCACAACAAAAACAGTCAAACACCCATACACACAGGAGTCACAGCCGGGGACTCGTGACATCAGTAGTTAATAATGTACAAGTGTAGGCCTACTTAGGTCTCCAGCTTTTATTCATGCCTATCTTAATTAGGTCTACTTTCAGAAATAAATAAAGGTAATACTTTTTCCAATACCATGTACCATCCTTGCAAGAAATTAGTTTTATGGATTATTTGGGGGCAGTAAAGAAAGCAATAAAATAAATCAACTTTGTATTTGCTTTTATAAATCAGTAAGGTAAAGGCTCACTCCTACACTGCAGAAGATAAAAGTTTGGTTGCTCAAGTACAAAATATTCTGACAAGATGTCCAGATATTCTAACAAGAAGAGCTAGTTAAATACTGCACCAAGTACTGCTGTACAACAAGAATCAGAGTCCAATAACATGCTACTAAGTTTTAGAAGCTTTCAAAGGAAGAGCAATATATCAATGAGGCCCTCTTGTCAGTCAAGGAGATGCAGCTGCAAGCCGCCCTGCTCGACAAAAACACTCAACTTGACACTAATGAAGCCTAAAAATGTGAGAAATCAGAGGTGGGAGTTTATACTTTGTGCCTGTATCTTCCTGAGTTCTACATACAGGCTCATGTTTTCCCCAAAATTTTATTTACAGTTAAATCTTTTAAGTCATGTTTTGGACCAAAGGCATGGCACTATGGATGCCAATAACACTGACAACTGGGGCTGTCATTATATTTCATTATGGAATAAACTGCAAGTAAAAAAAATACCCACCACTGTTAACAAGTATTTGGGTTGATTGTTTTGTCATTACAATCCAAAGACATTCAGTTTACTCTCATATGACAAAAAGAAATTGCAATAGTTGCAGATTTTTTTAGCTGTTGGACTAATTAACCAATCATTTTAACTCTACACTTTCAGACAGCACAGCACTTTCAGACAGCACAGTAACATATATGATATATATATATATATATCATTGTGACCACTGTATTGGCACAGCGGGGGGTACAGGTGCATAGGTGCCCCCAAAAGTTGAACCTTGCTCAACTTTTGGCAAAAAGTCAATGCAACATCATCCAGCAAAACGTTGCGTTGGCCAATCAAACACAAGCAAGTGCAAATTCCTGGAAGATTACTCTGAACCTCAATATGCTGAAGGGGTCCAAACAGGCCAGCCAATAACTTACCATTAGATTTATCTTTCTATAATCATGCAATAATAATGAAAAGTCAGAGGATCAACAACATTATTACAATTCATGCTGAAGGGGTATGAAGTTATGTACCAAGGTTTCATAACAATCCATCCAATAGTTGTCGAAATATTTCACTAAAAACCACAAATGTGAAATTTATGCCGGGGCTAGAGGAAAAGTCAGGAGATCAAGTACAAGATTACTAAATTCCTCCTTCAGAGCTCCTCTCTGTGTTTTAAATACTACTACATGAATTTATAGCATTTGTAGCATGTGTTACAAATGAATGTAACAGTACTTTAACATAAAGGAAGGAACACTGCTACTATTTATACTGTTTATGATGTTTATTCTCTCCTTTTCTGTATGTGTACCTACTGACCAGTTTGGGAAACCTACAGCACCGCACTTAAATATTCTGTCTATGTGAACTGACTGGTTGTTGTATCACCATCCTCTTTCTACAGAACCTCCGGCAGCTTTGCTGCCCTGAAAACAAGACACACAGCACAACAAAGCAGCTTGAGCAGTGCCCTGTAAACCTAAACATCACTTACAACTGCTGCAAATGAAAACAAGAGAAGCGGTGGAGCTGAATTGGAGATGCAAATATCAGAAGCCAAACATTTTTGATGATGTTTAAAATGCGATATTTTTATTTTGAAACTTGAAAGTTTTACAAGCTAAGCATTTTAAAGAAGGTCTGCACAATAAGCAGTGAGCCTTGTGTCACTGTAAATTGTCTCTGCTGCAGACCTACATGATAAATGAGCACTACTAAGAAGACAAAGTTAAAGCAAAAATTTGATGTATGTGATTAAGTAAAATAAAAATTTTCATGTTTCCATATGCCACCTCAACAGAGGATCAGGAGATGCCAATCTTGGTCATCACTGCCTACTAAGATGCACTGTTGCCACAGATTTCTAAAAACCTTCAGTAAGTAAGTTAGTAAGTAAAGTTTATTTGTATAGCACCTTTCACAGATAAAAATATGTGATTCACGATAAAATGTGCTTTAATTTAAATATAAATGGCAAACATAGAACAAACAACCATAAAAAACCCCTGTCTAACTAAAAGCCTACTTGAATAGCAGAGTCTTCAGTTGTTTTTCAAAAGAATCGAGAGTAGAAAGGGAGGCAATGCATTCCACAGCCTAGGAGCCATTGCTTGGAAGGTTCATTCCCCACTGGTTTTAAAAAACAACCTCTGACTTTTTGACTTCCTCAGACTACGGGTGGGAGTATGAAGCTGTATCAACTCAGAGATGTAGGGAGGAACTTGGCCGTGCAGGGCTCTAAAAGTAAGGACCAGGATTTTAAGTTGAATTCTATACTGGACTGGTAACCAGTGAAGTGATGCTAAAACAGGTATGATGTGTGTTCTTTTGTTAATGTGAGTTAAAAAGCCTTGCAGCAGAGTTCTGAACAGCCTGGAGATGGTAAAGCTCCTTCTTGCTCAAACAAGTAAAAAGGCTGTTACAGTAATCTAAATGAGAGGAAGTGAAAGCATGAATGATCATCTCCAACTCAGCCTAGTGTTCTTAATTTGGAAATATTTCTCAGTTGGAAGAAACAGTTTCTGGCTAATTATTTAGAGTGGTACTCCAAGGACATCGCTGAATAAAAAATAAAATGAACGGTACAGAATATCATCTGCATACAGATGGTAAGATATGTCACTGAATCGGCTAATTATCTGTCCTAGAGGATATATATATATAAAAGCTCCAAAGGGAGTGGCAGCTGATGTTTTTATTAATGCAGAATGCATTTATAAGAAATTCATGTAAATGATATGTGTTCCCTTTTTTATTCTATGATATATTAAGCTTACCAGTGTATATATTTAAAATGGTTTGCATTATAAATGTCCAGATGTATGACAAATTTAAATTTAAGTATAAATATTATTTGCATCATCTGGCTATCTATTATAGATATTTGTATGCTGTTGCAATTATTTACATACATATCTGTATCTCTATTAAACTCACCTACCATTTGTTATAATATAGTGGACCATAAGCCTGAGTCAGACTTTTGCTGAATTCCTACAGGCTGCATTTTTCTTTGCTTCTTAAGCTCCCCACATCTCACTGAATGTTGTGGTATATTTGCAGGTCCTCACACTCCCAGTTAACATATGGAGAAATGTTTGAGTAGTCTAATTATGCAGATTGTACAGATTTTCAGTTTAAAATAAGACAACAGACTTTTTTTCTGAGGCACTGAGGTTGTTACCCTTTTGTTAAATGCTTGCTCTGCTTAGTGGGTGGTAACTGACATACTGAAATGTATCGAAGTAAGGCTAATTTCAAGCCTAGAAGTAGAAGTCCTATTTATTTTCCGCATCAAAATGTGAGGTACAGGGCTCGGGACGAGCATTCAGTTCTCCCAATTCACTACACTAAAAAAATCCTGTTAAAAAGTAAGATGTAAAAAGTCAAAGTTAAGAGGGAGTTCATGAAAACTTCTGGAAGGAAGTCTACTACAACTAAGAGGGAACACTTTTGGAAGAAACCTGCAGTACAACAACTCACCATAGAATTATGTTGTCAGCAATGCAAATGTCAGAAAAAACAATAATTATCAGAAATTAAACTAATTATAGTCAATACCCATAACCCTTTAAAACCTTTAGTGCCATTAAGTCCCAGTCCTCAGTGCTTCTTTGTTGAGAAAGCCCTTCAGATGTGAATTTAAAATAGGGAAATGTTTCTGCAAACTGCAGCTCTGCCCACAGGAAACATATTATTTACAAATGTTTGAAAAGTCTGCAGTTAATGTTGTGCAAACAAGATATTCAGGTATATTTAAATGTCATTCATGCAACAGTTTTTGTTGGCGATTCCAACTTTTGCCCTCATAGTTGTTTTATTAGTGGTGGGTGGTTCGTTTCCTGGCTCTTCCAGTCTGTATGTCAAAATATCCTTGGGCAAGATGTTAACCCCAAATTTCTCCGATGGTGGTGCAGTTGGTGTTTGAATTTTTGTGAATGTTAATTTCTGTTTCTGATGAGCAGTTAGCACTTAACATAGCAGCCTCTGACATCAGTGTATGATTGTGTGAATGTGACATGTACTGTGAAGCGCTTTGAGTGGTGGGAAGACTAGAAAGGCGCTGTGTAAGTGCAGTCCATTTACCATATTTTGAAGTACATATAGAGTATTTCCATGTTAACCTACTTTATTACTTTGTTATAATACTTCCTTCACCACTGGTGATTGGGAGTATGTAATAGATTTGGCTGGCAAGAGCAAATGCTCTTGAGTGAAGGCTGAAAACCTCATAATTTAAGTAATTGAAGTTTTGAGCAGCACACCACAAAGCTTGTGCAATCATGTTTTTAT
This sequence comes from Micropterus salmoides, assembly GCF_014851395.1. Classification (NCBI taxonomy): domain Eukaryota; kingdom Metazoa; phylum Chordata; class Actinopteri; order Centrarchiformes; family Centrarchidae; genus Micropterus; species Micropterus salmoides. The sequence goes on from NW_024043372.1 coordinate 20,671,857, forward strand.
CAGCTTAGAAATAAATCAAAAATTCAATCTATGTTAAATTTTAAGGACACTGAGACCATATTACACGCCTTTATTTCATCACACCTGGAGTACTGAAATAGCCCTTTTTACTGGCTTAACCCAAAAATCTATTGATCGACTCCAGACTGTCCAGAACTCAGCTCAGCCCAGGCTTTCAACCATAACAAATATATCAACTCTCAACAGATGGCTAAAGAGACCCCAAAGGAAGAGGTAAAAGGTTTGCTTTCCCTAAGTGTTTCTGGGCAGTTCGATCATAAAACTTGCCACCTCTGGTGCAGCAGCCAGATAAGGCTTGGTGCCTGACTGTTAAAATGACAAATAAACACTAACCAGAGATTACAAACAGCCTATCAGAACTCTTTTGGAAAGAGGGCAGGAAACCCTAAACTGCCCCCCCCCCCACACACACACGTAACCATATCAACTGACTTCCCTCTTTGTTAATTACCTCACATCAAAGGGTATTCTCCTCTTCACGCCCAGACGTGAGAAACTCCAGGACACCAGAGGACAGCCCTTTTGTGTCTCCTCAAAACTAAAAGCATTTCCTTATTTAATTAAATAATCTTTAAGTTACTTAACTAGGTCTCTCCACTCCATTTGAGTAGTTATGTTACCATGTTGTTGTTAATATTGTCGTTGAAAAGAATCTAAATAAGTTAATTTTGCAGTGTTTTAATTTTCAGCAAGGTTACCCACCTCATTTTATGTTGTAACCAATGCTTTGTTCCCAACACTTTATGACACTTCCTTTAGAAAGGATATGATAAAGAAATGTCATCCTATACTCGATTAATTTTCCATCTCGAATTTAATGTTAAATAACTAAATTCCCCAGCTCCTGAGCAAAAGGTTGTTTTAGGATTAATCAAAGCTACACTCATGTAACCTGAGCTCCCCCAAGTGGACAAAATAAGTATTGCATGCCATCGTTCTGAAATGCCCTTTAATGTATAAATGTCACTCTGTATTTACCTGGTCATAATCTGATGCTATTTGTGTATCTTGCTTATATTCCCTAAGTAAGAACGTGTAACAGCCAACATTATCCAGAAAGCTAGTTAAGTTCCTCTCATCTGATGTGATTCCTAGGAAATGCTAACATTAAGGTTGAACTATTGACAATTGTTTTCCTTTTATCAAATGCTTAAAACTAAGAACGGTACACCCATTTGACAATTAAGGTTTGATTGTGGGAAGATATTTGATTACAATACACGCAAATAGATTTTTGAATAGACATATTAAAAGTTTAAAGAAAAGACAGTTTCTCAGGAAACCGGAAACAAGCCCTCAGGGGGAAAAAAAACTGCCCTCTGGGAACTACGCCACAACAAACAAAAACAGCGACACACGCTCTTGTTCGCTCTCTTCAACTGCACTTCGGCACGCGCCCAGTGTGCTCCCTCTCCCGGCAACACCCTAAGAAGTTCGACCCGGCGCAGCAAAGGCTCTTTGTTCGTTTCAAGCCACACACACAAAGCGCCGCGACCTTACTTGCTTTTTATTTTATTTTATTTTGTTTGTTAAAAGTTATCAGACCGTTAAGTTACACAATTTGAATTCAAGAACAACCAAGTTCTTTTTAAGCTTTATTTGTCGAGCTAACTTACACTGATCTCCGACGCCCGGGGCAACCACGTGGGCCCACCAGCAGTAACAAAGGACGACCACACCTATAACCTGAGCCAGGGTTGTAAAGGCCCCCACTGCCAGTTTCTTCAATAAGCTGACAAAAGACGGACCTCCGGAGCAATTCCCTGGCAGAGAAAGTGACGGCTTTAAGCTGTCCTAACCCGAGAACGTGCGGAACTCCGCCAGCGTTAGGCCGCCGACCAGCAAGTTTGTTAATAGATTATCTTTAACTCTTAAAACTCATAGCTTGCGTTAATTAGCTGCCCGTATGAGTCAAATTCTCCCCACAATAGAACTCCACATTCTCATTGTTTAGCCATTGTTTATTTCTTTGATGTATATTTAACCGCATTTATGTCACCTTAGTTAGTTAATAAATCTCACTGTAATCAAAGGAATTGTGTGTGTGTTGCCTAACTCCAAGTCCCTGTCATGAGAATTTACCCCTTTGATATGAGACTGACTGATTGATTTAAGATAATTGAGCAATTGTTAACTAACTGATCATTAGTGAATAATTGTATATGTATTTTTAACCATTAACCATACCCAGGGAATCCCGAGACTCTGGGCCAATGGAATCTCGGGTGGTGCCCCTCCCAGAGATTTATGAATTAATATTCTCAGAATATTAAAATTCATATTTTTGTATTAATTCTCATAAGTTTATTAAAACATAAGTAGACACCTGCTTCCAGGTATTTTTTTTCATATCACCTCACCTCCATCGAGGTTCCAAGCGAGCTGAGGGATACAAAAATGTAGCGTGAAAACAGGACAGACTGCTGATTGGTTAGAGAGAATCGTCACTATTCACTCCATCATCATTGCGTGCGCCAAACAGAGGCCAGCAACAGAAAGTTTTATATTTTACAGTTTTCGTATGTTAATTCATTACTAAATCCATTTCTGAAAAAGTTTTGAGGTGAGAAATCTGCTGTGTAGATTTCGAATACTGACAGTTTTAGGAGAAGTGATGGCGGAGCAAAAATATGCTTGAATATTTTCGGAGTTAAGGAGCTCCGCCAGTGGCTGCGGGGGATGCCTGTGCTGTGTGGATCGCTGGTGTGTGTGTCGCATTGAACATTACGTCGCGGCTGTTGTGTGTAGCGTCGCTATGACGACAAGCTACGTACTATCTCTGGTACTATCTGCAATGGAAAACAGAGCAGGGCCGAGTAGAGTCGAGTCTATCGATTTGCGCTATGGTAGCATTTTTCGGCAAGGCAGCATAGATCGTCACAACACCGGCAACAGGTCAACGTTTAGTCCTAAAAGAGAAGCAACTCCGACTCTGTTTGGGCCTGGAAATTTACAATCACACCCTGTATGTATGCTTTATTGGTTGTGAATAATATTTAAAATAAACACGGCAATGTAACTTCACAGACTGTTCAAGTGCGGAGTTGTTGTAAACGTTGGCTGACACAGCTAAAGTTATAGCTATAATGCTAACGTTACACCCGATGTGAAAGCTACTGAGCAAACGTTCGAATTGTTTGGCCAATTTTTTATGTAAAATTGAGTTTAAATATGGTGATTTATGTAGTGGTTTATGGTAAGATGTGGAACAATGATGTTGTGTGGTTGTGGACTTCAGTAACTTATAGCATCTGCTAGGTTACGGTCGCAGTCTGAAGCGGCTTTGATTTGGATCACACTACCTTCTCTGCTTCTGATTGGCTAGTAGTCCTTACCAGGGAACTGCGCATGTGCAACTCCTAACAAAGATTTTGTACAAGTAAGATGCATCACTCTGTAGCTCAAGAGCGGAGCGTACAACATTTTGGCTTAATGGACTTTGCCATTGTTCACGTGGTTTAAAAACACAAACACCGGAACAGCTTGTTCTGATTATTTCTGGCATCTTCTATTGCCACTTTGTGTTAACTTGCTTATTTTGTTAAGATCTGCTGTTGGAGTGTTATAGATATTGAACCGCTCTTGGACCCTGCCTTTTTTGCACTGATATTGAATACTGTTATACTAGATAGAAAATCCCTTTTTCATGCAGTTATTAAGGCCTTTTGCCATTTTCATGTTTCTCATATCTGACTTGTTCCTTTTCTGCAAAAAATATCCCTAGGACTGAGCACTATTAAATGTTTTACATTTTGCTGGATTCCTGTTTTAAATGGTGATGTAATCCAGGTCCCAGGATGGGACCTGTAACATGTTCTTGGAGGGGATGTATATGTGTGTATATTGAGATTGTAAATGGAATCGTTCTCATTTTTTTCCTCTGTACTTGGAAGATGGAGGCATCTGCATCACAGCGTCTGTTATTATTACTATTATTGTTATGTCTTATAGATATATAAGTATAATATGTATTGCTTTTTTATCCTTAATCTTTCCTTCTATACTCCTTATATTAGTCTGTCCACATTTACTAGGATTTAGGTCAAAGCTGTGAGATTGTTTTGGTGTTTTCCTTTCTTGCTGTTCCTCTCCTGTCCTTGAATGTGCATTCAAGGATGGGAGAGTATCTGTTCCCCAAAACATAGACTGTAAATGATTATGCATCCCTTTGCTCGGGGTCAGACTTTAGTAACTGTCCTAGGAGACAGAACCTCTGACCAAGCTGATTAACGTTGTAGCAGCCTACTTCTCTGTCATTCTCTTTTTATTAATAATTTCTTCAAAGTCAACGGTTGGTTTTTACTCAATTATTTACTTAATCCCTCCCCAGCCACATACAATTTCCACGACAATTTGGCACCCCAGATGGGACGGCCGAGGGATTTGGACTCTGTTGAAGGACAGAAGCCGACTTATATATGGTAAAATCCTCCGTACAGGGAGAAGCTGTGTTAAGCAGAACCCTGATCTTCACTCCGTTCCACAGAGAAAGGGAAAAGAACTTACACGTGTCGTTGCCATCGTGTCCTTAGCAAGTCCATAGTTTCCTCAGCCTCAGCTTCTTGATTTAGGATGTAACCTGAAGGCCCCGAATCATTGTAGGTCCTTTCCTGTGACCTGTACTGCTGTTCCAGTAATCCATAGCCCTTGGAAAAGGCCCCGACAACACCAGTTAAAGGAAAAGCCTGTGGCCCTTGATGAGTAGGGTAATATGGGGTAAGAGGCCCCCCCAACGGTAATTCACTTTTTTTCTCAACATTTCTTTCTGCTGCCCCTAGTCTCACTGAACTAAAAATGTTCTGTTTCATCACAATTTTTGTGTTATTGATAATAACTGTGTTAAAATTTATAATTGTGTTAAAGTTATTTGATAAAAGCCATTCTGACCTAAGTTGATCTAATTTTTATGTGTTAAAAAAAGCAATTTCTTTTTATTGTGTTCAATTTATATATGTATATGTACATTAAGGGGAGCCTTAAGATAAGTTATGCAATTGTTTACAGTGAAAGAGTTTTATAGTTTTTGGTTAAAGTAGTAAAATGCTAGATTTGTTTAGGGTAAGACGCCCCCCACCCTGGTCGCCGTCCTCCTTTATGGTTGATTGTCTGTAAGTTAGATGTTATTTAGACACTGGATAGACCCTTTAGCCTAGCAACTTCACTATCAGAAAGTCTGTGGTAAAATTCTGAAGTTAGAAGCTCACATATGCTCACATTTCTAGCTAGCTGAGAAGCGCGGATTTTACCTCAGACTTGCTGTTAATGAAGTTCCAGCAACCTCACTATTTAAAACTCTGAGAAATAAATTATAGGAAAGCTAATAACATAAGGCAAGGAAGGTTTATTTCTACAACATAGGTCTATAATCCCCTTGTTTTTAACCACCTACTTGTTTATTTTATCTGTAATTTGCACCTATAGTGATTTCACACCATAGAGGGGGCATCTTACCCCAGTGAAAAATGCCTTTTCCCTAAAAAAAATACATTTGATTGAATTCAAATTAATTTCTCAACTGTATGTATTTATTTTACTTTATATTATGTTACCCTAAGCATCGCCATCTCCAAGATACAAAAAACCCTATAAAATATTATTTTATGTGTCAGCAAATAGACATTGAGCTTAGGGGGGCGTCTTACCTCACACTACCCTACCCAAATCCCTGGCTCCAGGTGAGGGAGAGTAGCTGTGGCTACAAAGGGCAGCTGTGAAGGCAATGTCACTTGTGCACATGGGGAAAAAAATGTATTGCTTCACCAAAACATTGTGTTATACTGTTACAATTTTACAGCACCAGCACTCTGTAAGTTGCTGATTCCATCACCCAGGAAGAAAACAGAGATGAATTTCAGTTATTAGGCTTGTTAGGGCTTTGGCCACTACTCTGGCCTCCTGTTTATGGAAAATTTTAACCTACAAGTACAAGACAGTATTTCTCCTCTCTTATTTCTGCTCATGTCCTCTCCTCTCTCAAAACTGCGGCTATGACCCCTGTACTGAAGAAACCTGGTGCAAATCTCAACGACCTAAATAATTTCAGACCAATCTCCAACCTGCCATTTATCTAAAAAATCTTAGAAAAAACTGTTGATAATATAATCATCTCATCAACAATAACCTCTATGAACAGTTTCAATCTGGTTTTCGGCCTCTCCACAGCACAGAAACAGCCCTAATCAAGGTCACCAGTGACTTACTAAGGGCTGCTGATTCTGGTCTTCTTACCATACTCATTCTTCTCGATTTAACTGCTGCCTTTGATACTATCTCTCACAGTATCCTGGACCATCTAGTATCCATTGGTATCATCAACACATCCCTGAACTGGTTCACATCATACTTGTCTGGCTGCACTCAGTTTGTACAACTTAAAAATGTTCAATCACAACCCTCCCCAGTCAACAGTGTTGTTCCCCATGGATCAGTCCTGGGACCCCTCCTTTTTATAATTTATTTATTTACTTCCCCTTAGTTCTATTCTCAGGAAATATAATATCAAATTTCACTGCTACGCTGATGACACCCAGCTCTACTTGTCCACCAAACCTACATCTATGCTCCATCCGTCTTCTCTAACTGACTGCTTAGATGAAGTTAAAACATGGTTCACTCAAAACTTCCTCAAACTTAACAATGATAAAACTAAAGAATTCTCCATGTTGGCTCCAAATCCACCCTAGCAAAATGTCCCCCCCCCCACGTCAAGAGTCTTGGTGTCATCCTCGATAGCACTTTCTTTTGAAAAACACATCAATAATCTTACCCGGTCTGCTGATTTTCACTTATGCACCATCAATCGCCTTCGTCCTTCACTTACACTGCTACTCTCATCCATGCTCTTGTCATTTCCCGTATTGATTACTGTTAACTCCCTTCTCTCTGGTCTATCTCACAAGTTCATTCATAAACTCCAACTGGTTCAAAACTTTGCTGCTCGTACTATCACCAGAACCCCAGTCTCTGAACACATTACTCCACTTCTAAAACAACTGCACTGGCTTCCTGTTAAATACCATATGGTTTTAAAGTTCTTCTTCTCACCTTCAAAGCACTCCATAATCTTGCTCCTCCTTATGTCTCTGAACTCCTTCAGCCCTAAACCCCATCCCGAACTCTCCGATCCTCTTCTTCCTCACTACTTTCCATTCCTTCTGCTCACAGGTCCACAATGGGGTTCAGAGCCTTCAGCTATTGTGCAACTCACCTTTGGAACTCCCTCCCTCTATTCATCCGTAGTCCCTATCCTCCTTTAAAACTTTGCTCAAAACCCACTTATTTCAAAAGGCCTACCCCACATAATTCCACCTTCCACCTGAATTGCTTTTTTAAATTGTTCTATTTTATCTTAATCTTTAAATTGTATCATGTTTTGATGTATTATTGTATTGCCTCCTTGAAATGTATTTTAACTGTTTTAATCTGTAAGGTGTCCTTGAGTGCTTTGAAAGGCACCCACAAATAAAATGTATCATAGTATTTCATTTATTCACATGGTCAAAGACAAATTTCTGTCACTTGTGACAGACAATAAAGTTTTTCTTATCTTATCTGTTAGTTCAATTCACCATAAGATCACATCTGGATCTGTAGAGAAAACACAAATTTTTACAGCATGAGATTTTGAGTTTGTCAGTAACAGTTTTTCTCCACAATCTCTCTAAGATAGCATACTTTTTCATGCATGCTCTTTTACTATTCTTCTTTTTATTACTATTATTATTATAACTATTATTGTTATGTCTTATAGATATACATGTATTGTGTTTTTTATCCTTTAGCTTTCTTTCTTCTGTACTCCTTACGTTAGTCTATCCACATTTACTAGGATTTAGGTCAGAGCTGCGAGATTGTTGCCATACTGTAATTACTATAGAGTAGGCTACTGTAGATTACACAGCTACCCGAGAACAGCAGACACTTGACTGTGTTAAATGAGTTTTGCCTTGGGTATATCATTATACTGTCTACCTGCCATTCACCATGAAGTGCTGTCACTCAGACAACTCTTATTTGTTAGATTTTTCTGGGAAAAACTAATTACATATTAAGACTTATGTATCTGTCAGTTTGGATTCTTAAGTTGATGTCAAATGTTTGCCTTGAATTATGTGTCTCCCTCCTATCCAGCTCTGCTGTTCTGTTCAAAAGCTTGAAATAATTTAACAATATAGATTTCCTTCTAAAAGTAAACAGTAAATATGTCTTCGCTGCATCAAGTTAAAGACAATTTGATACTTGGACTTTAAGCTGGAGTTTAAAGAGGAGCAGATGGAAACCAGTATTCACAGGCATGCACATCTAGAGAATAGCATATATCAGAATTTAGACATCCTCTGACAAAAGCTCACATGGGGCCCTCAAGAAGCAATAAAAGTTTTGTTACACAAAACCATATTAAAGTATATTTGCATACATTAATAATTGAGTTATAGCTGATAGGCTAATCTGTATTTGTGACTGTGTTAAAATTTGTTACATCTAGAGGTCCCTCTTGTGGCTAAATTACCTCACAGTCTGTCAGTTAGGTAACCTCACATAAATCTGCTTCAGAGAGTCCCCAGAAACTCAGGGATCTTCCCATTAGAACATTTCTCCCTCAGCGGTATGGCAGGCTATCTGGGCAGGCTATGCCGTCTTCCTCGAAAGACTACTTTACGAGCAACCGAGGAGCGTGGCAAGTGGGGTAGCAAAAAGGAGTTCATCCTGTCTGTGGCTGGTGCCATTATTGGGCTTGGAAATGTGTGGAGATTTCCATATTTGTGCTACAAGAATGGTGGTGGTGAGTATTTCTGTTTATTATTCTGTCAGTTTAGTACTCTTGCTCTAACCTCGACTTTATAAAAGTGTAGCATATAGGGTCAGACCCTACATGCAAACTTTTTTAACTCTTTCATTGTTGTCCATCATCTAGAGAAACAAAGAAATTGATTGTCATTTTTTCATTATTTACCAATTTTTAATATATTTATTTATTTTTGCTTTAATTGTTAGGTTGCCTCTTGAAACTGATGCTTTAAAATATTGAAAGACTGGTGATTTAGAAACCAATTCATAGTGGATAGAGGGAAACTGCACTTCTTAAGCTTAAAAACAGTAATTTTCCATGTGATAAACTGATGAATGCATTATTATATTATTATTCAAATTCATATTCAATTATTACGTTCATACAAACTTTTATCTCTGTACTTTCAGACACAAACTCTGAAGGCTATGCACTGCATTCTCTCCTATTTTCCGCATGTGTCTCCCTCTCCATATTCACATGTGATGATTAAGGATTTGACAGGTTATAAAAGGCTATGAAAATACTGTACTGTCTGTGTTTGTGCAAAAGGAACAGTCACATTCTTTGCTGAATTCCAACAGGCTGATTTCACATTTCTCAAATTGAGCAGATACTGAAATTCAATCTATTACACAAGGAAAGTAGGAAAGTAAAGAAGTGACCAAAAACAGGTCATCATTCTGTAAGCCTATATGTTAGCCCATTAGGCCACTGCATTGATATATTACCACTCAACCACAGATCAGGCTGTTCAATGCTACAAGTGGGCTCAGTACAAGTAAGTAGTAGCCTTGTTACTCGAACCCCGTACTCAGTTTGAAAAAGCACAATTTGAGTTGACCTTTTAATAATGCTATGGTAGCCTACAACAAGTAGCCTACAACTGAATAAATGAAAGTGATATCGATCTTCTCATTTATCAATAAAAAGGCAAACAACCAAAGGCCCCGCATCACACAAAACAGACCACATGTTAAAACCATCATTGGTTTTGTAGACATCTCTTTTAAAAGTTGTCAATAAGTAAACACAACACCTGTTGAAAAACACACATTAACACAGCAGTTCATATTGAGAGTGGAGGCAAACAGAGTGGAGACATTTCCACATTTGTATGTATTTTACTAGAAAACTAGCAATATATCTGCCATGTCAACCGTAAAATAGACAGAGTGGGAGCAAGAAGGATATTAAGAAGTGTTCCAACTGAACATACACCTTAAACAGACATTTGAAATATGTTAATTTCAGCTAATTGATTAGTCAAGCAGCAGACAGTAGTCTGCAACGATTCTCATAATCTGTTGTTTAATCAATCAAAAAACGCCAAACATCCTCTGCTTCCAGCTTCTGAAATGGAAGGATTTACTGCATTTTTCTTTTTCTTTACCACGGTAAATAAAATATCTTGGCATTTTAGACCGTCAACGTATTCACCACACTTCTCAAAATGTTTGAGGGTTCCTTTAACAAAAGCCCCTGACCACACACAGCAGACTATGTTTAATTTCTTTTTCAGCATAAAGGTGAGGATGACACTTTAGTACCTTCTTAACTAGCTTGTTGAGCTTGTTAGCCTATCTTGCCCTCATGCTCCATCCCCAGCACACAGCAACATAAAAGCTCGCTAAAGTATTTAGGAGTAATCCACCTTGACATCCTCCCCCGCAAGTCCACAATCAACTCCTTCATCTTGCTAATGTTCAGCTGCAGGCTCATCCAGGCCCCTGTATTCTGCCTCCTGTAGTCCACTGATCCACCGCACAGTCACCAGAGATCGTGGTACTCTTTATATGTATAGTATACCATGCATGTTTACAATGCTTTATCCACACTTGCAGGTGCATTCTTCATTCCTTATGTCCTGTTCCTTGTGACCTGTGGCATTCCTCTGTTTGTACTGGAGACGGCGCTGGGCCAGTACACCAGTCAAGGAGGAATCATGTGCTGGAGGAAAGTCTGCCCCTTGTTTGAAGGTCAGGTACACCAGCCAGGATTGAGATGTACTGAGCAGAGTTTAGCAAGTTAAAAAAGTATTACTATGGCAATGCACTGTTAACATTTTATGTTGTTTTCAGGCATGGGATACGCCAGCCAAATTATCCTTTTCTATGGATGTATCAGCTACATTGTGATTATAGCCTGGGCTTTTCTCTACTTTTTCTCTTCCTTCTCTGGCAAGCTGCCATGGGCCTCATGTAATAACACATGGAATACAGGTAAATGATTTGTGAAAGTATTGAATTTGAAAGTATTAAAACTATTATTTCTCTCCTACACATGCCACTAACTATTTGTGTCCTAATTATATTTCTTTTAACTATATTAGGGCTGCTTCTGACTAGTAGTATTCGTTGAAGCCATTAGTCAACTAGACATCACAGATTTATGATATTTATTTAAAAATATTTTTGGGGGGTATCAGAGAATGGTTTGAGTTCCCGGCAGAGTAAGAATTTTACATTGTTAATATTGTGCTACATTACAGAGAAATACAAAACCGTAATAATGAGCCTTTAAAATATTAAAAAGGAGCACGGACCAAGTTGCCTGTTAACAACATGATTCTGAATGTCAGAACAACCAGCAAGGAGATGTTTTGTTGTAATTTGTGTACAACACTTTATTTTAACACAGTATAACATCAGACAAGTCTCCTTGTTCAAAACACGGAAATAAATAACTTCCACCTTCACATGAACAACTACTTGCCGACTTATTAATGCGATGAATGATGTATAACTTTACTTAAAATTAACTTGCTATAAACCCGCTCTTCTCTGCTTGATGCCTCTCCTGTCCTGTCTCTGAACCCGCCTTGTCTTCGTCGACCCCGGAGGGAGGGTCCTGGTCTGAGAAGCTGTAAATCATCGTGATACTGTATTCTCTGTTGTCAAACTGGCCTCCGTCTGGAGGCTGTGTTCGGCCCCGGGCTGTGTTCACTGAGAGGCTGCTGAGCCGGTTCCGTTGCCCGCTCGCTTGGCTTCAGTTCTGGTGCTAATTATGGCGCTGGTCCAAAGCTCCTGTGCTAGTTGTCTAAAGCAACACAAACACTCCCCCTGTACTCTAAGATTCCAGTCCAGGTAGAATCAGCTAATAGGACTGCTAAATGAACTAACTACCTAATGGCAGAGCATACAGTTAGCAGCAGTGCAATGTATAATAATACATTTATGACCACATAATAAGATCCACGTCCATGGCACCAACAAGCAGTGCGCTGTTAAGTGACTTAAGGTCAGAGTTGCAACACTCTCCTGATACTTTTTTTTGCTCTGGTCCTAACGACAACGCTCCCAAATGGAGTTTGAGGTTGTTGAGGGTTTTTTTCAGTGAAAAGATTGTCATGTAAGAATCTTTTTTTCGGCCAATCGTTGAGTCTACCATTAAGGGGCAATCCTAAAGTGTATTTAAATTAAGTTGAAATGTCATGTTATGAAAAATAAATAAATGCAAATGTTAAATGACATACTAATAAGGAAAATGTTGTTTCATTGTATTTACAATCAAGTATGGTGGCAGGTAATTGGAATTTAGTCAAACTAGTTACTGGATCACTCATTCAATTCATTTATCATGTAGAACTGATCTAATAATGAATTAACCATGAACTTTCAGTTTTAACTATGTTTAACAATACTTTGATATATTTCAGATTCTTGTGTGGTATTGAACAACTATAATGCCACTGCTAACTGGACCTCGCCCATGAATGCTTCCTCATCTGTAGTAGAGTTTTGGCAGTAAGTTTTCACGACACTGAATTTATTTGAATGTCACATATTATCAATGGATAACAACTTAGACATGACTTTGAATGGGTTAAAGTTCAAACATCCATCATTAAGACTGAATACAATCTAAATCTGAAACCACTGGCTCTGCATTTTGGTGCAGATAGAAAAATAGAGCTTTTCCAAAATTACATCAAATGCCTGTTGGTAGACAAGTATTGTCTGGCAGTGGTTGGGTGTGAACAAGCTGTGTGTAACTCACTGACATCTCTGTTAATTGCGTTGTACGTGTTAGGGCAGGACTGCTTCCAAATTACAAAATTGTATAACTGAGTGGGTGTACAGGGCCTCAAATAACTTTGGAACGTCTCTTATACACAAATTTAACCTTTAGATCTGTTGAGTAATGGAGATCATTTGACCTGTACCAAGGCAGGAAAAGACAAATCCAGTACAACCTTTGACTAAATAGCAAACATGACTGTGTTTGATTGACATCTTTAGCACACGTGATATTACTTGTTGCATCAGTTAGGGCGGGACAGTTTACACCTGATGCATACTCCCAGCATTGCTCCCCCTGAGATTACCTTGAAGAGGGGTCTAACCAGCCAGGATAATTAAAAACACCTGTGTACTGTACTGAAGGTGTGAATGTCTTACATTGCACATTCAGGCATGTATTATCATGAATAGTTTGCTGAGCTTCAACATCAATAGACCTTTTATGATGGACTTATTGACTTGTTAATCACAGGTCAGGTGTAACTAATAAAATTATAAATGGCTGCATTACATTGAAGTGTGCCAGTGCCAGGATTCTGGGATTTTGCATGATGGCTTCTCTGGACATTTAAACGTACTGAACCTATCATTATTAGTTACACCTGCAATTTTTTAAAATACACAGAGTTGAGACTTGCTTATCATTTTCTAACCTTTTAGGTCAGTTGACATCCCAGTTTTTCAGAGAGAGCATAAAATTTTACAAAGACGGTATAAAGTAGCATAGATGTATATTTCCTCAAATAATTGGTTGATAATGCTTTGTTCCTTACAGACTACGAGTGCTAAAAATATCCACCGGCATAGATGCCTTAGGAAGCGTACGGTGGGACCTTTCTTTATGCCTTCTTCTGGCCTGGATCATCTGCTACTTTTGTGTCTGGAAGGGAGTGAGATCCACAGGAAAGGTAAGACTTTCCCTCACTCAGTTTAATTTGTGAATTTAATTTCTTTATTTTTACTTCGCTGACTCAGTAAAATAATTTTCAGGAGGTTGCCACTCACCTTTATTACAGTATGAAATGCTGGTCATTTGTGCATTTGTAGTTCATTATACAAGTATGTCTTCTCCAATTATATGTCAACTGTCTATTGGGGCAGGCAAGCCCTAACAACGCAGGCATACACTAATTATGTTGGCTTAAATCGCACTTTTTTTCCTCAGGCAGCTGCCAAATTGCCCTCTGGAAGGCGCTGTATAGCAGCTGCAGCAACTAAGAACATTTACAAAAAGTCATTCATATCAAATGAAATAATCTTTCTAAATTCATAATGTCTCTACACTGGAATCCTATCCGTTATGGTCTGTACTGTGTATGTTGTGTTATTTATTGTGTTTTTGTATTGTGATTTTAAACGATGTGGTTTTTAATCAGCCTGTGAAGCCAAAGACAAATTTCCACATTTGTGGACAATGAAGACATTTGATTTGATTTGATTTGATTCAAAGCACAAGTTGGCTGTTTTGCCATACCTTACCATCTACTTAATTAAAACCAAAACACTTTTTTGGGAGGATACTGGTCTGCTAATTTTGCTCCAATTTAATACAGGTTTGGAAGCTATCAATTACATAAACGACCAGCTCCGCTCACTAATCCTCATGCACAATCTCCACTAAACTTGTAGGAAAACATAACATGATAAAAAAAAAATAGATCTGTACTTCTACTCTCTGGCATCTCTTTTTAGGATATTTGGAGTACATAAAATTAAGCACTCCCCAAAGGGTAAGGAAAGAGTGATCAATAGAAATCTCCACTAAATAAGAATGCTGTTTTACCGCTTAAGTTACCTCAGACCTGCTGCCACATGCAATAAAGTCTCACCTTCCACTCTCTGTCAAGCCCAGAGCATTGAAAGACAGTTTAAGGATAGATGTTTTTCACAATGGTGTAAAAAGTGGCTACAAGCCAATGCACTCATCTGTCAGTGGTTCAGTGGATAAGCAGGACTGGTGTGAGGTCTATGCTGACTAGCAAAATGTTTTGTGAGAGAGATGTTTGCAGTAGATCCTGGGTGACTGGGACCACATAGTTACCTAACGAGGTTCAATCCTGTATTTTTCCCCAATGCAAAAAAGTTCAAATTGAGACGCCCTGAATTTCTGCAGTCACTTGATAGGATTCAACTTCTTGATGATGAGCGTACAGCAGTATTGGTAGTAGTATCAGGTAGATATTTCCCAGGATAAGTCCTCAGTCACACAAGAAGTGACATGTTTTCATGATTTTTGCAGCAAGGGTGTGTAGATAATCCAGGGTGATAAAAAAAAAAAAAAAATCCCTCTACTGGCAACACTGTGGGGTTGTGCAAGAGTATCTTGGTGTTATAATGACTAACTTATATCACAACTTACAGTGTCCCGAGAAAACATTTTAAACATGGCTACAATCATAGTGTTGAGAATTATTGTGAGCCAGATGCCAGGTGCGGAGAAGAAGGTTTTCGGAGACTGACGAAGTTTTACACAGCAACGTTTAATGAGACTTGGCCAAGGAGAAACAGTGTCAGCATCCAACGTGTAAACACAAGCAATGCTAACACCAACATCTTTTGGTCCCTTTTTATGTTCCTGTCTTCCCCTTAGTGCCTGTAGGTTTCTCTATTAGGTTACCTTCCACCTAGAACAACTAATCTATCTGATGTTTAGATTCTAATGCTTCGCCATATTGGAATCTCTCACTATCCCTTAGTTGTACCCTTATCTGTGGAGTCAGTGTGTTCTTGTAAACATTTTTGTTGGACTGTAAGATTCCCAGAGAACACTGATATCTGCTAGCCTGACGTCTGAGCTACTGTCTCTAACTAATCAGTCTATTGTTGTCATCTTGACCAGAACAAGTACATGAGAAATACCTACAGCCATTAATGTCAGATAAACACTTAGGGGTCAGCTAAACTACTCTAAGCTAGACCTGTCTTACCTTTCCCTGTTACATCAACTAAGACACCTAAGAAATATTCCTAACACATAGGTTATACTTTATTATTCTTACATTTGTAATGTCATTTTTGCTTAAACGTAGGCTACCTATGTCACAGCCACATTCCCCTTCCTCATGTTGGGGGTGCTGTTTCTCAGGGGAATGACACTTCCTGGAGCCTTCCATGGCATCAAGTACTACCTGTACCCCAATCCTGCACGGCTCGCTGATCCGCAAGTATGTATTCTCATTTGCATTGTATTATTTTATAGAAAAGTAAGAGTGTTTTTGGTAAAATCATTATGTAACTGATATATAGGTTTGGATGGACGCCGGAACCCAAATATTTTATTCCTATGCTATATGTTTGGGATGCCTGACTACACTTGGGAGCTACAACAAGTACAACAACAACTGTTACAGGTGCGTACTACAAGATACATTATTTTTTGAGTGGGTGCAGTTGTATTAAGCTAGCAGCATCCAAATGTTTCATTTTTATGAGGCATACTATTTTATAGATAAAACACTCTTAACATCCCAAATCTGATGGATGTACTCTGGCACAACAAAAACCAAAACACTTTAAGATTATTTTTGTCAGATTTAATTTATTTGCATCCATCACCCATTATTTTTCCTTTAAGTTTTAAGGTGTCTGTAAGCCCTGTGTTACCAAGAAAGAAATAATGACGCAGTGCATTGTTTCTGATTTGCAGAGACTCCTTCTATCTTTGCTTGTTGAACAGCGGGACTAGCTTTATATCTGGCTTTGCCATTTTCTCAGTTCTGGGCTACATGTCACAGAAATCGGGCATCGACATTTCTTCAGTTGCTGAGTCAGGTACGAATGTGAATCTATTGAGTACTGAGTAGACTTTAAACTGAACAACTAAAGTTGTTTTATACATTACTGCCTTACAGATTTTGAGCATATAATGAAAATGAAAAGAATGTAAACTTTAAAATTACTCATTAATAGGAAATATTTAAACTTTTCAACTCATTTTTATTTTTACCTGTTGTGATTATGCTGCCTATAATCCTCAAATAAGGAACAATAAGGAAATAAGGAAGTGCAATAGATAAAAATATCAATTTTAACAGCAAAAAATCCTCAACTTTGTTATGACCCAAGTTGCAAAAACACTGTGGCAGACAGCAATGGCTTACTCACATTTGGTTTCACTCTGCAGGCCCTGGCCTTGTGTTCATAGTCTACCCACAAGCTGTGACCCTTCTTCCATGGCCTCAGGTCTGGTCCGTGTGCTTCTTCTCCATGATCATCTTGTTAGGAATAGACGGTCAGGTGAGCTGCAGCCTTCCTTACACCTCCCAAACATTTGCTGCAATGTTTCTTCTTTTGTTAACTTGTCCCGACACTAACTTGTCTTTCTGTCATCCTCCAGTTTGTTGGGCTTGAAAGCATCATGACCTCTCTAACAGATGTCTACCCTTCCCAGATCCGAAAAGGATATCGCAGAGAGCTTTTCCTGATGCTGATCTGTGCTCTTTGCTTTATGTTTGGCCTGTTATTGGTGTCAGAGGTAAGCTGGAAGCAGTCCATTTCATTGGTGGTCACATAAACAATTGAGCCATTTGCGGTCTGATCAATTAACCCCTAACTGGGAACAGATTTTTTTTCATTCTTACTGAGGACTAACTTCAGTGGGAGCTGTTTTGTGAGCACAAAATAAAATGTAATGATATCCTGTTTTAATTTTAGGCTGGAGCATACATTCTGCAGATCTTTGATCACTATGTCTGCAGCGGCCCCACTCTTCTTCTGATGGCAATCTTCCAGTCACTCATTATTGGATGGATTTATGGTAAGATAAAGTTGTCAGTGGTACAGCTGTCTTTGGTTTTTATGTTACATTGATACCACACTAATCGTACAACCTTACAACCAAAGCTGTGTCCCAATTCCATACTATGTATTGATTCTAGAGGCTTTAACTATATAGTGTTTTTGAAAATTTGGTTAAATTAAGAATACTAAAAGATCAGTCTTCATAGTTAATAGGCTTGATTAAGCTGTTAATGTTGAGACCATCCCACAAAGCAATGACAACGTAAACTGCTTGAAAAGAATGAAATTGTGGACAGTGTTGTTGCAGCTCAGAAACATCTTGGTAACCAACAGTACTGCGACTTTGAAATAACATTTTGCTGTGTATTTGTTCAATTTTATCAGCAAAACGTTGTTTTTTTAACTGTGAAAACTATTGGTGAAAAAACACAAATGCAGTGATGGTGATTACAAATCTAAGTTAGACCAAATATATTGTAGCAATGAATTTGTAAAGTAACAAAAAAAGCTGGAGTCACAAAAGTATATACCAAATGTCAAATTATTTACATTAATGAAACAAAGTACCATCAGAGACAGAATAACATTAAGTCTCCATTGTTCTACTGACCGCGTCATTTTCTGTTGGTGTGCCTATAGCAGATACTGTTTGACCTTAGATTTTTTTACCCACTTCAAAAACTGTGAATTTTAGTGTATATCCCATATAGTTTGTGTAATATAGAGCTGGGACAGAGCTTATATAATGTGTTGCTGTCCTAGGTGCTGAACGCTTCAGTGACAACATTGAGGACATGATCGGGTACAAACCTCTATCACTGATCAAGTACTGCTGGATGTTTGGCACCCCTCTTATTTGCAGTGTAAGAATAAGTTATGTTTATAAAAATTGACTTTACTTTTGATCCAACACTGTTTATATGTTTGTGATTTGTTTCCCTTTAAAGGGCACACTTGTGTTTTTGCTCCTGAGATACTCCCCCTTGAAGTTTAACAACTCCTACGTGTATCCTTGGTGGGCGTACTTGATCGGCTGGTTTTTGGCCATGTCGTCTCTTACAATGATTCCAGTGACCATAGTCTGCAAACTAGTCAAAGGAAAAGGGACTCTCTGGCAGGTCAGTGATGGTTGTTAGTGGGTGTTATTCTACAGTTTAGCATCAGAAATTTATTTCAAAAAATGTTGCTTGTAGTGCTTTTTTTTGTTGCATGCTGTTCTGCTGCAAGTGATATTCTTTGACAATATTAATTCCTTCCCCAAGCGTCTCAAGACAAGTTCCAGACCTGCAGATGACCTTCCAGTGATTGCAAAGGAAATGACATGCATCAGTGCCTCACTGCATGTCCCTGATGATGGAAAAATTTGCAACTTGTAACAAAATTTCAATCAACACACAAAATGGTATAGAGCAGGTTTTTACTATATATAGGTTTATGGTGGTATTTATGTTTATATTTATGGTGGTAGCATTCATTTCAGATACTGAATGTACAAAATTCTACATTGAGTTGCGCCCAATTTATACAACCCAAATCTGTAATTCCTCAAAACCTGAAGGACAACAATGGTGTTTCTGCATGATTTAGCACCTTCACTACAAACGCACAAATGAATGCAGTGGAAAGTTATTTAAACTCAGATTATATTTAGGCTGTTATTAAAGCACCTGCTGTAAATTTGAAATATTTCCGATAACATAATATTAGTGACTAAATAAGCAACAATCAATTTTAGGAGGAAAACAGTTTTACCTATTACTTGTTTAGAGATCAACACTTAAAAACTAAAAGCTAATCTACTTCATCAGGAAGGAGGTAGTTTCATCAGATTTAATGTCATCACTTTGTCAACATAATCAAACAGGGCATCAAGAATAAAAACATGAATTCAGGGCAGTGTTTTGATCTACAAGATCCTCTTCAATACATTGCTTTGAAAAGACAATTAAAGTATTTATTTGGAGCCCAACATTGTGTAGACTTTTGTCCTTTGTGCCCTGCATTTTTTGGTCTTGCCTCTATGTGACCAAGATTGTTCTACATTTTGCAGAAAATAGTGTCTTCATGTAGGACCTATCACTCACAATAAGAGGCTGGTAGAGAAAATGGATTTATTTGGCATTTAAAGGAATAGTTTGATATTTTTGGAGATACACTTTTTCTTGATAGATCAATTGTCATGTTGGCAGAGTTAATATGGAACTACAGCCAGAAGCTGACTGGAGAGACTCATTGGTGAATTAGTGGTCTTTAGAGGTGCCGAAGGCTTCTTTTTATACCATTTCACAGAGCCAGGCTAGCTGTTTCAACGCTGATCTTTGTCCTCATTCACCTCTTCTGTACAAGGTTTCCCGTCACATTCATCTGTGAAGTAATATAGTATGCGATTACCAGCATACTGTTCACACTTAAGTCTACTCAATCAAGACATGTCATGTCATCCAAGTCATGTGACTGGATCACATGATTGGGTTTGCCCAGTCTGAAGAGGTGTAGTGCCTTTTCATACTCAGAAATTCATGCTAGTCTAGTATGCATCCAGCCAGGCATTTCTTGCGTACACAAAATCCACATTTGTGCAGTTGCAACATACTCAATTTGACATCATACTTATGTTAGTATGCGATTATACCCATGTTCCTCCCCTTTGTTCTCCTCCTGTTTTTCAAACAGGCCTGAGCTGCAGTGATTGTTATTATAATAGACTTAGTCATTCATATGATTCCATCAGTGGACTTTCTGTAGGTCCTCACACTAGGGCATCATCACCATCGTTGCTGTCTGTGGTGTCAATTTTCAGACACAAGTCTCATTTATTTTCTATGCAGTATAAAGTATGGAGTATTTACTTCCTCGGCCTGTTAAATAAGTGTAAGCTACTTGCTGCTTTTAATTCCATTTCCTTGGATCACTATATTGATGAGGTATTTTTATATGACTTTTGTTTTTATACATGACTTTAAATTCGAATAATAAAACACTTTTTGGGGCAATATGGCTTGTTCATTTTCATTTTGTATGCATGTGAGTTAGGTTTTTATATTTTTTTACTTTAAATTTCTACTCTACACTACATTTCAGATGACAGCTACAGTTAATTTTTCAGATTAAGATTGTGCATGAACAAATGTATAAATTTATAAAATACAATGCATAATAGATAACAAAAACATTGTGTTTAGTCGGGACTCAGGTGTTAATGAGTTGTTAGCAGTTCCAACAAAGAGACATTTATTCTCTAAACTTCTCAGATGATTTCATGTAAATAACCGTACACTACCCCTTTAGTCATTTCACAATCCCTGAGATTTATCTTGTGACCTTTGGAGGGGACGCCACCCCTAAGTTGGGAACCACTAAACAATCAAATTTTATACAGTGGACTCAAAGCTAGCTCCCCCTAAACAGCTTCACCAGAAAAATTCTTCTGCATTGATGCATCAGTATTAACAATCTTCTAATGTAATATATAATAGTATGTCAGTTAAAGGGGACATTTTACTGCAGAATGAGACGTCTGCTTTTTATACTTTAGTACATTTTGCTGATATATTTTCTGCCCTTTTGTTTTTAAAGTAGTATTTTGAATGTCAGACTTTTTAATAATGGAGCATTTTTAACTCATTGTAATTGCTACTTTTACTTAGCATCTGAGTATTTATTCTGCAACCTCTGAGTACTTATTCAGTTTTTAATTTAGTTGTTCATGTAACTGCTTTGTTTTACTGTGCACATATGGTGGCTTTGTAAAATAATCGCAGCTCTTCACTTGTTTCACTCTTTGTGTTATGAATTACATTTGAAAAGGATTAAATTAACTTTTCTCTACTTTAAGTACCTTGAAGATGTCTCTAGTACTTTGTGAATCAGGCTGTGTCACAGTGTAAATCTGGGAAAGTGAATAAAAACAATTAACTACTTGTTCCCAGGAGCACGGCAGCCTCCATCACTGAAATGGAAAAAAGTCGAGAACCACCAAGACAAAGACAGTGACTGGGCAAGAAAGGCCTTGGTCTGGGAGGTGCCCAAGAACCCAACCGCCTCTCTAATACCTTTGAAAAAAAAAAAAACCTGTAAAAATGTGTTTTCGCTTGTCATAATGGGTTGCATCAAAAATAAAAATTGTGTTTAAGCTAGAACACAATAGTGTGTAAAAAAAACCAAACAAAATTAAGTGAAGATTTAAAAACCTTCTGATGTCACCACACTGTTTTTGAGCTTTGAATACAATGTAACCCAGAGCAGCCAACCAATTAAACTGTCAATTTTACTTAAGTAATTCCTGGGAAACTGGCAGCAACATCTTATCAGGCATGTTGCCCAAAAGGACTTTTGTTGCCTTAGATGACTCAAAATGTTCGGACGTTTTTACTTGCATCTTTCAAAGTGTTTAGCAATCAAAAGATGTTCAATTAAACAGCAAACCTTAGGTATTAAATAAAATACATTTTTTTAAATATTTATCTCCTCATCCCACGTCATAGTATTTGCCTATTAAAATGCTGATTATTTTCTTAATGAATTTATTATTTTAGTCTACACATTAGAAAACTTTCAATTCACATTTTTGAGTGGCCTTTTATTGTGGCCAGCCTAAGGCTCACCTGTGCAATACCCACGCTGTCTGATCAGCATCTTGATATGCCACACATGTGAGGTGGATGGATTATCTCGGCAAAGATTGACAGATTTGTGAACAATACTTGAGAAAAATAGGCCTTTTGTGTACATAGAGAAAGTCTTAGATCTTTGAATTCAGCTCATGATGAATGGGGGCAAAAACAAAAGTGTTGCATTTACAATTTTGTTCATTGTAGATAAAGATAAATAAACTACCTTGTACCTTATAGTAATACTTTCATTAATTGATAATTTCCTTAGGTTAGCCATGATATACAAATGAGAAATATGAATACTACACATGGAAACATTTATCAAACATTTATTTAAAAAAAAAAAAAAAGCCAATGTAAAAGATAATATCTGTATTTGTCTAATTGGGTACACTTGCTCTGACGATTTTGATATCATCGACCGGCCGATCTTGACCGCTTGTCTCTACCATCCCAATCCGGTTCAGCACTCCCATCCCCTGGTATACTCTTCCAAAAATACTGTGCTTTCCATCTAACCACTGAGTGGGTCCAAGAGTGAGGAAGAACTGGCTTCCGTTTGTGTCCGGTCCTGCATTAGCCATCGCCAGAATACCGGCACCTGATAGACACAAAGGTGAAATCAGAATTACAATTTTGAGACTTTTCACTGTTAAAAGCATCTTATAAATATTAAATGAAAGGAATCTGTAACACTACATTTTAAATCAGATTTCAAATCAAGAAATCCTTGAGCCAAAACCACAACATATTCTCTGTAGCTGTAACATTATTTGGTATACACTCACTTATAAAGTTCAGTTCAGTGTGCTTTATTGGCATGGATGTTTCATAAATAATGTTGCTAAAGCACTTTAAAAATCAAAAGTTTACATTTGAATAAGACATAAGATTAAATTTGAATATCCATTCAGTTGCCAGTTTATTAGGTACACCTAGCTAAAAGTATTGCCACTTAATACAGCATGCCTGCAATAAATCCTTCATTTTTGTAAAAAATAATGTTAAGGGCTCAGCACTGACACGCATACCAATTAGGTTAATTGTAAAGGGTGCAGGAGCCTTTATTTACCAACCTACAGTTGTCTCCTCCACATCTGCCACTTTGTATAAAAATGTTTCACCATGATTACCTGTGAATTTCAGTTCTGGGTTCAGCTCATCCTCAAACTGTTTACCAAATATGGAGGCACCACCGCGACCTGTTAGGACGACAAAGATTAGAAAACTACACAATTGCTCTCAAATGAAGTAACTGAACAAGACAATATGCAATTATAAACATGTCAGGCTTTATATGAATGGACTGGTGTTTTCCATTTAAATGTTATTACCATGTGACCTTCAGACTTTGCTTTGATGTTAAATATCACTCTGTCCATGTTTCACACTTGGCTGTTTTGCTAAAGAGATCCAATTTAGGATTATCAATGCATGTTCAGGGTGAAAGGTTTAGATTAAAAATCTGCCAAACAAATGTATTGAGATTTCACCGGGTCGCTCTGTGGGCCCGCTTGATCAGCCAAAACAAGAACGACAGATGTGTCATCGGCCCACTTTGATTATGTACAAGCCCACTTCCTCAAGATCCTCAATACCAGCAAGAAAGAATGGCATCGACCTCGACAGCTTAACGGAGTAAAGTGATGTGAACAGTAAAGTTACTAAAAACAAGACATCGGTGCTGCAGTAACACCTTCACAACCTAAAAACCTCCAGAGTGTGGCAGCACTCAGCCAAAAAGGTTGAACTGCAGCATCGGCAAAACTTAGCTTTCCTAGAAACACCGGAGCATCTGAAGAGGAGGGGCGTCATGTTGTTGCTCTGTGGATGATGAAGACTCGTCTCAGTAAGCTAGTTAGCGAGCTACCTTCACGTTGCGAGCTGTAACGTTTTCTATACGGTTTCCTTTAGTCAATTTGATTGAATGATTGATAATGACGCTGAGAGTAGCACATTATGACACAACGGCCGCGTTCACATTCCAGATGTGCCCTGACTTTATCATAAATGACGCATCGCTCATGACGACGTTCCCAGCTGGAGAACGTGTTGCGAGTGCGCAAGATTAGATAACACCGGACAATTTCATACTTTCTAAAGAATAGAAAACAGTTCTCCTGTCTATGCGTGAGGCGGCGGATAATTCGCCCCAAACTCCCTTAAAGTTTTAAATTAGAGAGGTCCGCAAGACAAGGTTGTCCATTGTCTCTCTTGTATAGTATTGCAATAGAACCGCTAAGTCTTCTTATTTTGAAGAACCATAGTGTTAAAGGAATATGCACCCCTTTAGGCAGAGAAGCAAAATTCTTTTCATCTGCTGATGATATCAATGTCACTGTTAAAACTGAACTAGACATTGAGAAGGTAGTAAAACACTTGCAAACCTATGAGAAGGTCTCTGGTGCTAAGGTTAACATCAACAAATCTAGTATCTTATATTTTGGTAGCAACAGTCAAACGAACAATGCGTGGGGGTTTCAGGAAACTGGAGACATGGTAAAAATTATGGGAGTCTATTTTGGTACTGTTGCTTCAGTTGCAAGAGATCGCAGCTGGAGTGAGCTGTTGCTTAAAGTCAGAAACAGACTTGCTCTTTGGAAGATGAGATGCCTTTCGTTGAAAGGGAAGGTGGTCGTCAATAATTTAGTTCTGTTATTCTTCACACTCTGAATGTTCACGGAATGCCAAAAGAGATAGTACATAAATTACAGTCTGCCATTTCATCTTTTTTGTGGAGAGGAGGAGGTAATTTGATCGCACACTCCACCTTAATCGGAAAGGTAAAAGAGGGGGGTTTAGCGTATAGAGACATTGCCACGATTAAAGACACGGCTAGAATAAAAGTTATAAAGAAATTCTTATAGTGACAGGCATATTTGGATGGATTATTTGTATCACAAAATAAATCAAAGTGGTTCTTGTGGTATTTTCAACCTGTGTCAACTGTCATCACAGAAAATCATAGAAACGTTCCCCTTGTTCTATAAAGAAATCTTTCCAGCATGGAGCAGAGCCAGAGTATTACTTTCGTCACATGTAGAACACAAAGGACAAGTATTGAGACAGCCGCTCTTCAGAAACCCCTGTGTTGCGTTTCAATCTTTGTTTTTTCCCCCCAATGGCTGACTTACACACATTGAGAGACGTTCTAAATACAACAGGGAGCGTAGACAGTGAGTTCGTACTCCAGACCTTGGTAAGGAAGAGTATCAGTTTAAAAAAAACAAACAAAAAAAAACACTGGTCAACATATGTTCAAAAATTTAATCGGATTTGCCTTCTGAATGGAAATCAATTCTCAGAAAAACTTCAAAAGTTGTGCAGGATGTCTCTCCTGATTTTTCCTTATGTAACACTAATTCTCAGAAATCATTGGTCGATATAACAACAAAGATGTGGTATAAATTGTTAATTGAGAGAAGTATTGCACGACCAACTTCAGAAAAGATTTGGGAAAAAATCTTTTTGGGAAGAGATAATCATTCAATCTGGCAGAATATTGATTTAAAATATGGGAGTCATGCTGTGTTTAACACTGATTTCAAAATCAGACATAGGAGGATATTCACTGGAGTCATTTTGCATCAGATAAATAAACAAAAATATGCCAGGACATGTACCATCTGTAGGCTCGATGATGAAACTTTAGAACATTTTTTTAGATTGTCCGTGCCTTGCTCTTTTTTGGAAACAAGTCACGATGCTGTTGTGTCAGGGTTGCAACTGGGAATGCGGAACAGGGGAGGATAAAAGATAGGTGTTATTGTTTGGTTTACAATCAAATACAATCTCCAAGAAGAAATGGATAATTAATATAATATTAGCTTTCGCTATACATACAGTCTTTTTTGGAATCATGTACATGTCTGAATAATTTGTGTGCTTTTTTAATAAGATTAAAAAAAAAACTCCCTTAAATAACAGAGTTTTGTGAGTTGTTGAGTTAGGGGAAATATATCACCGTTGTGAAACGCTGTCTACTACAAAATGGTTATTATTGACCCCCCTGTAAATTCGGCAAATGTAATGCATGACGTTATTCCTTTCTTTGTATAGTGTCAGCTTGTGTTGCGGTACTGGCGTGTAAACTGCTCCGTCACTAAACAGCAGATCATCTGTTTAGATCAGGACTTTATTTTAGCGGAACTTCTTTTGCTGCAGCAGAAACGTTCATTAAAAGATGTATTTTTAATAGCAGCATTTATTTTATCGTTAGCACATGCCTAAAACAACCTGAAGTTTAATTTAAAAGCTGATAGCTAAATAAGGCGCATTGTGTAATGAGTCTTATTTAGATTCATAATCCCAATAGTCAATTATTCATTTGAATAATTGATAGATTAGTTGCAGCCCTATTGCTTTGTGCACTGGTGCGCAGTCATGTTGGAACAGGAAAGGGCCATCCCCAAACTGTTTCCACAAAGTTGGGAGCATGAAATTTTCCACAATGTCTTGGTAGGAAACACCTCGCCCGCAAAGTCTCATGAACCCATGTACGGACAGTCTGTGGTGCAACGTGGCGTTGGTGGATGGAGCGAGATGTGATGTCCCAGATGTGCTCAATTGGATTCAGGTCTGGGGAACGGGCGGGCCAGTCCATAGCATCAATGCCTTCCTCTTGCAGTAACTGCTGACACACTCCAGCCACATGAGGTCTAGCATTGTCTTGCATTAGGAGGAACCCAGGGCCAACCGCACCAGCATATGGTCTCACAAGGGGCCTGAGGATCTCATCTCGGTACCTAATGGCAGTCAGGCTACCTCTGGCAAGCACATGGAGGGCTGTGCAGCCCCTAAAGAAATGCCACCCCACACCATTACTGACCCACCGCTAAACCGGTCATGCTGGAGGATGTTGCAGGCAGCAGAATGTTCTCCACGGCGTCTCCAGACTCTATCACGTCTGTCACATGTGCTCAGTGTGAACCTGCTTTCATCTGTGAAGAGCACAGGGCGCCAGTGGCGAATTTGCCAATCTTGGTGTTCTCTGGCAAATGCCAAATGTCCTGCACGGTGTTGGGCTGTAAGCACAACCACCACCTGTGGACATTGGGCCCTCTTACCACCCTCATGGAGTCGGTTTCTGACCGTTTGAGCAGACACATGTACATTTGTGGCCTGCTGGAGGTCATTTTGCAGGGCTCTGGCAGTGCTCCTCCTGCTCCTCCTGCTCCTCCTTGCACAAAGGCGGAGGTAGCAGTCCTGCTGCTCGGTTGTTGCCCTCCTACGGCCTCCTCCACGTCTCCTGATGTACTGGCCTGTCTCTTGGTAGCGCCTCCACGCTCTGGACGCTACGCTGACAGACACGGCCAACCTTCTTGCCATAGCTCGCATTGATGTGCCATCCTGTATGAACTGCACTACCTGAGCCACTTGTGTGGGTTGTAGACGCCATCTCATGCTACAACTAGAGTGAAAGCACCGCCAGCATTCAAAAGTGACCAAAACATCAGCCAGGAAGCATAGGAACTGAGAAGTGGTCTGTGGTCACCACCTGCAGAACCACTCCTTTATTGTGGGTGTCTTACGAATTGCCTATAATTTCCACCTGTTGTCTATTCCATTTGCACAACAGCATGTGAAATTGATTGTCAATCAGTGTTGCTTCCTTTCTCCTTTTGATTTCACAGGAGTGTGATTGACTTGGAGTTACATTGTGTTGTTTAAGTATTCTGTTTATTTTTTTGAGCAGTGTATATATGAATATTAAGCCTGCCAAATTTCACATTTTAACATTAGTTCAATATCACAAATCAGCCTTGGATTTACAATCTGAACAGTACAGGTGTATACTGCATATTTAACTGATTCTAGCGATCAACAAGAATTGATTAATTGGAAGCGTTCTAATTGAATACTATTTGAACTATAATTTGTGCCAAATTGCAGTATACTTTCACCCACCCAAACCATGTCTGTAAATCTAGCGCATGTGATGAACCCACCTGTTCCTGTAGGGTCTCCTCCTTGCACCATGAAGTCTTTGATTATTCGGTGAAACTTTGTGTTGTTGTAGTAGCCTCTTCTGGCCAGCTCTGCGAAGTTCTTGCAGGTCTTTGGTGCATGTTTCCAGTACAGCTCCAACACAACCGTCCCCATCCTGCAATGCACTTTCAGTATTAATAACGTTATCCAGCGTCTTTGAACAGCAAACTCTGTTTTACAAGTTCTCACTTCAGAATCAGCTTTTATTGCCAGGTATGTGTACGCATATCATGTGTGCCCTGGTGAATTAATTTGTGACTGCGTGTTGCAGAATAAAAAGACAACAACGCCAGCATGAGGGCAAAGAACTAAAGCACCATAATGTGTAGATTTAGTTAAATCTATACTCAGCAGCAGTAAGACTATTTTGGTATCGGCATTGTTTACCAAGCAAGCTTAGCTAACATCACCAAGCAGCTAACGATAGCGTAGTTAGCCGACTTCACGTTACTTAGCGTTAGCTGAGTTAGCATTCAGTGGTTTTAATAAAAACTTACGTCGTCTCCAGGGCGACTGTTGGCGGCTGCCATGTGTCTGGAGGTATACCTGACATTACCACTCCAAACAGTGCCCTTCAGTAGTCTTTAAACAAATCTGTTGAATTAAAAGCAAGTGATGTATCAGCCTAGCACATTCATTCATTCAGTTCAGTTCATAGGGACGTCTTCTTCTGTGGTTGCCGCTCATTTCCTCTGCGTGAGGAGCGAGTCAGCAGCAGTTGGCTGCCCTCTACTGGACACACGGACCTGTCAGTTGCTTCTTTTATACAGGTGCTGGTCATATAATTAGAATATCATCAAAAAGTTGATTTATTTCAGTAATTCCATTCAAAAAGTGAAACTTGTATAATGTATACATTCATTCCACACAGACTGATATATTTCAAGTGTTCATTCCTTTTAATTTTTATGATTATAACTGACAACTAATGAAAATCCCAAAATCAGTATCTCAGAAAATTAGAATATTGTGAAAAGGTTCAATATTGAAGACACCTGGTGCCACAGTCTAATCAGCTACTAAAACAATGTGCTAGCTTTTTAAAAAGATAAGATTTAAGAAGGGATTTAAAATATGTCATTGATTTTGCAGTCTCAAGTTCAAGAGCTGAGGCGTACTGGTCACCACCGAGACTTAGCAAGAGGGTTTTAAGGACCGAAACTAAGTACATAAATAATTATAGAATTTATCATCCATCAAAAGTCAGAGGGCAGGTTAAAGACTCTGAGTATTACTTGGCCAACATATGTACCATTGTAGCAGGTAAGATTTAATTAAGATCTGCACAAGGTGCCACCATCTTGAATTAGGCAAAAGCAGTAGAAGTTCAACCACAAATCGCACTTTTGATGGATGAAGATGACAAATTTATTTATTTTGCTTCAGCAAGTTACACTCTGGATGAATGAAAGTACATAAATAAATAACTACACAAATAAATATGCATTTAATATCTAATTTTATTTGTGATTAATCTAAAGTGACAATCAGGCTTCACATTGCATAATTATTGTATGCATTTTATCCGGCTATTGAATCATTTAATTATATAATTATTTATGTATTTATATAGGTAGTTTTGTTACTTGGCCAGTAACACAGCCAGCAGAGCCCTACCCAAGGATCTGAGACTCTGGCTCATAGGTGAACACCAATTTAGGAGATAAAAATTGGTGTGCTTTACAGAATACACCTGATTTATGAGATGCTCCTCAGTTGATGAAAACAGGATTGAACAACTTTTGTATCTTGTTTTTCAAAAGAAAGGCTACTGTCAAATTTTACACCCAGGTTTCTGGCTGCAGGTTGTGTGGACAGGGTGCCAAGATGTTTTTGTAAAACTGTAATACAAGGACCAAAAAGAGTGATTTAAGATTTGTTTTTATTTCGCTGGAGAAAGTTCATTCTTGCCAGACAAGATGAAACTGTTTTCTTCACCGGTTTATTAGGGGACATAAATTTATGTCATCTGCATATCAATGATACTATATTTTATGTTAATGTATGATTTGTCCAATTAGTAGCATTTATACAGAGAACAAAGAAGGCCACGGGGGAAGCCTTGGGGAACACCACATGCCACAGAGATGGCCAGAGAAAAGAAAGTATCAGCGACCACTATCAGAAAGTTCTGTTAAAGGGAGAAATAAGATATGTACCAGAGCTGTGTCCCTGATGACACATAAAAAATATAATTGTACTTTGAGGTCAGACTCAGTTTTGATGCACACACTCCTCAGTCTCTTGTCATAATATTGAATGTATTTATTACAAAGAAAAGACACCTGGAACCAACCCCCCACAGTTACATGAGATTTGCTTAAAGTAACAATCTTTCAACTTCAATTCTACCCAAGAAACAAGGTCACAAGTTGAGCTGCATGTGTCTCTTCTAGGGCTGCAGCTAACAATGATTTTAGTATTAGAAGCTTCTATAGATTATTTCAACGATTCATCGATGTGTCGTTTAAAAGGTACTTTAGCTTGGCGGCAAGAAACTGAGACACAACATCTTATAACTTCTCTGATTAGACAGGATAGAACATCTTTACTTCCTGACAAAGTAAAAGAAAGGACAGGGACTGTTAACCATGACACTGCACATACACACACACACACACATTGCACCAAAAAGAAATATTTTCTAACACATGATGTTAACCTATTTTTCAAGGTTGGTTTGGTAAGACAGACATAACATCATAAACACCTAAAACGGAATGCATTGCAATGCAAAGTATAACTTTGTAAAAGCAGTTTCAAGTTTCAGTGTTCGTTGAGGATGTTAAAGAGAAATGTTGAATCAGCTCTATAGGCCATGTTCTGGACTAGATGGCTTGGACTGCAAAATATGTACAATATTGTGTCTCCATGGTAAAATGTACAATACACAATGTACCTTACAGTTAAATTTATTTGGTTTATGAGTGTCTGAATCTCTCTCTCTATCCTATCTGTTACAAGAGGGACATTGTTGCTTTTATTTTGACATAAAAATATGGTTGGCATCAACAGTAAAAACCTTTGCCCCCTGCAGTTGGGTTTGTAGCTGGGTTTTTTTTTGTTGTCTTCAGAGTAAAATGTCATGACCAACAAGAACATGATCTGTCAAAGCATGTTAATACAATAAACTCAACTACAGAAAATAGATTTTCATCGTCCTCTACAGTATATTATATGTGAAGTCTTACATATTGTGTTTTTGATCACATTTTCCAGGAAACAAATAATGTAACATGAGTTGACAGGGTTAATTTGTTCACCAAATTGCCTGTCAGTGAGGAATCAGGTCGTCGTCTTAAGTCCCAAGACAGGCAGCTTTTGTCTTTGTCAACACATGTCTGTTGGGGATCATAAGATACTATTAGCTGTACAGTATAATGCTGCAGGAAAAGAATATACATTTAATCATGTCCAAGTGGTCGGCAAAGGTGACAGGGGTCATCTTAGATGGCAGCATGCCACAGGACAGTTTCATTTGTCCAGCATTATCCAGTGTCTAGGAAATGACATAACTGATTATTTTAAAATTAGAATTGGGTAATACTTGTTTGCTGATGATGGTGCAATGTGGATAAGAGGCAAGAATATTAAGTATGCACATGGGAAAACAATAAGAGATTTAAGGACAGAGAGAACAGCTTCAACAATCTTGACAGAAAACGTCAAGTTTGTTGCAACAAAAGGAAAACAGTCATAATTTGTTCATGAAGAAGAATGAAGACCTTCAATAATGAAGATATGTATGATTATATTTTGATAAGAGATATAAATCAAGAGTTCATTG
Organism: Micropterus salmoides; assembly: GCF_014851395.1. Lineage (NCBI taxonomy): Eukaryota > Metazoa > Chordata > Actinopteri > Centrarchiformes > Centrarchidae > Micropterus > Micropterus salmoides. The sequence goes on from NW_024043372.1 coordinate 20,703,816, forward strand.
AAATCTTGTAGAAGGAAAATGTGAGAAAGTAATTAATGGGAGCTCCTAAGGTGAAGACAGACATACTGCAGGTTATGATTTATAGACCTATTATCAGTAGGACGTCTAGCAAAGCAGCCAAAGCCACTCTAGTAAAACAGGATTTCCTAAAAGCCCGGAGGTAAAAGCATCAAGGGTATGATGTATGACTTTGTTGTTTTTGCAAAGAAGGGAAAAGAAAACGAGTATTGTAAAAGACAAGAATCATAAATATAAAATAGAAATGTATAATTAAAATATGTAAAATGTATATGAAGAGCTGTGCAGTAAGAGATGTGAGGATGTGAGGATGTGCTAAACATGATTAAAGAATGTGCAAATGTCCACAGTATAAAGAAAAAAGAATATGTGCAATGTGAAAAAATAAAAACCCAGAGATTTACAAAAATCTTTATTAATGTAATGTGTTAAATTGAATGTGAGCTCCTGGACTGAAGAAAGACATGCTGCAGGTTGTGATAGTGCTATAATCAGTAAGATGTCTAGCAAACAGCCAGTAAAAGCATTAAGGGTGTGATGTACAAATTTGTTGTTACTACAAAAAAAGTGGAGAAAACCTGACTAGTAATAAGAATCACAATCAGAAACAGGTTTATCGGATCTTCATTTAATTTGATAAAACTTTTTGGGACATCAGCCTCTCATTGAGTCCAGGTCATTTAGGTTAGCCAGATTGTTGAGATCATGCTTCTTTGTCCTAAATGCTTGTATTGTGAAGCACTTTGTAACTTAAAAAAAAGCAAATAAATATACTTGCTTACTCATTTATTATTTGTCACACATTTTACCTTCAGGCCCTCCCACTTCCAGACATGCTTCGGTTGTGTAGGCCTACACTGATGCTTCATATACGCTAACACACTGCTGATTTGTAAACCTTTCTTACTAGAGCAGTTTTGTGAGCCAAACATCCTAAGCTTTTCTACTAAGCTCTATGAATCATATCCTGCATTATGTCTGCCTTCACCCAGGAGCTCACATTAATTACTTTCTCACACTTTCCTATGAACTGCTCTACATGAACTTTTGTTTTTGATCTCTCAAAGTCAACACATTCAAATATCTTGTTTTGTCTGAACAACAGTCCAAAACCCAGATATTTAATTTAATATCATAGAAGAGTAAGAAAAGCATTACATCTGCATTATATCTTGGTTCAGCTGGACCAATTAATGTTTTTGTTTTTTTTTGTGGAAACAATAAGCAGTTTGGTCTCTTGTTTAAAAAAAATTAAGGTGACGTGTGTGAAGTGAGCAGTGTAGTGAACTAGAGGGAACAAAGTGTCAGGATCTTAAAAATAAAAAAATTAATGACATCTATTCAAAGCTCAGATTTCCATTAAATCCTGGCTACATTCAGTGATTACAATGTTTACGTTGAAAACTATGGGGGCGGCAACACGCATGCGTCAAGCGCACAGGAAAGGTATAAGGGGAAGAAGAAGAAACTCTTCTTGTCGGATTCCTCCCTTGCAAACGGGTAGCTTTGCTTCAGCACTTAAGTTTCTCCACTTGTCGGCAGCAAGGTAGCGACACCTGTTTGCACAGTCTTCGCCATTGTTAGCAGAGACATTTCATTTATTTGTTTTTATTTGGGCGTAGCGTTTGTCTGTCAACATGCTCGCGTTCTCGTTTCACGTATAGCGTTGAACTGAATGCAGTTGGCTTGCTAGTTAGATAACTTGATGCTCCAATCGGAAACGTTGCGTTTGGGCTCTGGATAAAAGTTTGACAAGCTGAACGTTTTATGTATGTTTTTATACACTGACAAAACCTGTTTCTGGACAGAAATTATATTTTGTTTGATTTTATAATATGTGCAGTTAGCTTATTTGCCCCCACCCATGCAGCTACAACAGCTTCCACTCTTCTAGAAAAGAATATAAACCAAGATGTTGGTTTGTCTATGGGAACTTTTGCCCCTTCATCCAGAAGAGCATTTGTGAGGTCAGACACTGATGTCGGACGAGAGGCCTGGCTCGCGATCTGTAGTTCATCCCAAAGGTGTAGGGTTGAGCAGTCAGGCAGGTGACGCTCTCCTGGTATTCAACAAATCCAGACTCGTCCCGCAGACTGCCAGATAGAGAAGCGTGATTAATCACACCACATAACACGTTTTCACTGCTCCACAGTCCAGTGACCGCGTGCTTTACACCACTCCACTCCGTGATGTAAGGCTTGCACGCAGGTGCTCGGCCATGGAAACCCACGAAGCTTCCGGCGCACAGTTTTTGTGCTGATATTAACGCCAGAGGAGGTTAGGTATTCAATATTGTTGTTACACATTCATGGCAATAAAGCTAACTTGAATTGAATTGTTAGGAACTCTGCAGTTATTGAGTCAGCAGAGAATTAGTGACTTTTACGCACCATGCGCCTCTGTTCCGCGACATAACGTTAGCTCTGTAACTTTACGTGGTCTGACACTCTGTGGCTGAGTTGCTGTGGTTCCTATACAATTCCGCTTTGCAATAATACTACTTATAGTTGATCATGGCGTATCTAGGAGGGAAGAAATTTCACAAACGGACTTGTTGCACCTGTGGCATCCTGTTACCATACCATGCTCAAATTCATTGAGCTCTTTAGAACGACCCATTCTTTCACAAATGTTTGCAAAGGCAGACTGAATGGCTGGGTTTCATATACATGAGGCAATGGGACTGAATGAAATGCTTACTAGTTTAATAATTAAGGTGTATCCCACACTTTTGTTCATATAGTATAGTTTGACATCAGATCTACTAAGGGACAATGTGTTGTAAGGCAAGCTCAGTATGAAAAGGTCTGGATCTTTGTTAATTTTCAGTGGGAAAATCTTACCAACTTCCTGTGCTATATTAGTCCAAAAGTCTGAGATCCAGGGACACTCGCAGAAATTGTAAATTTTTCTTACATTTAATACATACAGGAGAGATCTGGTTATTAGTTTTATTAAGTATAAAGTGCATTATATGGAGTATTTTTATATTGAGGCATTTATTTAATACTATAAATATTATTCTAATGAAATGTCAAATTTTTGTTAAAGTTGCTGGTAGAACATATAGAACAGGCTAAAGTGCAAAACCTTGTTTTCAGATGGTCATCTGCTATATTGCATATTATCTGCTATGGGCATAAATATTTTAATTCTTGTCCTTACATGCACAAAACACCTGGAAAAAAAAAAATTGTCCATCAGAGCCAAAGTTACCATATTCGAATGTCTTTGTCTGACCAGCAGTCCAAAACCCACAGATATTTCATTTAAAATAATAGAAGAGTAAGAAGAAATGGTTACTTAGTTAAGTTGGTCCTTCGACCAATCAATCTAATTGTTTCATCTTTGCTATACAGCGAAACAATACGGTAGGCTACCGTAGACATGTCATCTTAAGTGAAAAGAAGTAGATGTGAAAACAAGGAGGTCTCAGTGTAACTGTAAAAATGAAGGTAAAGTGTATTCCTGTAGAAATTCCAGCGGTCCCCACTGAGTGACTGAACAGTTATTGGTTGGATCAATTTATCTCTGACCTGTTGGATTTTATGGAGCGAATCAGATCTGCCGCTGAGTTAATATGAGGTGTCTGTATCTGGTGTTTAATAATTTTGAAAGCTGGAACAGCAGTTTCCTTAATGTTGTTGTGTTGGTGAGTTAGCATGCTTGTTTATTTGGCAAGCAAAAGGGGAGGGATTATTGGGATTATTGTGTCACGTGTTAAATGCAGAGGGACTTTGCTGTGGCTGAGTTTCTGTTGCAATAAAGGTAACATCATAACTCTATGGTAAAACTTAAATTTCTCTACATTTTACTGCAGCAACATAGGTTTCCAGCTCCTAGCTTAACCTTGCTTTGACAGATGCAGCACTTTCTGCATCCTTACTGACATGTGATTAATCAGATGAGAAGGTCTAATCCAATTATGATGGTAGCATGCCTGTTAGCACGCCTAAGCTTGCAGCTAGGTCAGGATATTTTTGTGAGTAAGCCCCAAGGAGGAAAGAGACTAAAAGAGGTGCGCCAGTTGTAACAGAAAAATAGATTTTTTTTATAGAGTTTGAGTTTTTATTTGCATTATTCTGCTGTCTTAAACTAAAGTTCCTACAGGCTGTAGCGCACATTTGTCCAGTGGATTGCCAGATAATAACAAGTTCATGTTCTGTCTCATCTCAAGGTTTTACACCATGTCCATTCTCAAGATCCATGCCCGAGAGATCTTTGATTCTCGTGGAAACCCCACTGTAGAGGTCGACCTTTACACTGACAACGGTAGGCAACAGTGTTTTGAATTTGTACATTTTGTAAACATGTTGCCAGTGTGCCTAATCTACAAAATAAATTTTATTGTCTCTAGTGGTTCTCATGTTTCTGCTCTTCATATACTTGTACATTTCACAGGTTTGTTTAGGGCAGCTGTACCAAGTGGTGCATCTACTGGAATCTATGAAGCCTTGGAGCTCAGAGACAATGACAAGTCTCGCTACCTTGGGAAAGGTTTGTACACAATTTCTGTTCCTTTTTAACATGAAACAATTAGTTAATTGTCAGGTGGTGTGGTTTTTGATATGTACCACCAAATATAAACAAGCTTTGTGGCCTTCGCAGTTTGAAGCAGAATTCAATTTTAATGCAAAATACTATATTTTATACTTTTGTTATTCTCACTCTTTCTTTCATCTTTACTCTTTTCTTTTTGCCAGATTTAAAAGGGTTAGTGAGTTTTTTATTGCCTGTGCCTCTTAATTAAAAACTAATTTTTGTTCATTTAACAGAACATTCAATTAC